>NC_090448.1:285073676-285376706 GCF_031143425.1 Pleurodeles waltl | reverse complement strand
AGTTATTGTCCCTAGAGGTAAAGGGCTGGTATCTTAGATGCATGGATTCCTTGATTTTATTGACTTAAGGCTATCTTTTTTGCAATAGAGATGGATTCGTGAATCTGGCTGTATGCCGTTATAAGGAGCCCTGTGTGATCAGAAGCTGAAGCGAGAGAATCACGTTTTTTGTGTTCTCTTTCTAAGGGAACGCACCAACATTGTCATCGGGTATTGAATAGTGTTAATACATTTATTGTGGAGAATAGTCTGGGTAAATTACGTATATTTGACACTTGCATGAATTGGGTGTGTTTAATTTTTTTGCACTGCTTTGGGGCTTTGGATTTCCTTGGTGGCTAGTCCATTTGCTTTTTTGATCACTTTTTATCGTGTCACTGGGTTCCTGTATCTGTGCACTTTGGATCTTTCTGGATGAAAACTGGAATGTGGTATGAAATAGGTGGGTAGCTGAATCTCAAGGAATTGTAGTAAATATATTATTATGGTATTCCTTATTGTTACTTTTTATATTTATCAGATTTGATTCAGATGGGAAAGACGAGAATTTAAAAAAATCTACGATATCAGTCATCGAATATTAAAAAGGAATTGCCCTGATGAAGGCGGTTCTACAAATCAGAGTTTTTACCGCCGAAACACGCGTAGGCTTAGTTCCTACAATTGTTAGAATGAAATATGAAATTCTAGGGTCCAAGTAATTTTCTCTTATGAATTAAGTGGAGACGTGATCTTGTTCTAAGTTACAATATGTTATAACTGTGAATGTTATTAAGGCTTTATAGTAGTGCCATAGAGAAAGTATATATTCAATTTGTATTTTATTGTATTCTGTATAGTTTGGACTTCTTGTTTTCTTCTTTTTATGTTATGTTTCTATCATTTTCTGTGTGTTGTCTTGTATAACTCCTTGTCTTTGTCCATTTACTATTTATATAAGTGTGTGTGTCTTTCCCTTTGAACATGTAGATATGTATATATCTTTCTTGGATTATTATTGGTGTGTTGTTGTACATACATATGAAATAAATATCATTTTTGTATTGCACTTATCTTGATTGTTTGGTTGTTTTACATGGTAAACAACAGTGAATATTAGTTGTAGCTCAGTTCCTTTTCTTGTGTTCACGGTCCTCCAGGACATCTTGTTGTGCCTCCAATTGCTTGACACTGTGGATAAGGTCCTCAACCTGCTTGTTGCATTTGAGCTGGGGGGCTTACGGTCAGAAATTGCATATTTGGCACTCTTTACCTTGTCTAAGAGCTTCTTCTGGTACTTGTGCAGAAGACCCAGTGTTACAGGATCAGCTCTGCCCCTTAGGTCCAGCCAGGTCTCTGTAATGGCATTTGAGATGGTGCCCAACTTCTCGGCCATGGGATCATGTGTGGTTGCTACTGTTGCCCCAATGGTGATCACTGCCAGTGCCCCGTCCCCAGACTGGCTCCTGGCTTCCCTCTCTCCTGGGTCACCACCAACTTAGTGGGACCCAAAGTATACCCTCTCCGGTGTGGTGGCAGGAGTGTGTCCTGTACATCCCACAGCTGCCCAGAGGGCCCCCCACAAGGCAGCAAGCCTGTGAAACCTGGCAGATTACACCATGGCAGTCCAATGGCGGAAAGCATCCTTTGAGCACCAGAAATGAAAGCAAAGGGAAGCAGGATTTAAGTACTCCCGCTTGTTTCGATCAAAAATGAAAGTGATGTTGAATAGAAAGTCCTATTTCTTCATGGAGCCTAGATATGCCTGAGACTCGGTTGATCAGCTCAGTCATTTCTCACCTGATGACCTCACACAAAGGAAATCTGCCTCGGGACTGCCCGAGCAGGATGCAGGTGATGCTGAGACAAGTCAGAATGCAGAATTGCTGCTGGTATCTCTCAGTCTTCCTTGGCTGCGCAGGCATCCACTGAGAGGATCTTGGCCCTTGCCTTGGCAGCCCATCTATGGGACCCTATAACAGCCTGTGTCACTGAGGAATCAGAGGATGCGTCCTGTGATTGAGATTCTTTAAACTCCCAGCTGAGTTCGTCATCTACCTCACTTTCCCTGTCACCCTACAGACGGCTGATGACTTACCTTGAATGAATGCCTTGTTGCTGCTCACCTGTTGATCATTGCTGTGACCCTTGCCTCCCAGGTCTCGGGAGCACTGTATTTCAGTATTGCAGGAGGCCACTATGAGAAAGTAGCCTCTTTCTAGCCTTGTTACCCCCACTTTTGGCCTGTTTGTGAGTGTATGTCAGAGTGTTTTCACTGTCTCACTGGGATCCTGCTAGCCAGGGCCCAGTGCTCATAGAGAAAACCCTATGTTTTCAGTATGTTTGTTATGTGTCACTGGGACCCTGGTAGCCAGGACCCCAGTGCTCATAAGTTTGTGGCCTATATGTATGTGTTCCCTGTGTGATGCCTAACTGTCTCACTGAGGCTCTGCTAACCAGAACCTCAGTGGTTATGCTCTCTCTGTACAAATTGTCACTAACAGGCTAGTGACCAATTTTACCAATTTACATTGGCATACTGGAACACCCTTATAATTCCCTAGTATATGGTACTGAGGTACCCAGGGTATTGGGGTTCCAGGAGATCCCTATGGGCTGCAGCATTTCTTTTGCCACCCATAGGGAGCTCTGACAATTCTTACACAGGCCTGCCACAGCAGCCTTAGTGAAATAACGTCCACGTTATTTCACAGCCATTTACCACTGCACTTAAGTAACTTATAAGTCACCTATATGTCTAACCTTTACCTGGTAAAGGTTGGGTGCTAAGTTACTTAGTGTGTGGGCACCCTGGCACTAGCCAAGGTGCCCCCACATTGTTCAGGGCAAATTCCCCGGACTTTGTGAGTGCGGGGACACCATTACACGCGCGCACTACACATAGGTCACTACCTATGTGTAGCTTCACAATGGTAACTCCGAACATGGCCATGTAACATGTCTAAGATCATGGAATTGCCCCCCCCAATGCCATCCTGGTATTGGGGAGACAATCCCATGATTCCCCGGGTCTCTAGCACAGACCCGGGTACTGCCAAACTGCCTTTTCTGGGGTTTCACTGCAGCTGCTGCTGCTGCCAACCCCTCAGACAGGTTTCTGCCCTCCTGGGGTCCAGCCAGGCTTGGCCCAGGAAGGCAGAACAAAGGACTTCCTCAGAGAGAGGGTGTTACGCCCTCTCCCTTTGGAAAAAGGTGTTAGGGCTGGGGAGGAGTAGCCTCCCCCAGCCTCTGGAAATGCTTTCATGGGCACAGATGGTGCCCATTTCTGCATAAGCCAGTCTACACCGGTTCAGGGATCCCCCAGCCCTGCTCTGGGGCCAAACTGGACAAAGGAAAGGGGAGTGACCACTCCCCTGACCTGCACCTCCCCTGGGAGGTGCCCAGAGCTCCTCCAGTGTGCTCCAGACCTCTGCCATCTTGGAAACAGAGGTGCTGCTGGCACACTGGACTGCTCTGAGTGGCCAGGGCCAGCAGGTGACGTCAGAGACTCCTTCTGATAGGCTCCTCCAGATGTTGCTAGCCTATCCTCTCTCCTAAGTAGCCAAACCTCATTTTCTGGCTATTTAGGGTCTCTGCTTTGGGGAATTCTTCAGATAACGAATGCAAGAGCTCATCAGAGTTCCTATGCATCTCTCTCTTCACCTTCTGCCAAGGAATCGACTGCTGACCGCGCTGGAAGCCTGCAAAACTGCAACAAAGTAGCAAAGACGACTACTGCGACCTTGAAACGCTGATCCTGCCGCCTTCTCGACTGTTTTCCTGGTGGTGCATGCTGTGGGGGTGGTCTGCCTCCTCTCTGCACTAGAAGCTCCGAAGAAATCTCCTGTGGGTCGACGGAATCTTCCCCCTGCAACCGCCGGTACCAAAGAACTGCATCACCGGTCCTCTGGGTCCCCTCTCAGCACGACGAGCGAGGTCCCTTGAACTCAGCAACTCTGTCCAAGTGACTCCCACAGTCCAGTGACTCTTCAGTCCAAGTTTGGTGGAGGTAAGTCCTTGCCTCCCCACGCTAGACTGCATTGCTGGGAACCGCGTGATTTGCAGCTGCTCCGTCTCCTGTGCACTCTTCCAGGATTTCCTTTGTGCACAGCCAAGCCTGGGTCCCCGGTACTCTAACCTGCAGTGCACGACCTCCTGAGTTGTCCTCCGGCGTCGTGGGACCCTCTTTCGTGACTTCGGGTGAGCTCCGGTTTACTCCACTTCGTAGTGCTTTTTCCAGCACTTCTGCGGGTGCTGCTTGCTTCTGAGGGGGCTCCTTGTCTTGCTGGGCGCCCCCTCTGTCCCCTCACGCAATTGGTGACATCCTGGTCCCTCCTGGGCTACAGCCGCATCCAAAAACCCTAACCGCAACCTTTGCAGCTAGCAAGGCTTTTTGGTGGTCTTTCTGCACGGAAACACTTCTGCACGACTCTTCACAACGTGGGACATCCATCCTCCAAAGGGGAAGTTTCTAGCCCTTGTTGTTCTTGCAGAATCCACAGCTTCTACCATCCAGTGGCAGCTTCTTTGCACCCACAGCTGGCATTTCCTGGGCATCTGCCCACTCCCGACTTGATCGTGACTCTTGGACTTGGTCCCCTTGTTCCACAGGTACACTCGTCAGGAAATCCATCATTGTTGCATTGCTGGTGTTGTTGTTTCTGGCAGAATTCCCCTATCACGACTTCTGTGCTCTTTGGAGAACTTAGGTGCATTTTGCACCCACTTTTTAGGGTCTTGGTGTGGGCTATTTTTCTAACCCTCACTGTTTTCTTACAGTCCCAGCGACCCTCTACAAGGTCACATAGGTTTGGGGTCCATTCGTGGTTCGCATTCCACTTCTAGAGTATATGGTTTGTGTTGCCCCTATCCCTATGTGCCCCCATTGCATTCTATTGTGACTATACATTGTTTGCACTGTTTTCTATTGCTATTACTGCATATTTTGGTATTGTGTACATATATCTTGTGTATATTTTCTATCCTCATACTGAGGGTACTCAGTGAGATACTTTGGCATATTGTCATAAAAATAAAGTACCTTTATTTTTAGTATATCTGTGTATTGTGTTTTCTTATGATATTGTGCAAGTGACACTAGTGGTACTGTAGGAGCTTCACTCGTCTCCTAGTTCAGCCTAAGCTGCTCTGCTAAGCTACCTTTTCTATCAGCCTAAGCTGCTAGACTCACCTCTACACTAATAAGGGATACCTGGGCCTGGTGCAAGGTGTAAGTACCCCTTGGTACCCACTACAAGCCAGTCCAGCCTCCTACAGCCACTCTCTCTGCCATCAAACACAGCAGGTACTGCAAGGATCGTGGTAGACACATTCATTCAACCCCATGCATTATGTTAACTGTTTGGCAGCCAGCTGTAGCTCAGCTACACTGGGACTGGGAGTTATTTTTGTTGTTATTTTTGAGCCTCCCATCACAACCTCACCACATCATACATTGATGTTCCCCACTGGGAGGAGATCTGACTCCCCTGTCACCCACCGCTCATAACTGTTGAATAGCTAAGGAAATGTTTTTAGCCTGGAATGTCCGGGGAATCGGCACAGCCAAAAGACGTCACTGTGCCCATCAGTACATCAGAAGATGTAGGGCACCTGTGACCTTTTCGCAAGAAACTCATATAGCTAAGGAAGAGGACCCGTGATTCCAAAAACACTTGAAGGGAAAGTGCTTCTACACAGGCTATTTGGGCTTTGCTAGGGGAGGGCTAATATGAATATGGCCGTCAGTACCCTTTCAGAGAACCGTGGTTGAAAAGGACCCATAGCTATGAGGCTTGTGGTGGAGAGGTTGGATGGTGTAAAAGTATTGTTTGGAAGTGCGTAGTTGCTGGCTGTTGCACAGGCAGGGTTTCTGGCACACATCCTTACTTTTGACCTGAGGGTTCCATCTGCCTTGGATTCTTGGGGCAGATTTTTGCTGTGTAGTAGACTCAGAACTGGATAGGTCTTGCGGCCCTCTTCCCAAATCCTCTACCATATGTGCTGCATCATACCTGTCACAATGGATCACACACCTGCCCTTAATAAACAGCTGGAGTGCCCTGAACTCATCTGCCAGGGAATAATCCTTTATTCTCCACTGCACAATCTCCATGTCTGGCTTGACCGCTTCTTCTGTTATCCCGCCATGCAGCTCAACATCACAGAAGCAGAGTACCTGGGTAAGACCCTGTCAGATCATATCCCTCTACTTTTACAAGTTCCGTGGGTGGACCCATCCCACCAGTACCCGCATGGCGCTTGTTGCCCACAGCACTCGAGAACCCTGTATTCGGCAACTCGCCCGTGCAACACCAGTGAATCGTACTGTGGAAACAGCACATGGCCTTCACACATTTGGTGGAGTGGGGTACCTTAAAAAGTGTGGCACAAGGGCTGTGCATACATATAGTCGTTGGGGTGAGGGGCATACTCAGCCAGGAGTTTGCTCAGATGGAAGCCTACTTGCGGTGTCTCGAGCAGGCCGCAACAGAGGATGCTGCTGCCCAGGTCGTTTTGAGAGAGGCAAGGGACTGACATGCCCAACTGATTGAGTCATTGCGATACCTCATCTATAATGTGTACCAAGCCAAGAGGCATGCCAAAGGTGACAGATCGGGACATCTATTGCCATGTCTGCTAAAAAGTACATTGTACACCAAACCCTCCATTCTCCTGACTCAGTTGCCACCACGCAGGAAGCAATACACACTGCATTCTATTTGCACTATCAGGCACTATACGCCGGCACTTCTACAACCACAGACCAATATTTAGGATACCTCCTTACTGTTACATTACCAGTGGTAGGTATGGAACAGAGAGAAGCCTGGAATAGCCACATGGTTAGGAATGATTACATATCACATTGTTGAAAACATATGAAGCCCTTATGGTCCCTAAATTGTCCCATCTTTACTCAACTTCCCTATATGCTGGTCATTTACCTAGTTCATAAGTGAGGGCTTCCTGGTGTCGCTCCCAAAGTCAGGACGTTACCCCTTGGATGTTTCCGCCTACAGACCTCTGTCCATGATGGATAGTGACTACAAGATTCTTTGTGAGGTACTGGTGACATGGGTGCAGGGGCACATGCTGGTGCTGGTCTATCCTTATAAGAACGGGTTCATAGCAGACAAATAAAAGACTCTCAGATGATTAAACTCCCCTATACTGAGCCATTGGCGAGGGTAAGAATAGGCTGCAGGAATTTAAGCGTTTTTTCCAATCGGTATGGGGTACATGTCAGGGATGCCCCTCTGCTTTGTGCTGTGGCAATGGAGCCCCTGGGACAGTGTCTTCATTACTCTGGCAATACCTGTGACATATCTATTGGTGGCAAGATCCACACTGTCTCCCTGTATGCTGCTGACATACTCCTGCAAAAAACTATTTGTGACGGTATAATCAATATCGCCCACAACCTGGATGATTTCAACACCCTCTCAGGGTTGGGGTAAACCGGGCTAAGACTTGTCTGTTCCTGTTACATCCAGACTGCTCCTGCATAAAACTGCAGTCACCACGCATATCATTAGGTGGGAGCCACATACCTTATGGTATGTGAGCAATATTATTTACTACATGGCTTGAGATTTATTAGATGCCAACCTCACGAGGACATGCCTCCTTATCCAATGGCAGTGAGGCTGGTATTCAACATCAATTGCTGCACTGACATGCTGTGAGAGTGTCTAAAACCAGTGAATTAACCTACTGTGCATTTCACAACCCCATTGTGACCGTATCTTCTGACAAAATATGGCTGTACAATAAATCATGCCTCAATAGCATCCTAATAGAGCCCTTTGTACACCACTCTTTAGTTTGAAAGTGCCTTAAAAACAACATCAATAGAACTTGGCCGGTGCTCCTAAAATAGAAGGTAGTGCTCAGGCTGCTATATCGGGCTAAAAGTGTAGTTGCATCATGTGCTCTAAGTGTACTTATGTGTCATGCAGTGTTACGGGTCCCCGGAGGCTGTAAATAGGGTCGGAGTGATTCTCCATCTCCACAGGGATGTGTCGTCTTTCAGCCGCTATGGGGTCAGATGGCTTGGGGAATTCACCCAGGCACATACGCTGCTGTAACTGTGACATGGCACGCTGAGTTTTCAAAGTTAGGCCGTGTCATGTGGTACAACCGGCCGGTGGCTCATTGCCTCTTTGTTTAAAGGTGAGTTAATGCTGGTGGCCGTATTGGAACTGAATGTCCTCAAAGGTATACATGCTTATTTGTGAGCCATCACTGTACTTAACTGGAGTGAAAAAACTAAGCCATGCTAGTATGGGATTGTGAATTTACAAAACCAATTGTAAACATAATAGGGCCATGTATGGTGAACTATGGCACTAACTCATTAGTAAAAGAATTCTCACCAGCGGACATGTTGGATGTTTTTATTGGCATTAAGACTCTGTGAACTTTTCCACCACTAATAGGTGGTAAAGTGCTTGTGCTCTCTCCCGCTCTCTCTAAAGCATAGTAGAATTGACATTGCAAGGCGATTGGTTCTGCCAATCAAATCCCCCCAATTTTTTTGCTTTTTGACCATCTGGTATGTGACCTTTTACTCTGGGTTAGCCCCACCATTGGTGACTCACCCACAGTAAACTTACAGTAAAAGAACTTGGCTGGTTACACATGAATGTGTGAGGGCTATTCATGGGATACTCCTGTTGTGCGCTGCCTTGTTACTGTGCACAGGTAGTCTGGCACAGTGGGGACTCTGAAGAATTGAATATTGACATGGGTAGGCAACATAATGTTTTTGTACACTCGTACAGAAAGTCAGTGTGGTTTACTGTCTTGTATGCAGTGACACTCCATTACACACCTACGGGGAAGACTGCCTTAAAGTGCAGCTTTGCTTCACTTTGGACTACGGAGACCAGTGACATGTCAAGTTGGTTCAGAATCTATGTGCCAAACCCAAATATGAGAGTTCTAAGAAAATATCTATGTAGCTTAAAGGTCATCAAGGATTGTCAAATTTCTCTGACTCAGCTCAGGATCCGTGTCCAGGCCTTTTGTCACCCTGCTTTGCCAAGTTAATTACATTTCCCTCCAGCCGCAGGAACAAAGGCCTCCTCACATACGGGAACAATTAACAGTGATTTACTCAGCTTCTAATGTGTAAAGAAGTGGGGATGGAGGATCTGCATCAGTCAATCAAATGTCATACTGGTTCAGGGATGGGCCAGCCCGAGCCCACTGACCAGAGGAGGTAGCCCAGACCTCTGGAGCCAACACAGTAGAGGGGTATTTTTGAAGATTTGCTTGGAAAGAATCTGGCAGTGATGTCTGCGAGGGGCCTAACTAAGACCCCTAAAGCTGATGGACTAGTGACTCCATTTTGAAATGTCCTAGAAAGCTGTGCAGGAGGTTTGGGGTAAGGCAGAAAAGTTATAAGGCATCTCAAGGTAGGCCAGAAGTGTCTCGCTTCTTAAAGCTTCTAACCCCACTTAAAAGGTTTTACTCAAATCTCTTGGTTGTGACGTTCTGCTGGACATGGGGCTGGAGGTGGCAGCCATGGACAACTGGAAGGAAGAACCCTCTGATGTCCATCTGGACTAAGGATTCTAACTACAGTCGCCCCCAGAACTAGTGGGCCTCCCCCCAGGACCAGGGAACCTGGTCCCCTTGCCCCCATAAGGTCTAGTTGGAGGAAAGACTGGGCATCTGCACCAAGGAGAAGGGGAGCCACAGAGGAGAAACAGGAGAATGGTTAGTGTAGGGAGCCAGTGGAACTAGCTCCCTGCAAGGATTGTTGCCTTAGAGAACAGTAGGCCCAAGGATGGTGATTCTGGTGGCTAAGACTCTCTACCAGGAGCAAAATGAACACAATAACATGCTAAATGGCCCAACGGGTCCTGAGATATTAGCTGGAGCAGGATTTGACCTCTGACCCCTCCAGCGATCATGGAGATCGTGGAGCTCAGCTGCCCAGATGCTAAAACCCCTTAATGTGGGCCAAAGCCTTGAGGTTGCCGTCTGGAGAATCCTTAATTTGTTTCCCTGCCAGGAGGAGACATGAATGGGGGCCCCTTTCACAGTATCCAGAGGGCCTAATGAATGGGGGCCACAGGACCCCAACTCCAGAGGCCCTGATGTAGGCGTGCATGGATGAGCGCAAATTGGCATTCCCTTGAGCAGGACGAGAGAAGGAGGTGGGGCTTGGGATCCCAACTCCGGGCCCCGAGATAGGCAGTGGAGAATAGGGGAGTGTCGTAGCACTCTTTGAATATTTGGTGGCCTGTCCCACTCCCCGTGCCCATGTCTGGTGGGAATGGGAGGCCACCACAAAACCCAGCATCCTGCCTGAAGGGGACAGGGGAGAATAGCCGGTTCTGGCAGCAGGAGAAGTGCAGCTCATTTGTGCAGCCAGATGGGCACCCAGTGGTGTGATCCGTGTGTTGCCCCCAACTAGGAAGACATGTGGGGGTGCCTGGGTGGAACTAAGCACCACCACAGAAAAAACAAACCATCTTGCATGGTGCAGGTTCACAAGGCAAGTATATGAAAAGCATACAGGCACATGTGAAGTCCATTGGTAAAGGTTTAGTTGAAAGAATAGTGTTAAAAGTGATTACTGATGAAAAGTGCAAATGCATCAATAACATTAATAGGCACATTCACACATTGTTATTATTGGTTATTGCATTTACTTTTAATTTCATGGTTTTTGACATGTGGTTTGTTGATCTTGACCCCTTCAAGGAGTCAGAGTTGATTACGCAAGGGCTTCAGAGGTATTTCCACTAAGTATATGTATACTTGTAAATTACTGCGTATTACTGAGTAGTGTGTGTGTAGTAAAAGTACTTTTACTTTTCCAAAGAAAAAGCACAGACTGGACAATTATTCATTGAAGAGTGCATTAGAGAAATGAAACAAAAGAACAATTCAGACACTATCCACTTAGTGAAAGATCACCCAGGCAAAGAAGTACAAGACACAGGAGAAAGGAAGAAAATTCCAGACTCTCTCAATAAAAAGGCATTTGAAGAAGAGAGAAGAGACAAATTAAAATGTTTTCGATGTGGAAATTTTAACCATTTAGCCAACAATATCAATTGTCCTGCACGCTACGTAGTCTGTAGGAAATGCAATAAGAGAGGGCATTATGCTAGACTATGTAAAAACCTAAAAGATGAAAGAAAAAGTGTACATGTTGTGGGACATGTGGGGGAATGTACTAACAAATATGTTTTCCAAGTGGTAAGTGAAGTATCTACTACTGGGAGTAGTTATCCCATTTGTGATGTTTTGTTGGATGGAGTATTGTTCAAAATGTATGCTGACTCATGCTCTCCCTACACGTTGATCGATTACAACAATTTTTAAGAAAAATTTAAGGACAAAACTTATGTTATCTTACAACCTGATGTAGAACCTGGGGGGTACAACAAGGATCCCATACCATTAGTAGGAATGGTGAATATGATTATAACCTTTAAGGACCGTTCCACTGCGGGAAAGATCTATCTAACAAAAAAAGGATCTAATTTATTAGGTTGGGCTCACCAAAAAGCTTTAGGAATCAAACTTGATCCTAACAGCCAAGAACCTGTGTTATCAATTTTGGAAGGAAGAGAGAACTTAAGACGGTATGAGAAACTATGTGAGTTCTCTGAAGTATTTAATGATGATTTAGGCCATCTTAAAAATTTCCAACATAAAATCAAACTAAAAAACAACGCAGTACCAGTAATACATAAGGTAAGACCAATTCCCCATTTAATGCGTGACCCTTTACAAGAGGAATTGGACAAACTGGTCAAGCAGAAAATTATAGAACCTATAGAAAGTTCTTTATGGCTCGCTCCAATTGTAGTCACCCAAAAGTCTGGAGGGAGGGGTCTTCGTCTCTGTGTCGACTTAAGAGATCTCAATGCAAATATTTGGGTGGATAGATTTCCTCTGCCCAGAATAAATGAAATGATCAGCGTAATTGAAGAGGCAAACCATTTTAGCGTAATTGATCTCTCCTCAGCATACCACCAAATAGAATTACACAAAGATTCCAAATCCTTAACCTCATTTATAACTCCATTCGGAGCATACAGGTACTGCAGAATGCCATTCGGTCTTGCTTCAGCAGCTGCAGTGTTCCGGAGAGTCATGCAAACTTTTTTTGAGGGGATAAAGAATGTTTTATGCTTCCAAGATGACATACTTATATATGGCAATTCTACAACTAATCATGACAACTCATTAAGGGATGTTCTGTCAGCACTCAAAAAAGCAGGTCTAACCATAAGAAAAGACAAATGCCAGTTGGGAGTCCAATCAGTTGATTACCTAGGACATACGATTTCCAAACATGGAATTAAACTTAAAATTGATTTAGTCAACGCTGTAAAAGATGCTCCTCCTCCAACAAATAAGGAGGAATTAAAATCCTTTTTAGGGTTAGTTGAATACATGACTAAATTCATCAAGAATTTTGCAGATATTGCTGCACCATTAAGAGCCCTCTTAAAAAAAGGTACTCATTTCAAATGGGACGGGGAATGCCATGAAGCCTTTGAGTCTATCAAAAAAGCCATTGTTAGTGCCCCTTCCTTGGGAAATTTTGACACCAGACGTAAAACCATCCTAACTACTGACGCCAGTGGGAAAGGAATTGGAGCATCCCTAACTCAAATGGTGGAAGGCGAGGAAAAAATCATAGCGTTTGCTTCCAGAGCATTAAAAGATACAGAATGTAATTACTCCACTGTAGAGCGTGAAGCACTTGCATGTACTTGGGCTATTTCACACTTTAAATACTTCCTTTGGGGATTACCATTTACTGTACGCACTGACCATAAGCCTCTGATTTATATATTTTCAACAAAGGGGAGGGAGACCACCACTCCTCGAATAGCTAAATGGCTCATAGGTATGGAAGGTTACAATTTCAAAATCGAATATGTTCCTGGTATAAAAAACTCTGTAGAGGATTGTCTATCCAGGCTACCATGTGTACAGGAGGAGGAAAATGCAAATAAATCTGAAGAGCCTGTATTAATGATTGATATCCCTAGTATTACAAGGGAGGAATGGAACACTTGCATGGAAAACAACCATACTCTATTAAATGTGAAGGTAAGGATAGTCCAAGGATGGCCCCCAAAGTCTAATGGCCTAGATCAGGATTTAAAACATTTTTGGGCTTTGAGACAAGAATTAAGTATTGTTGACGACAAAGTCATGAGAGGGGAAAGGATAGTACCACCTTAGGGCTTGTGGGATAGGATTACGGATTTGGCCCATGAAGGTCACTTAGGTAGAAGCTTAACCAAGGCTAAAGTCAGGGCCACGTACTGGTTCCCGAGCATGGACCGCATTGTGGAAAATAAAGTCAGGGATTGTTTGACTTGTGCCATGAGCGACAAAAGCAAGAATACCAGGTGCGCACCGCTATCCCCCGTGAGTGTGCCATCCAAACCTTGGGACAAACTGGGTCTCGACATTATTGGTCCATTAAAACTTTCCACGTGGGCTGGTAAATTTATGTTAGTACTGGTGGACTATCACTCTCATTGGATCACCATCAGAGTAGTTAGCAGCATCACAACCCAATCTCTAGTGAATTTCTTAACCGATACATTCATGACAGAAGGTGTGCCTAGCACTATAGTAACAGACAACGGGGTCCAATTCACTTCTGAGGAAATGCGTGAGTTTTTACAAAGGTTGTCTATTATACATCACAAAACAGCATTGTACTGCCCTAGAGCAAATGGTTTGGTGGAACGCGTTAACCGTATGATCAAAGAGTGTATGCAAACCGCACACATATCAAGGAGTCCTCCTGATAAAGCACTTCAAAAAATGATTTGGTCCTATCACACAACCCCTAATTCAGTTACCAAGGTATCACCCTTCTTAGCGCTCAAAGGGAGGTTACCAGGCACCAAATTGACCCCCAACTGGCTGGGTGGAGGAGAGCCTAAATGGGTTCATAGAGATAAAATGAAGAATCAAGTCAAAACACATCAGGAAGGGTACAAGAAAAGATATGACCAAAAGCATGGTTCCAAGTTAGGAAGATGGAATGTTGGCGATCGGGTAATGGTTAAACTACCAGACAATCGCCAAGGGTGTGAATCTAAATTCTCCAAACCTATAAAAATAACAGAGGTGAAGAAAAATGTAGTAACATTAGAGGATGGCAGAACGTGGAGCATGGATAGATTAACACCCCATTGTCCATCTCAGAAGTATTTAGGTATGGATGGAAAGCCAAAGGATGTATTGAAATATGATGGGAACAATCGCAGAGCTAGGGCTCGTGCAGTTCCTGTCTGGCACAAAGATTACATGCTCACTTGATTTCCCAACAGGATATTACTTTCAAACATTCTATGAAGTCTTTTATGGGAAAGAGAAGTGTTGTAATTTATCATAAGTAATGTTTTGTATAAAATGTACATTCTCTATTTCCCCCTTCCTTTCATTGTGTGCCCACCTGCCCATAGGGATCCAAGTGTAACATTCCATTCCTCCCCATTTTCCCCTTGTCTTCCCAGTTGGTTCCTACCAGCATTCTATAACTGTTGCTGTGACAGTTGACAGCTGTGAGGAGAAATGCTTGCTACCGGTTGTGGCTGGAGGCTGTTGTTAATTCATCTTGCCAATAAATTATTTCTTAAAGAACATCATCGGAGTTAAGGAATATTTATAATAACTTCCCTCATAAATGGTGCTGCATGTTGAAAGGGCCTGTAATTTAAATGCTACTAGTGAGCCTGCGGTACTCATTGTGCCACCCCCTAAATTTGATTTTGAAACATGTCTCAGGACATGTTGACAAGGATTATGGTTGTTGCCTGAATGTGGCTTACACCACCTGCTACCTCAATCATTAACCTATTATCTTACAGAGAGGATACAAGATGCCCTTGCATATGCTTGAATAGGGAAAAATCAATGCTTCATTCAATAAAAACAGTTCTCTGAATCAGAGGAGAGTGGAAGATTAATTATACTCAAAATATGCACTGGGTGATGCATTAGTCAGAGGTATGCAGTGGTGAGAGATTGTGCTGTTTCAAACGTTTGTTACTACTGGCCCAAGTTACAAAAGAACTGCTTCTAAAACCTCCAGGGAATCATTATAAGTGGCACACAGGGGGAAATAGAAAACATATGTGGTCATGACTATTCAGGGGCCAGAATGGGATGATGTGTTTAAAAGCATGAGCAGCACCGAGCAGCACACAAAACAAAAAGTGATACTTTTTACAATGCTATTGGCGAGTCCTATACCTCAGCTAAAGGTACATGGGATATTTGCTTGATGAATCCCATTTGATGGATGTTAGAAATTGGGTCTCTAGGTGGCAGAAGCATTCACCCTTGTCCAAGTAGGGACAACAATCCTAGTCAGGGTAAGTCACAACACAATCCGTATTATCCTGTGCTCACCCTCTGGAAGCTTAGCACAGATCAGGCAGGCTTAACTTAGAAGGCAATGTGTAAAGTATTTGTGCAATAGCTCATAGAGTAAGACAGTAAAAACACCACAAAATTACACCACACCAGTTTAGAAAAGTAGACAATCTTTCTCTGAATAAAATAAGGTCAGAATGTCAAAAATCCACTCTGTACAAGCCAAGGTATGAATTTGTACAGATTAAGTCCCAATAAAGTGCTTAGAAATGCAATAGCTCCAAGTGGGTCTATCACAACGTCGTTGAAGGAGTCGTTCCCAATAGACAAACGCCATTGGTGCCAATCATGGAGTCGCACGGACTCCCAGGCACGGTACCTTTGATGAAACCGAAGTACCAAAGACGTTGCACAGAGTCAGGGAGGTGAGGCGTCGCTGGAGACAGTGCGGCATCAGTCCCTTATGGCATCCGGGGAGGTGAAAAGTTGGTTCTGTACTCGAGGCAGGGGAGGCGAGGTGTCAGTTCCGTCCGGTTGCAGGGGAGCTGATGCGGTGTTGGGGGCGAGGCATTGGTTCATTGTGACCCAGTGGGGTCGTTGAATCCAGTCAGTCAAGATGTCATGTGTTGACTTTGCAATGCCACAATTGCACTTTGGGACATGAGCAGTGTTGCAGCAATGTCGGACTTGCGTCCAAGGCCGTGGTCATTGTGCTCAGTGAGGACCACAGAGCTGGAGCAGGCAGCGGTGCATCGTCGGGGAGTGGCATCAGTGCTGAAGTCGCTGAAGTTGGTGAACTAGCTAGAAGCTAGTAGGTGAAGTCTTTGTTGGCCCTGAGACTTCAGAACAGGAGGCAGGCTCAATCCAAGCCCTCAGAGAGCACTTTTGGAGGAAGGCAGTCCTTCCAGCAAAGTCAGAGGTCAACAGGCAGCAGGGCAACAAGCAGGGCAGCAGTCCTTCTAGCAAAGCAGTTCAAATGAGTCCTTTGGGCAGCCAAGCAGTCCTTCTGACAGAGTCCAGGTGAATGGTCCAGAAGTGTCTGTTTTGGTGGGGTCAGAGACCCAGTATTTATATCCAAAAATGCCTCAAAGAGTGGGTTTGAAGTGCACAAGTTCCCCTTTCAGCCCAGTCCTGTCTGCCAGAATCCCTGTGGGGGGTTATCAGTCCTTTGTGTGAGGGCAGGCCACTGGCCTTTGAAGTGTAAGATAGAGCCCCTCATCCCTTCCTGCCCAGAGAGACCCATTCACTATGAATATGTCTTCAGATGTGACTGAGTGTCCTGTGTTTATGGCTGTCAGGGTCGAATGCATAAGGGGAGCTGTCAACCAGCACAGACCAGATGTGGATTGGAGACAGACTGTAAGGCACAGATGGCAGTAAGTACAAAGAAATGCCCACTTTCTAAAAGTGGCATTTCTAAAATAGTAGTATTAATCCAATTTCACCATTAAGCAGAATTTCTATTACCATTCTTGCCATACTAAACATGACATGGCTTCTCCTTTCAGATCAGAATCTACCCCTTAAAAGTATATAAGGACTGGTCTAATGCTGGCACATGAAAGGAACAGGCGTAACAGTAGTTGGAAACAAAGTTGTGAGTTTGTCAGTACCAGGACATGTAAAACACATGAGTACATGTCCTGCCTTTTACTAACATAGCACACTGTCCTATGGGTTACCTAGGGCCTATCTTAGTGGTCTCTTATATGTAGAAAAAAGGGTATTTAAAGCATGGCAAGTAGTTTTAACTTCCAAGCTGAAGTGGCAGTGAAACTGCACACACAGGCCTTGCAAATGGCAAGCCTGGACATGGTTAAGGGGCTACTTGTGTGGGTGGCACACTTAGTGCTGCAGGCCCACTAGTAGCATTTAATTTAGAGGCTCTGGGCACATCTAGTGCCCTTTTCTAGAGATTTAGAGGTAAATTAAATATGCCAATTGGGTAGGAACTAATGTTACCATGTTTAGGGGAGAGTTCACGTGCCACTTAGCACTGGTCAGCAGCAGTAAAGTGTGCAGAGCCCTAAAGCCAGAAAAAACAGGGTCAGGAACATGGAGGGAGGCAGGCAAAAAGTTGATGGATGACCACCTTAACGCTGTCATGTCTAACATGTGTCCCCCCAGCTGAAAGTAGACAGAGCTACCCAACGACCTGGGAGTTCTCATCACTAAGGCGGAATAATCTGGAGAAACCATCAGCTTTGGCATGGACAGTTTGTTGGTGATGCTCCACCATAAAGTCCATTTCCTGTAGGGACATGGACCACCTCAAGAGTTTAGGATTTTCACCCCTGCATGAGCCAACTGAGGGACTAGTGGTCTGTCTGAACATGGAAGTGAGACCCAAACTGGTATGGTCTCAGCTTCTCCAGTGCCCAGACCATAGCAAATGCTTCTCTTTTAATGGCACTCCACTTCTGTTTCCGCGGAAGTAACCTCCTGCTAATGAAGGCTACTGGTTGGTCGAAGCCCTTCTCATTCAGCTGTGCTAAGACTGCCCCTATGCCATGCTCTGAAGCATCTGTCTGCACTATGAATTCCTTCGAGTAATCAGGGGCCCTGAGCACAGATGCTGTGCATATGGCTTCCTTGAGGGAATCAAAGGCTTTCTGGCAAGCCTCTGTCCAGATCACCAACCTAGGCTGTTTCTTAGAAGTTAGCTCATTCAAGGGGGCAACACTGGTGCCATATCCCTTAACAAATATTCAGTAGTAACCAGTGAGGCATAGGAAGGCTCCCACTTCAGTTTTGGTTTTAAGTGGTTGCCAAGTCATGATTGTTTCAATCTTGACCTGGGGGAGGCTACAATTTCCCACCACCTACCAGGTATCCCAAATACACTACGGGACACTGCCCAATCTGGCACTTACTGGCCTTGGTCCAGCCTGTTGCAGGGCCTGGAGCACCTCCTGGAGGTGGAGCAGGTGCTCTTCTCAGCTGGCACTGTAGATGCCAATGTTGTCTAAGTAAGCTGCACAGAACACCTCTTTATCAGCCAGGACCCTGTTAACCAGCCGGTGTAAGGTAGCAGGGGCATTCTTCAGGCCAAAGGGCATCACCCAGAATTGGTAATATCCTTCAGGGGTTGAGAATGCTGATCTCTCTTTTGCCTCCTTGGACAAGGCCATCTGCCAGTACCCTAATGCCAAACCAAAGGTACTGTGGAATTCGGCAGCACCTACTCTGTCAATGAGATCATCAGCTCTGGGGATGGGGTGTGTCAGTCTTGGTGACTGAATTGAGGCTCTGGTTTGGTGCCGGTGGGTCAGCCTTTAGTACCAATACCACTGGGCTGGACCAGGGGCTATTAGAGGTTTAAATCATCCCTAACGCTAGCATCTTGGCATCTTCCTCCTTGATACTGGCGTTCACCCTATCTGACAATCCGTACATTTCGTTCTTCACAGTGGTACTGTCTCCCGTGTCAATGTCATGGACACACAGATGTGTGTGTCCAGGGGTGAATGAGAGCAGTGAGGCAAACTGTCCCAGCAACTGGTAGCAGTTACCTCTCTGCTCTGAGGTCAGGGAGTCAGAGAGGTTGACACCCACCACTGACCCATCACTTTCCAGTGCGGAGAGGAGCTCAGGGAGAGGTTCACCCTCCTCCTTCACACCATCATCTGTAAAAAGGCCAAAAGCAATCTTGAGGCCAGTCAAGAGATAATAAAATGCTAGTATGATCAGAAGGCCACTCGGGTGGAGTTTCAACCTGGCTACAAAGTATGGGTCATGGAACCAGAAGAGCCCAGAGCTCTCCAGGATCACTGGACGGTCTCATACGAAATAAAGGAGCATAAGGGGGAAGCCACTTATTTAGCTCTGGGCTCTTCTGGTTCTGATTATAACAGCATTTCATTACCTCTTGACGGGCATCAAGGTTGCCTTTGGCCTTTTTCTAGAAGCGGTGCATCTGGTTGTGAAGGGTGAACATGTAGCTGACCACATCCTGGGGTCATTTCCTGGGAGCTTTCTCCTACCCCTCCTTGACAATGCTTAGCGGTCCAAGAACAGGGTAGCTATAGAGAAGTTCAGAAGGACGGAACTCTACCCCTTTCTGTGGCACCTCTCTGTCTGTAAGCAAAGAGAAGGCCTGGTAAGAGGAAGTCCCACTTATGCATCATACCCTCAGGTAGGCCTCAATTATGCCCTTCAAGGCCTTTCTAAATCTGTCAACTAGATTAGTGCCTCTGTCAGACAGTATCTCCTTGGGGAACCCACCTGGGTGAAGATCCCCATCAAAGTTCTGGTCACCACAGGTGCAGTCACCGTCCTCAGAGGGATTGCCTCTACATAGCGTGTGGCATGGTCCACCAAGACCAAGATGAACCTGTTACCTAAGGCTGTCTTAGGGTCCAATGGATCAATGACATCGATGCCCATCCTTTCAAAGGGGGTGCCAACAACAGGAAGTGGGATCAGAGGCGCATTCCGCTTTTTCCCTGACTTCCCACTGGCCTTCCAGATGGGACAGGACCTGCAAAATGTATCTGAGGCTGTCTTCATTCGGGGCCAATAGAAGTGGGTGACAAGCCTGGCAAAGGCCCTGTCTTGCCCTAAATGTCCTGCCAGGGATATGTCATGAGCCAAACCCAGTAGGAAGGCCTGGTAACACTAGGGGACAGCAAGCATGCGTGCTGCTCCAGTACCCAGAGCCTTAAGCCCACTTTATGGGAGATCATTTTCCCAGTAAATCAGATGATCCCCAGAGGCTTCCCCTACTGCTTGGGCTGAGTCCTGTTGCTTCCAGCCCTCAAGAGTGGGACATTCTTTCTGCGCTATGCAAAATTCCTACCTGGTGGACCCACCCTCAATTTGCCAGCCAGCAAGCTCCAGTAGGTCACCTAGGACAGCAATGTCCTCCCCAGTTGGGTCAGGGGCCTCCTCATCAGGGACCCCATCAACCTCCACCGTGGGAACTTCTGGGACCGGTTTCCCATGCACTTCTCCTTGGCATCTGTTTGGGCTATTCTTCCTGGCTCCAGACACCCTTGACTCCCCACCAGCGCAGCCATGCACTGTGTGGTCATACAGACCCACTCAGACAAACCTATAATCTCCAAGTGGGACTTGAGCTCTACCTCCCTACAGGTAGTGTGCTCCAGGTCATTGGCTAATAGACAATCTACAGGCGTGGCAGGACTCACAGCTACTTTCAGAGTACCAGACACCCCCCACACTCAAAGGGAACTAATACCACCGGTAGATGGCTCCCATGACTGTCGGCGACTATGACTTACTTGGTGGAATGGGTTCGGTAGGACCTGCTCTGCTGACACCAGCTGACCCTTGACAGTAGTCATGCTTGTTCCTGTGTCACACAGAGCCTGCACCCATTTCCCATTAATGGTGACCCACTGCCTATACTTAGAAGTATTGGCAGCCATGTGGGCTTTTGGCACCATATCTGCATCCCCAAGGGACTTTAGGTTTACCTCTATCTGTTACCTAAATAGCTATCTGGGACTACCTCCTCCATGAGTGTTACACTAGCCAACCTAGTTGCCTGCCCACCAGTGGGGGGCTGTGCCCTCTTTGGGCATTTGGAGTCACCCTTAGAGTGACCATACTTGGAGTACTCTGCACATTGGGGAACCCACCTCCCTGTCTTGTGATCAAAGAACCCTTTCTTCTTAGGATGGGAGTGCGACTAGTTACCACTATTTGATGGGCCCTATTTTGGGAACCTTTAGAGAAATCCTTATTTTTAAGTTTTCTCTCCCTTCTTTCTTCTGTTGGGAACCCTGACCACCTATGTGGGTGTCACTCCCAGACACCTTTTTGGGCACTCTTGTGCTAGCCCAGACATCTGCCTCCGCCGCAAGCTTCCTGGGATCAGTCAACTAGGTACTAGCACAACTCTCCAAAACAAATACTGAGCATGTGCTCTCTCAGGATTAAATTGGACAACCCAACATAGTCATTGACTTGAGTAATCAATGAAGTCTACCCAGGATTTGTTGGGGAGCTTCTTACTGTCCCTGAATCTTTGACGATAGTTGTCAGGGGTCAGCCCAAACTTTGCAATCAACATGGCTTTCATGGGAGTGTATTTGTTCTGGTCCCCAACCTCTGATCTCAGAAGAGTATCCCTGTGAAGTGTAGGCATGTGTTTCCACAGACCTGCCCACCAGAGCTCTTTAGGAACCCCATGTGTCCTCAGTGCAACTTCATAACCAGAAAACCACTTGTCAATGTCATCTCCCACCACATAACTGAGCACCAAATTCTTGGTTATAATAACGTTCTTGTCTCCATCAGGTACTGTACATATGCTGCCACCATCACAGCTGGAATCAGACTGCCTAGCCTTGAGGTCCAGCTCCTTTAGACTCAGTTCATTAGCCAGAAATCATTTATTTTCTGCTAAGGCTCTCTCAGCTTCTCTTTCAGCCTTCCTCTTCTCTGCCTCCATTTTTAATCTTGCCAACTGCAGTCTGAATTCTCTCTCATCTCTCCTTTCCTCTGCGGTCAGGCAGTGACTTGAGACACCGCTCCCTGGTCTTGCAGGGGGCACAAATTCAGGGGTGTCAAATCCCACTACTGTTGGCAGCTCCTTGGTGGGTCCAAGAGCCATTCTCTTGCTTCCACAATTCATCATGCCCTTGGGAGTGGGATTCTGTCCAGGCCCTCAGCGCCTTTTGGTACTCCTCCTTCTTGGAGGCCCCACGGTTAGGCACCCCCCATCTCCTTGCAAAAGCCATTCAGCTGGGTGACTGTTACTCCTCCAGCATAGCCAGATCAAACTCCCCATCTCCACTTTTGGACCCTGTCAGAGACATGATGTACAGGATTTAAAAGATACAAAGCAGGGAAAATTGCAGAAAAAGAAAACAAATCAAATTGATCCTTAACTGTGGGTGGGTAATGTACATGTAGCTATTGTATGGCACTACACAAACACAGGTCCTATCATCACCACTGATCACCAATGTTAGAACTGAGTCTCTAGTTGGCAGAGGTATACAACCTTGTCCAAGTAGGGTCCACATCCCTAGTCAGGGTAAGTCACCACACAATCCGAATTATCCTGTGTTTACCCTCTCATAGCTTGGCACACAGCAGGCAGGTTTAACTGAGAAGGCAATGTGCAATAACTCATATAGTAATACAGTGAAAACACCGCACCAATTTAGAACTGTAGCTAATCTTTATCTGAATACAATAAGGTCAAAAGGTCAAACATCCACTTTGTACAAGCCAACAGGTGAAATTCTACAGATTAAATCCCAATAAAGCACTTAGAAACGCAATAGCTCCAACTGGGGCTATCACAAAGTCATTGACAGATTTGATCCCAATAGTCCAACCCCACTGGCACCCGTCACGGCGTGCAGGGAATCCCAGGCACAGTACCTTTGAAAACAAAGAACCTAAGACATTGCATGGAATCAGGGGAGTTGATGTGTAGCTGGAGGCAGTGTGGCATCAGTCAAATATGTCATCCGGGGAGTTGAGGCATCAGTTCTGTACCCAGAGGCATGGGAGGCGAGGCATCGGTTCTGTCTGGTTTCAGAGAAGCTGATGCGGCGTTGGGGGTGAGGCGTCATTTCCTTGTGATCCGGCGGGGTAGATGAATCCATTCAGTCAAGATGTGATGTGTTGACTTTGTAGTGCCCCAGTCACACCACAGCACATCAGCAGCGTCGCAGCGACATCAGACTTGCGTTGCAGGCCACCGTCATTGCATTCAAGGAGGACTATGGAGCTGGAGCAGGCAGCTGTTTGGCATCAGGCAGCAGCATCGGTGCTGGAGTCGCTGAAGTCGGTGAACTAGCTAGAAGATTGTAGGTGAAGTCTTTGTTGGCCATGAAACTTCAGAACAGGAGGCAGACTCAATTCAAGCCCTTGGAGAGTGCTTTTGGAGGAAGGCAGAGTCCTTGAGCAGAGTCAGGAGCCAACAGACAGCAGTGCAACAAGCAGAGCAGCAGTGCTTCTAGCAAAGCAGTCCAGATGAGTCCTTTGGGCAGCCAGGCAGTCCCTCTTACAGAGTCCAGGTGTAGGTCCAGAAGTGTCTGATTTGGTGGGGTCAGAGATCCGTATATATACGCCCAAAAATGCATTTGAATTGGGGGAAACTTCAAAGAGTGGTTTTGGAGTGCACAAGTTCCCCTTTCAATCCAGTCCTGTCTGCCAGGATCCCTGTAGGGGGTTATCAGTCCTTTGTGTGAGGGCAGGCCACTGGCCTTTGAAGTGTACGAGACTCTCCACTATTCCTGCCCAGGGAGACCCATTCAGTAGGCAGATGAATGCAGATGTGACTGAGTGTCCTGTGTTTATAGCTGTCTGGGAGGAATGCACAAGGAGCGCTTTCAACCAGCATAGGCCAGATGTGGATTGGAGACAGGCTGTAGGGCACCGATGGCAGTAAGTGCAGAGATATGCCCACTTTCTAAAAAGTGGCATTTCTGAAATGGTGATATTAAATCCTACTTCACCAGTAAGCAGGATTTTCTATTACCATTCTGACCATACTAAACATGACATCGCTACTCTTTCAGATCGAAATCTACCACTTAAGCAGTTCTAATGCTGGCCTATGAGGGGAGCAGTCCTTAAAGTAGTGGGAAATGAATTTTTGAGTTTGTCACTACCAGGACATGTAAAACACATGAGTACATTTTCTGCCTTTTTCTTAAATAGCACCCTGCCCTAAGGGTGACCTAGGGCCTACTTTTGGGGTATCTTAAATGTAGAAAAAGGGGAGTTTAAGGCTTGGCAAGTCATTTTAGCTGCCAAGTCGAAGTGGCAGTGAAACTGCACACGCAGGCCTTGCAAATGGCGAGCCTGACTAAGGGTCTACTTATGTTGGTGGCACAATCAGTGGTGCAGGTCCTCTAGTAGCATTTAACTTACAGGCCATGGGCACATCTAGTGCACTTTACCAGGGACTTAGAGCCAAATGAAATATGCCAATTGGGTAGGAACCAATGTTACCATGTTTAGGGGAGCGACAACATGCTCTTTAGCATTGGTCAGCAGTGGTAAAGCGTGCAGAGTCCTGAAGCCAGCAAAAACAGGGTCAGAAAAATGGAGGGAGGCAGGCAAATGTTTGGGAGATGACCACCCTAAGCTGTCTAGTCTATCAATGGGGGATTATGGTTGAAACAGGTGATATGATTTACAGCTAGTGGTATTGCCCTATATTAACTGTATTTTGAAAGGAAACTCTTGGTGCGATTAAGGACAATTTATGTAGGCCACCACTAAGGTGATTATACTGGTTTTCAGATACGCCTGATGAAGTTGATATTGAAAGCTGATAGGGATTTGATTTGGCATTTCTCATGAGCTTCATACACTTATAATATTATTCTATCAGAAGAAACAAGCACAACTGTTTGTGACCCACTGGCATTCATGCTTATAGAAGCTTCTGGCTAAGGAATGACTTACCTTAAATTTAAGTTGTGAGAGCCCCATATTTAATGCGACTTGGAAACTGGTCTTTGACTATCTGTCTCCTGTCCATTCAGACTCTAGACATTGTTAATGTTATCTTGTGAACAGGTAGTGGAGACAAACCTGTAATTTGAATGTCCTGCTGCTTGTTCTCCATAGTGAGGTTTAAAGGTACCTCTCCTGACATATAATGAGTATACATATTTTTGCACAAATTAAGAGCGACTATTGATATTTGGTTAGAAGCATGACTTACAAAGTCACTCAAAGCCTTATTTGCATGGCTTTTTAAAAGAAAAAAGTTAAAGCAAGGCAGCACATAGTGCAGCCTTGTGTTTTCTTGCGTTAGGGGGGCACTACATGAGTGGTGCATGGCCATTTGCATGCATCCACCCATGAAGTTTGACGCAAACTCATCTTTACAAAGGCTTGTAAATATAGGTTTGCAGCCAAATGGTGTGCATAACAGAGACTGGCAGAAGTAGGAGAAATAACTTTAATTTGCTTAGTTTTTTTTCTCTTTGCATGTGTGCTGCATTCTGCAGCATGCATGCAAAAAGGAAATGGCCTCAAAGAATGTGCAGGAAGTTTTCACTTCCCACACAAAAACTTTCCTGATTACATGATTCAAGGGTGCCCATGTTGAAGCTAGTCAGCCACAAGGGCACCTGCACTAGGAGACAGCAGAACTGAGCCACATCTTTGAAAATGTTGTGAAGTTCTGGTCTCTCCCTTCCACGCAACGAAGGCCAGCAGCTTCACTTGCTGCGCTGTGTTGCATGAAATGTTGGTAAATCTGCCCCTATATACTGTTCTCAACTATTAAATGGTGAAGCCCATTTGAACTATCCTGCAACCAGAAGCGCAACACAACAGTAAAAATTAAGGAGCCTTTGATAAGGTTACGCAATGTTCGCAAGTGACTAATGGCTGTGATATCAAGTGGACTGCAGTCAATGCATGGGAAATGTAGAGCAGTGTTACTTAGTTACGATTTAGTACCATTTACTTTGTGTGGTCCCAGTGTTTGTGAACAACTAAAACACTGCAAAAGTGAAATCAGTGGGAAATGATATGCAGTGGACCTAATGACACTCAAAAGATGAGCGTCTTTTAGTTCAGAAGGTTTGTAAACTGCCCCTAGGAAGCTAAATCAATATACCTCCTTAGCTTATAGTTATAGTGGTTGGTTGCCCAAAATTGTGATATCTCAGTGCTAAGATGGTATACACAGCCAGGCTGGAGAAACAGCACAAACCTTAGGCTGGTGTCTTAGCGGCAGTCCGAGCCGCTCAGACCAATCCTGACTCTGCTTTCATGCTATGTTTAGCATGTGCAGTGCCAGGATTGCTGGGGAGCCTGTGCTGGTGTCCCGTTGAATGTTGGGACACCACACGAGGAGCACAGAGGCTGGAGGCAGCTGGAAACGGGCAGCGCAACAGAAATGGTAAGTGTTTTCTTTTTTCTTTTTATAGCGTTGTTTCCCCCATCGTCCCCCATCCCCCTCCCCCCGACATATGCAGCAGCCACCGCTGCAACACACTTGCACTGATAGCAGTTGATTTCTTGGGCGGCCATTCCCCAGTCTCCGGTCAGAGTACAGAGTGGGCTTCAAAGTGCAATAGATGCATCTCTTGTCTTCTTTGCCAGGCTGGGGCTTCCATGAAGGTAAGGTCAGCTGCTGGAGGGCGGGCCAATAGAGCTCAAGGTCAGCATTCATGTTTGTTCCTTTTTCATATCCATATTCTAGGTGTGCCCACAGGAGCAACGTCTAGGCGCTTCCAGGTTCAAACGTGTTTAATAAACTGGAAGGAAGCTCTCAATCAGGTCTTTAAGCAGTTATCGACTGCCAATCACTCTCTATACTGAACGGCGCAACATATCAGTGAGGCACACGGTTCCTTTTAGAGAGACGGTCTCCTCCCCTGAGTGCAATGAAAGGGTGACTGATTGCTTTCAGGTGATTTGGTAAAACCTCCGGGAGGTTATTCTGGGAAGAATCATTTGGATTCTATCCAAACAGCCCTGATTACAATGAACAATGCAGAAGTGATGGTTGGGGTTTACTCTATGGGCCGAAGAGATCCACTATCTTGCAAGTACAATTCTTACCAAAATAAATGTTTGTAATCAGCTTTGAGTAAACAGTATGTTAAGTACACCAATACCAAGTACACCAATATCGTTTGCAGAACATGTACGTTGCACATATATTCTGGTGATGACACTTCATATTATAAAATATTATCATAATGCCACAAACACCTTAAACAAAAAATAAGCATGATTTTGCAGCTTGGGGACTCTTGAGAATAGTGGCCCCACCAACTTCTGTCAAAAAGCAAAAAGTCCAGGGAACACTTAGAAACAAAGAAAAAGCCTCACTCCATAATGTGCCTGGTGGACAAATGTTGTCTGTATAAGCAATGTTGTCTGTATTTAATAATAACATGGAAGCTTTCCAGGTATTCTGTGATTGTTTTTCTTGCCTTGCTCCACACCACGTTGCTGCCAGACTTTAAAGCATATCAGTGTTCCACTCGTTCCATGAATTCCTCTGACTTCTCCGCATTCCGTCGCATTCTTGGAGACTCTTCAGTCTTCCACTTTTGTTTAAACACTTAGGTTTTGTTAGCTACTTCTACCTAATACGCAATTCCATGTGGTAATTAAATTAATCACCACAATGACAGTTTCATCTGTATTCAAATCACCCAGTAAACTGATGGCCGCATCCAACTGCCTGAAGTAGTTCTCAAATGGGGACTTAACTTGTACATCTTAAGGGTATGTCGTCTGTGATGCGGTCAAAGGGCTACATATGTCATTCTGTGTTTCTTTGGGGGATAGATGGGCAAGGTTGCAGAATGAGTAAAAAGGATGACATTAGAAGGCTCACATGGGAACACATCATGGGGAAAACACTTTATGACTTTAGGGACAAGTTGGTTTGATATGAGAACGAGTGTATTGAGTGTTATCTCTAGAAAACCATCTAAGTTCCAATCTGGGTAACATTAGCCCGGCACTTGCTGTCTAAGTAGGATGATGCATCATTGTTAATATAGGCCACAGTGGATACTAGGGGTGAGCTACCAGTCTAAAATGCCATGTAGCCATTCACTCAGGGAACACTGCATCCAAAGTGGAAAGACAAGTGGCACAGCAAGTCCATAAGCATAGGCAACATGTATTTCTGCAATAATCAATTATTTTTGTCCCAAGTTCATATTTTATTTGCAGCATGCTTCTACAGAAAATATATTTACTATTCCCTAATGTCAACTAAGATGGCAATCCACTTTCAAAGGTCTAGGACTGGAGAGACTCCACTTGGAGGGTCAGGAATCACAGAGGTAGGGTCCAGGTGCAGGTTCCAGATGGTTGGAGCCTTTTCCGTCCCAGAAGCTCTAAACAGGAGACCAGCTTGCTAGCCCTTGGAGTCACTCTCGTAGTCCTATGCTCAGCTGTAAAACAGGGCTCAGGCAGTAAGACAGTCCTCTGAGGGTTCAAGGCAGGCAGCAGAGCAGTCCTTCCAGGTGCAGCAAAGCAGTCTCTCTGAAGTACATAGTAGGCCACAGCAGCAGGCAGTCCTCTGAAAGTCCTTCCGGAGGTCCAGAAAGTGAACTGAAGAGTGGGAGTAGGGTTGAAGGTGCTATTTTCATATCTGGTGCCTTCTTTGAAGTAGCAGAAGTTTTGAGAGAATTCCCATGGAAGCGCTTGGTGTTTCCTGCCTGACCTACCCTGGCTCCAGGCTGGCTGCATGAACAATGCAGTGGTAACAAGTCCTTTGTTTTAAGGCAAGGCACAGCCTATTCAGTTGCATATGGGGCCGTGCCCAGCTCCGCCCCCACTTCCCATCCTGCCAGTGGTGGCCCATCCAGGAACACTTCATGCCTCTTTTGTGGAGCTGTTGGGAGGAATAAACAAAGTCCAACTGCCACCTACATTCAAGCATGTCACCCAGGAACAGACCTTAGGCATCAAATAGTTAGAGAAGAAAATGCAAACTTTCTAAAAGTGGCTTTTTTAAAATGATGATTAAAAATCAGAATTTCCCATTAAAAAGGTCAAATTGGCAATTTAAAACTGCATGCAGGTGCTGCAATGAAAGCAACAGGCATGTTGAAGTGGCTACTCAAGTGGGTGGCACAATAAGTGCTTCAGGCCCACTAGTAACATTTAATGTACGTACCCTGGGTATTTAGTATAACACTTTACTAAGGACTTCTTAATAAATTAAATATGCCAATGTGGTCTAAGCCAATTTTACCATGTTATAGAGAGTGAACACACCCACTTCAGCACTGATTACCTCTGGTAAAGTGCACAGAGTTCCAAAGTCTAATAAAAATTAACTCAGCAAAAACAGGATGGGTGAAGGCATAAAGTTTGGGGGTGACCCTGCAGAGGGGGCCAAGTCCAATAATGATCATGTGTTATTTTAACCAGAGAGAGTTTTGGGACTAGCACTTACATTCTTTTAGAAAGAATAAGACCGCAGACAGTGGGCAACATGAGAAAGGTTTGTGCATGGACACATTATGCATTGAAAGATACAGTGAAGGGCCTGGAAGATTCTTGGGTGCGAAGATAGCTGGAAAGGACCGTTGCCAGTGTTTGGTTGCACAGCATACATGCCTGAAAGACTTAGGCCCTCATTATGACATTGGCAGTAAGTGCTGCTTACCGCCTTGCTGACTGCCACCAACATACCGCGACTGCGGCAGTATACCGTTAAGCGTATTATGAACCACACATAGAAATCCGCCACTATACAGACACACACACAAGTCTGCCACACCAAAGGTCAGTGATAAAATGGCGGTAGAAAAACCCACACCATTACGCCATCAAAAATACGCGCACAGAATTATGACCCACGAATCACCGCGGCGGACATTCAACCGCGGTAAACCATTGGTGGTACATACTGCAGCGCCCAAATTACACACACACATTCAAAACAACATCACATTGGACAATTCAAACTACACACACCTGACGCACGTACACAATCACCACACCCACACACTACTAGAAAACACACACACATATTACCCACAACCCTTTATCACTATAAACAAGTTACAACAGAGAGAGAGACATACCAGGAGCACCCACAGAATCAGATCCACAGACCACCATCACTCACACACCATCTACGCACCTCACAGCACACAGCCCAACATATCACCCTACACACCCTCACACACACCACTCACACTACACCCATGGCACCACAAGGACACCCCAGGTTCTCAGAGGAGGAGCTAAGGGTCATGGTGGAAGAAATAATCAGGGTAGAGCCACAGCTATTCGGATCACAGGTGTAGCAGATGTCCATTGTTAGGAAGATGGAGCTATGGCAGAGAGTCGTGGACAGGGTCAACGCCATGGGACAGCACCCCAGAATAAGGAATTACATCAGGAAGAGGTGGAATAACCTACGGGGGAAGGTGTGTTTCATCCCCACCTCCTCCCACACAACTAACAACATGGGAGGAGCAAGTCTTGGCGACCATGCATCCTGAGAGCCTGGCAGGAGTAGCAGGAGGACTGGACTCTGGTAAGTCAAATCTTTACTACTTTCACCATCCCCTACCAGCATGCCATCACAAACTCCCACCCCTACCCTCACCCCATCACTCCACCACCTCACATATACCCCACAATCACAACCCACCCATCAAAATACCAAGCCCTGCATGCAACACCAATGCATGGACCCACCCACAGACCTGGATGAACCCCCATCACCACAGCATGCACACTAGTGACAATCACTTAGCCAACCAAATCACAACTCACACAAGCCAAACCTGCCTTGGTAATAACAACCATAGAGGGAAACATACCCATGCACAAGATGTCACACGCAGTAACAATAACACTGCATTTACATCCCCACAGGACCCGCACACAACCTCACCGGAGAGAAGGTGCCAGCAACATCCAGTCCCCCCCCCCCGAAGAGGCCCACAGTGATGACAGCAGCTCTGCATGCCTGGATATGGATGACCAACCTGGCCCATCAGGGACCTCTGGACAGTCGGTGACCCAGTCACAGTCCCATACCACCACAGAACCTCCCCCCTCAGGAAACACCAGCACAGCACCCACCCAGCGGGCCCATCCCTCTCCCCCCAGGACATGTCAATCATCAGTGTTTCCACCATTACAAGGACCCCAGGCAAACCCACAAACACAGGATGATCTGGGACCTGGGGTCAGTGGCAATGGGCACACGGTTCAGGGGACAGAGGCACAGGACAACAGGGAAGCTGGGAGGACTGCTGTGTGACAGGGGCAGGACAGGCCGAGGGAACCGACTCTCCACGAGGCACTCACCAACATCCTGGGAGCATACCACCATTCCCAGGAGACGATGGACAAGATACTGGCCAAGTTGCAGGAGACCCAGCGGCTGCAGGAGGGACAGTACCTGGGGATCAGGAAGGAACTGATCGACATCCACACCACCCTGGTCACCATTGCAGAGGTGCTGGCAGACATGGCCAACATCATGAGGGAGGCAGTGGCACACCAACTGGCCCCTGACACTAGCCACACCCATGAACAGCCCTCCACCTCCACTGACGCTAGTGGACAGGAGGCCCCGCCACAGAAACAACAGGCCACCAGCTCCTCTCCCCCTTCAGATGGAGAACCACCACGCAAAAGGTCCTTGCGATCCAGGCAGAAGCCAGAGAACATTGCCAAGACCCACGCAAGGAAATAAGACTCCCCTGAATGTCACCCTTGTCTCCCACTCTGTCACCCTTTCCTACTTGAACTGCCATTGCGCCACTCCCTATGCCCACTTGGACAATGCACCTGTGATACCAATAGACTGGACTCTATCCTGGACATTCCTCCATCATCAACCCAGCCCACTGCAATACCCCCTACACTTATTATCACCTAAATAAACACCCTTGGAACTAATACAATTATGGAGTCTGTCAATTGATTGAAATATGTATTAGTTTAACAAGCTGTAAACATTGCAATTCAAATGTACAGTTATATATACATAGGTATGACCTGTAGTGGGCAGCAATAAACACACCAGGAGCCAGAGTGGGGCACAGATATCTGAAAATAGAGATGCCAAAAGGTACATTAAGTGGCCATAGAAATTAAAAAAATCAGGCTGCCATGTACAATGTCCAACACAAAACTGCAATGGGAGGTGAAGTCACAGTGTCTTACCTGTGTGTCACTGGAAGTACTGTTGAATTATAGTTGATCTGTTTTCCACATCCTCTTCCTCTGCCTCCTCTTCGTCACTGTCCACAGGCTCCACCGATGCTACACGACCATCTCAAGCCTCATCCTCCTGCAGAAAAGGCATCTGGGGCCAGATGTACAAAAATTCTGGATTGCACAATTTGCGAGTCGCAATCCAGAGTGTAGGATGGTGTCCATGACACTATCAGCGACTCGCAAGGGGGTTGCAAAGGCCCACCTCATTAATATTAATGAGGTGGGTCGCAATATGTGACCCCCTTGCGAGTGACCACACTCACAGGGATGGTGGCCTGGTGGAGACAGCAGACAACCATGTCCGTGCCTGCTTTTAAATGAAGCAGTTTTTTTTTTTTGTAATGCAGCCCGTTCTCATTAAAGGAAAACGAGATGCATTACAAAATGAAAAAATGAAACGTTTTTGTTTCCATAGGACCACTGCCTGCTCTGAAAAAATGTTTTCCATGCCATTCACAAAGCGGAAGGGGCCCCATGTGGACCCCTTCCCTTTTGCGAATGGGTTACCACCAGTGTGACACTGGTGGTAACTGCGATTGCTTTGCGACCGTGTTCGCTGTCACAAAGCAATGCAGCATCGCTCTGTGACTCACAATTAGGAAGGGGAAAACACAGGTTACCGACTCGCGAAACGGGGATTGGGCATCGCAATGTGCTTTTTGCATGTCGCAAACAGCAAAATTCGCTGTTTGCAATGTGCAAAAACGTTGCTACATCTGACCCTTAGGGCCTGATTCCGAAGCCGGCGGGCGGCGTTCGCCGCCCGCCTGGCGGGAACCGCCATATGGCCGCTCCGCGGTCGAAAGACCGCGGAGGCCATTCAGGCTTTCCTGCTGGGCTGGCGGGCGACTGTCAGGAGGCCGCCCGCCAGCCCAGCGGGAAACCCCTCCCCACGAGGAAGCCGGCTCCGAATGGAACCGGCGGAGTGGGTATGTGCGACGGGTGCAGTTTGCACCTGTCGCGTATTTCAGTGTCTGCATTGCAGACACTGAAATACACAGTGGGGCCCTCTTACGGGGGCCCCTGCAGTGCCCATGCCATTGGCATGGGCACTGCAGGGGCCGCCAGGGGCCCCGCGGCACCCCCTACCGCCATCCTGTTCCTGGCGGGAGACCCGCCAGGAACAGGATGGCGGTAGGGGGTGTCAGAATCCCCATGGCGGCGGAGCGCGCTCCGCCGCCATGGAGGATTCTCCCGAGCAGCGGAAAGTCGGCGGGAGACCGCCGACTTTCCGTTTCTGACCGCGGCTGAACCGCCGCGGTCAGAATGCTCGACGGGGCACCGCCAGCCTGTTGGCGGTGCTCCGTCAGAATGACCCCCTTAGGGCCTGATTCCGAGGCCGGCGGGCGGCGGTCGCCGCCCGCCTGGCGGGAACCGCCATATGGCCGCTCCGCGGTCGAAAGACCACGGAGGCCATTCAGGCTTTCCCACTGGGCTGGCGGGCGACCGCCAGGAGGCCGCCCGCCAGCCCAGCGGGAAACCCCTCCCCACGAGGAAGCCGGCTCCGAATGGAGCCGGCGGAGTGGGTATGTGCGACGGGTGCAGTTTGCACCCGTCGCTTATTTCAGTGTCTGCATTGCAGACACTGAAATACACAGTGGGGCCCTCTTACGGGGGCCCGTGCAGTGCCCATGCCATTGGCATGGGCACTGCAGGGGCCCCCAGGGGCCCCGCAGCACCCCCTACCGCCATCCTGTTCCTGGAGGGAGACCCGCCAGGAACAGGATGGCGGTAGGGGGTGTCAGAATCCCCATGGCGGCGGAGCGCGCTCCGCCGCCATGGAGGATTCTCCCGAGCAGCGGAAAGTCGGCGGGAGACCGCGACTTTCCGTTTCTGACCGCGGCTGTACCGCCGCGGTCAGAATGCTCGACGGGGCACTGCCAGCCTGTTGGCGGTGCTCCCGTGGTCGGTGACCCTGGCGGTCACCGACCGCCAGGGTCAGAATGACCCCCTTAGTGTCCTAAGGCCAGGTTGTGCAACATGCAACGATGATTTGGCACACCTTCTTAGGTGAGTAGCACAGGGATCCACCTGTCAGATGGAAGCCAAAGGTACGCTAAATGATCCTTCTTGTTCGTCCTTGTGCCTCATTGTAACGTTCCTCTGCCCTTGTCCTGGAATTCCTCACTGGGGTCAGTAGCGATGAGAGGTTGGGGTAACCAGAGTCACCTGTAAATATCAAGGGATACCTGTTAGCCAGACAATCACCCTTAGGGCCAACCCATATACCAACAGACACTGGGTGGGGACCATGGGCTCACCTATTAGCCACACCCTGTGCCTTTAAAGTTGAGACATCACATATGGAATGCTGCTGTTCCTCAAAATAAAGGATTCATGCACAGACCCAGGATACTTTGCATTGACATGGGAGATGTACTGGTCCACCAGGCACACTATCTGCACATTCAGAGAGTGAAAGCTCTTTCGATTTCTGAACACCTGTTCATTTCTCCAGGGGGGGAACAAAGGCAATATGTGTACCATCACTGTGCATGTGTTTCATCAGAGCAGACAGCACTCTGGTCAGCACATATGAGAACATAGGATGTGACATCCCTGCTGCCATGGCCACTGTCGCTTGGAAGGATCCACTTGCCATGAAATGGAGCACGGACAGGACCTGCACAAGAGGGGGGATACCAGTGGGGTGGCGGATAGCTGAGATCAGGTCTGGCTCCAAATGGGCACACAGCTCATGGATTGTGGCCCTATCAAGTCTGTAGGTTAGGTTAATGGGCCTGTCCTCCACTGTCGCCAGGCCCACCAGGAAGTCTATACACGGGGGTATGTCTCCATCTCCTATTCATCCTCACCGGTTGAACTCTAGGGTGAAAAATGGTGAGCATATGGTCATATTGAAACATATCCTCAGATTAATATGCCTTGCATTTTTTTACAGAAGCAATATGTGAATGTGTAGGGTCTGTTGATGTGACTATGTCTGCTGTGATGTAGTTAGGTGCCATGGCCTGTTCCCCCCTGAAATGGCGGCCACCTGACCTGTGAGGAGGGACAAGTGGAAATGAGGTAATTTTGCTGACGTTGTGCGCCGTTGCGGGAGGCGGTCGATGATCACCGTGCAACACATCATTGGTTATCACTGGGGCCTAAGGGTTCCAGGAGCCAATGGTGATGTACGCCGGCGGTGACGGTACACACCGCCGAGGACGTGACCACCATTTTCTATCTGTTCACTCACTTGCTACCTGAACTTCAACAGGAGAGGACCTACACTGAAAGTGCTGCTGTGACCAGTGTCTGGAAGTGACCATGCCTGAGTGTCTGGGGAAAGGGCCCCTGCCTTCACTTCCGAGGAGTTGGAGAGACTAGTGGATGAGCTCCTACCCCAGTACCCTTTACTTTATAGTCCTCCAGACAAACAGGTGAGTAAACTGTGAGCACGATGCGTGGGGCATGAATGTATGGAGTGCTGTATGTGTAAGCCTCATGCGGGGGGGTTGAGGGGTCCTGGGCAGAGTGCTGCATGGGCAATGTCTGTGCATAAGGGGATGGGAGGGATATGGTGGGCCATGAGTGTAATAGTCCGGACGGTATGACTAATACTTTCTCTTATGTATTTTTTTCTGCAGGTCAGCACCCATCAGAAAAAGGGTATTTGGCGTGCCATCGCCAAGGAGGTGCGGACCCTGGGGGTCTTTGACAGGCGGAGCACCCACTGTTGAAAAAGGTGGGAGGACCTGCGCAGCTGGGCAAGAGAGATGGCGGAGGCCCAGTTGGGGATGGCCTCCCAATGAGTAAGGGGTGCCCTTCGTACCCAGAACCCCCTGATTTTCTGCACCCTGGTGGTGGCCTATCCGGAGTTGGAGGGGCACTTGAAGGCATCACAGCAGCCACAAGGGGGTGAGTACAGATTCAGAATCATGAAGTTATGCGTGTTGAGGTGTTACCTTGGTGGGGGATGTGGGTCTGTGGGTGCCCCTAAGCCAGGACGAACATGGCAGGGTAGGTTCCATGATGGGAAGGCTCAGGTGCACTCCAACCCCAATAATGCTAGTGAGCATCTACTACTGGGCAGGGTCCTATGGGTTTCAGGTGTGCAGCTAATGGCATGAAGCATTGTACCCCATGGCCTGGTGACTAGCATTGTAACTGGTATTGCATGGCCTAGTGTATAGGGCTGTTACCTGTGAGCTGTGTACGCCAATGGTGGTGTTATTGCTGGCATTGACCAAGTGTATCCTCTGTCTCTTCCCCACCCTTTATGTTTTGTTGCCCTGTCCTTGTGTGCATTAGCATCCTCTGGTGGAGGAGCACAGGCACCAGTGACGGAGGGAGCTGCATCCCACATGGGCCTGGAGGCCAAATCCACCGACGGTGAGGGCACCAGTGGGAAGGAGGGTGCGGGAAGCACCACGACAGAGTCAGGAGGGGACAGTTTCTGACAGCGACTCCTCCTCCGATGGTAGCTCCCTGGGGTGTTGGACACCTCTGTGCCCACCCCAAATACAGGTACACAGCTACCCCTGTACCAGCACTGCCCTCCCAGCAGCCCCTCAGCGAGTTTCCCGTGCCCGCTCACCCAGCACCGCCCTCCCAGCAGCCCCTCAGCGAGTTTCCCGTGCCCGCTCACCCAGGAGGGTGGGCATCTCCTTTGCCCCAGGCACCACAGGCCCTGCCCCAGTCAGCCCTGCTGCCCTCAGTGAGGAGGCTATTGACCTCCTGAGATCCCTCTCTGTTGGGCAGTCAACCATACTGAATGCCATCCAGGGTGTAGCAGGGCATTTGCAACAAACAAATGCATTCCTGGAGGGCATTCACTCTGGCATGGCGGCCCAACCGAGATCATTCCAGGCTCTGGCCAACTCACTGATGGCAGCCATTGTCCCTGTCTCTAGCCTCCCACCTCCAACTCCCTCTACCCAGTCCCATTCCCCTCAACCCCAGCCTATCCCAAGCACACATTCAGACCTGCATTCACCCAAATCAACACACAGAAGTGGCTCAGGCAAACACAAGTACCACACTTCATCCCACAGGCACTCACACAAGCACATTCCAGATGCAGACACACCAACATCCACTGCATCCACTGTGTCCCCCTCCTCCTCGTCGTCCACCTCCTCCAGTAGCGTCTTTACTCACACCTGCATGCACTACATCCTCATCCAGTACCTCCATCACCAGCACGCATATCAGTACACGCCCCCTCACTGGAAGTCACCACCCCCATATCCATGCACACGTCCCCTGTGTCCTCTCCCACTGTGTCTGTACCCCCTCCTCCCAAGGTACACAAACACAAGAACTCAGACCCCCAACAGCCATCCACCTCACGACAGCATCCAGCCCATGCACCTGCACCCAAACACAGCAGACTAGCACCTCCTACAACCACTCCCTCTTCCTCCACTCACAAACCTTCACCCTCTTCCAGCCCCAGTGTCGCTAAAAGGCTTTTCTTCTCCACCCTTGAGCTATTCCCTGCCCCTCCCCGTCCTTCACTTCGGGCCAGGGTGGGCAGAACCCAGGCCAGCACCTCAGCCACCCAGTCCACGGCCACTGTAATTTCTGCAGCTGCTGCATGTGTGAGAGGCTCCAAGGAGGCACCCGTCAGCACTGCCACTGTGCCCGCACCACCTGCCAAGGGCCAGAAGGGGCCGCCAGCTAGCAAGGGCAGGAAGGGAACACCAGCCAGCAAGGGGAATGAGGCACCACCAGCCAGCAAGGGCAAGGAGGCACCATCAGCTAACAAGGGCAAGGAGGCACCACCAGCTAGCAAGGGCAAAGAGGCACCACCAGCTAGCAAGGGCAAGGAGGCACCGCCAGCTGGCAGCAGCAAGGAGGCACCAATAGCTAGCAAGGGCAGGAAGGGAACACCAGCTGGCAGAAGCAAGGAGGCACCAGCAGTTGCCAAGGGCAGGAAGGGAACAACAGCTGCCAAGGCCAATGTAAAAGGAACAGACACCACAGGCAGGATGGATCTGGTGCATGGGGATGGAGCAGCATCTATGCAAACAACACCAGCCATGGCACTTCAGCCGTCCAAGGCTGCAGGGGAAGGGATGGAGCCTCCCCTGCCACATACAGCACGGCTACCTGCACCGCCGCCAGCACGGCCACCTGCACAGCCACCTGCACCACTGCCAGCAGCATCACTGCCAGCAGCAGCAGCCCCAGTGGGCAGCCGTCCGAGACTGCAGGGGAAGAGCTGGAGTCCTTCCCCCACCACTATCAGCACCGCCACCTGCACCACCACCTGCACCACTGCCAGCAGCACCACTGCCAGCAGCAGCAGGCCCAGTGGGCAGCCGTCTGAGGCTGCAGGGGAAGGGCTGGAGCCCCCCCACAACTGACAGCATCGCCACCTGCACCGCCACCAGCACCACCACCTGCACTGCCACCTGCACCACTGCCAGCAGCACCACTGCCAGAAGCAGCATCCCCACTGGGCAGCTGTCCGAAGCTGGAGGGGAAGAGCTAGAGACTCCCCCCACCACTGACAGCACCGCTGCCAGCTCCACAAATGCCATCCACTGAGCAGCCATCACCGCCGGCGAGCAGTGTGTAGTCGTGACTACATCGGCTGTAGTGCATCCTGGCCCCTGCAACAACTGTAGGTGTAATACCCAGGTGAGAGACTGTGACATGCACCATCCAGGATCTGCATCACAGGGCACAAGGCCCCCTCCAGAACCAGTGGAAGAAGGCATCCACTCAACCCCTCCTTGCCAGGATGAAGAACACTGGGCACAAGGCCCCCCTCCAGAACCAGTGGAAGAAGGCATCCACTTGAGAGACTGTGGCTTTGCACTCCCAAGGACCAAACATTGGGCAAACCACCAACTAGAGATACTGTGGTTTTACACTCCCCAGGAGCAAGCAGTGGGCAAACCACCCACTTGAGAGACTGTGGTTTTGCACTCCCCAGGAGCAAGCAGTGGGCAAACCACCCACTAGAGAGACTGTGGCTTTGCCCTCCCCAGGACATCGCAGAGGACATGAAGCCCCCTCCAAGAGCAGTGGCGTTGTACCATCTTCCGGCTGAGATGCCCACCGTTCCCCTTCCCCCTGAGGTGCCTGTGTGTCTTCGACCTGATGCCCCAGCAGTGTTCTCTCCGTATTGAGGAGGAGTCAAGTGTGAGCTTTCCCTATTTGTTAAGGCCCTATGGGCCACGGACATTTTGGAGTGGACATTGTCCCTCCATTTATATATATTGTACATACTGTTTTGTGCTTTAAGTGTTTATCTAAATGTTTAATATCACACTCACTTTAATCAATTCCTTTTGTCCTTGCATTATTCCTGAGGGTTACGGGGTGGACATGTCATGTTGTTGCATCTGTTTGTGTGTATGGTATTGGGGGTGGGGGTGTTGCGTGTTGCCTGTGTGTCACTCTCTTTTTCCTCCCCCCTCCCTTGTGTGCTAGTTGCGGTACTCACCGTGGTCGTCTTCGCCGCAGTTCGTGTTCCTGGTGTAGGAGGAGGTAGACCAGCATTGGAAATATGTGCAACTCGGGCTCCATGGCGTTGTGGTTCTTCCTTGAGTATCAAGAGGTTAGTAATTTCCATTCTGTGTACTGTTTCCGCCGTGCTTTTGATGGTGTTGGTACTGCCCCAGAAAAGGTGGCGGATTGGCCTCTCATGATACAGTGGGTGGTACATTGTCTTCTGCCTGGCTGTTGGTGGGTACCGCTGCAGTGCTTGTTGCCACCGCCGTGGCGGTCGGAGTGTTAAAGTGGCGGTCTGTGTTGGTGGTTTCCAACGTGGTCAAAATTCTATATTTTTTTACCGCCGGCCTGTTGGCGGTACTACTGCAGCTTTATCACCGACTGCCAGGGTTGTAATGAGGGCCTTAATGTCGACATGAGGTCATTGTGCTGCGTTACATGGTGGCCCTTGCCCAGAATGTGAATCTGTGCAAAACGGGCTCGTCTCTGAGTTGGTCTCTGCATACTAACAAGAAATAGGATATCTCAACATCAGACTAAACAGGAAGTATTGTTTTCTTTTGGTTTTAGATTCCATTCCAGTTCATCATGTTTATATCTCTATTGTTCTATCTGATCATTTTTTATTATATTAAATGCATGCTCTGCTCCAGGGTTTGGCTTGGTTCCCTGAGTTGGCAGCTATTAGATCACACCTCTGCTCAAAAGACTCAAGGCCAGATTTACCAAGCCCCTGCGGTGACCTTGCCTCATGCAAGGTGACGCAAGCAAAGCAAAGGCTTAAGTGAGATTTACTAACCCATGCAATGCCACCTTGCTTGGTTCTGCATGGTTTAGTAAATCCAGAGTAATGCAAGGTAGCGCAAATCATTGCCTTGTGTTACTTCGTGCTGGGAAGGCATTCCATGGGTGGAGCACAGGCGTTGCTGTGCATCCACCCATGTACTTTGGTGCATTCTGAGATTTAAAAAGACTTGTAAGCCTGGGAATGAATCAACATGATACCTATTCACAACACAGGAGAGGAGAAATATCTTTACTTATCCTAATTGTTCTCTTCAACATGTGCTGCATGCTGCACCACACATAGAAAAATGAAACTGTCTCAAAGATGTCCCTTCCTGCACAAAATCTATCCTGTCTGTAACACACTATGGTGCAAGGGTGCCTGCATTGCCACTAGACAGCATTCAGTGTGCCAGCCCAGGGAGAGAGCAGGAATGTGTCCTTGCATAGATAATATAGTGCATTCCTGCTCGGTCACACAGTGCACCACAGCAAATTGTCTTGATGCGTTGTGTGAGTTTTTGATCAATCTGGCCTTCAATGTCTGGACTTTGAAATTCCCACTGTTATTGTAATGTTGGTATAACTCCTTAGTAACAAGCAACTGCCAAATGAATTTGGGCTTTCTTACATATATAACATTTGAACTAAAGGTACTATTCATCACCAATCCAAGACAATCACTTTTCTTTTTTGTATATCTTCATTTATGATTTTCAAAAGATACACAAAGGTCAACAGAAATGTTGCAGTCCATAAAGAAGGGTACATACAGGAAGCATACAACTCAAATGCTTAGAGTACATACTCGTACCACATTAGATTACATCATGTTGAGAAATCAGGACCTATGACACCCTCCGTATCATATACTAGAATGCCATGCCATAAGGCAAATCGGAACCAAACAGGGAAGGATGCATGTAAAGGAGGTGGGAAGAAAAAGAGAAGAAGGAAATAAGACATGAGAACATAGGACAGAGTAGTAGGTCAATAAGAAGAAGAAACGAGAAGGGGAAGGTAAGAGAGGAAGAAAAAGAAACAGAGTACATGAACAACAGCTCAAAGTAGCAATCTGTATCTTTTGCAGTGTCAAAAGTCAGAAAGTGGAGTGCATGAGACAAACTAGAGAAGGCTATACATGGGAAAACCATATAAAGGAAGAAAGTGTGTCTACATCAGCTGTTGTAGCAGTTAAACCAAGAAGAGGCTTTGAACTCTACCATGATCCCAGCAGAGAAGGAGGGGCCAGGGTATAAGCACACATCATGGTGGAGTGCATGTTGGTATGGCCCAGAGAGTTTGGCACAACAAAGGCACAGATGTTGATGATCCATCAGAAGTGATGGGGACACAAGCACCTTTATTGGCTCTTAGGACAACGGTGCCAGCCTTGTGGCAGGATCCCCATAGGGATCGGTGGCCAAAAAGGGCAACCAGAACCGTAAGTATGGTCAGACTTATCCTGTACTCTGTATGTGAGCATCACATACAAGGACATCTTATGCATGTTGGTTGTCTATTCGTAATGGGTAGGAAGATGGGGTGATCTCCAGGGTCAAAGAATGCAGATATTTGCTTCAGTTAGCAGCATATCCAGTAAGCACCCCTCATGGGTGGTGAGAGAGGGGATGTCATCAATATCATGTATCATGATCAACTGTGTGATGGTGGTGGGAGGACCCCATTAAGAGTGGGCTCCACCTCTCACCATTATTTCTGAATCTGCAAGCAGTCATAAAGGATATGGATTATGGTGCAATCCCCTTGATCACATCCCTAACATTTACTGTGGTGTCTTCTGATTTTGAAAGTGGAGGTGCAAAAAGGTGAATATTGGATGAATAATAGATGAGGATGGACTGTGTAAGTGTTGTGGCTGCCATGCCTTGATCATTCGACTCAATAAAGAGCACTCCAGGCATGTTTATGTTTACTACTTACTTTATTAAATTATGCAGTAGAGCACACGTTCAGCCATTAGACTTAGAGTTGTGAGGTTAAATCCTCCAGCTTTGTGAAGTCGTGCTGCCTGTATGTTTATGTGTTTGCTGGCCGAGGGAAAATAAACCTCAGCTCCCCAGCCAATCCAAGCACTGCTCTTATGCTGCTTATAATACAAAACAGCATAACAGCAGTGCTTGGATTGGCTGCGGCATGCAGACACAACGTTCTACAGAAGACCGATGGGGCTGTGTCTTTGCTTACATAGCTCTATGCTAGCCTTCAATGTGGAAGCCTGAACTGCGCATGTCAGATTGGCCACAGCAAAAATATCAGCTAGTCTGACATGCGCAGCTCCGTTAACAGCCTCAGCTGCTCGTTCCACCCACTTACGTCTTTTGTGAGAGCAACAACCTCACCCGTAAGGAAGTAAAATGAATGGAGCTATGGGGCTTTTTAAATTAATTGTTGAACTAATGAGCTTGGTAGGTAGTGTTACATATCTCACTTAGAGCATCTACTGCAACAAAGGTATGGAAGAAATGCTTTACTTAATCTGAGGCACTGATGATTGCTCTGAGATTCATTCTAGACCATAGTTTTTCAACCTGCAATCTACTCTAGAATGTGACTGGCCAACGGCTGAGACCAGTTCAAGGATTCCTTCCATCATATTGTTGTTTGTTGTAGCCATGGACTGTGGCCTTTCTCCAGAGAGACTTTACTTTGGCAGCAACCAATGGAATGTAAATTTTCATTCAGTTCCTAACTTTTAAGTTATTCCATGGGTCAGCAATGGAGAAATAACAGTTCCGGGACCCAGTAAACTCTTTATGGGTACCTTAATACTGTACCGTGTAATTTGCCATTTTAAATATTTCAAAACATGCTATATTATTTAGTGCTACTTTGTGTTAGGTTACGTTGATTTATGTTGTGTTATGTGGCCAGTGCTTAATTTGTAATGGAACGAATGCCTGTGCCCAAAGCTCTGCTCAGAAACCCGTGCCAGTGCTTTTAAATGTTGGCACACCGAATAACAAGACTACTAGTCTTGATTCGACCTTGTGGCTCTTCTATCCGCTATCCAACACTTTGTTGCCCTTTTTATCTCAGTTGCGCAGATTCCTGCTTTCTTCCTTTGTGCCAGTTTTTCTGCCTTCCTTTTTGGGGTTAAGCTTGCAAAGTGCTCTGTTCCTGGTGTAATCTCTATATGGGCTTTTAACCACGCCCATGTCACACCCATCAGTTTGGTTAATTCATGGGCTTGCTTTTTAAAATTCGCTCGATTTCATTAGTAAAAGGCATGCACCCGTTATGCCTTTTCTGGTGTTTAGCCCTCCTCGAGCGCACCGGCCAACTACTGAAAACATACGAGGCTCGATGTTTTCCGTATGGTTTCTGGACTACTTTTTATTTTTATTTCGTAGGCAGCACTATCTTGCTGGGCATTAATCGAGCGCTTTGCATGACATCGATCCTGTTACATTGATAATTGCACTTTTGCGGGTTAAATGGATAATTGCACTTTTGCTGATTCATTTCACTGCAAGGGAACCCCTGTTTCCTTTTGTGTGTCTGCTTCTGGCTCATTGTGGCCTTCGGCTAGCTTATGTGAAACTGTTTTACTTCTCCGTTTATGTGGCAAGAAAAGTCTGGTTAGGGGTTTAAAACTCTAATAGCTCTACCTTTAGCAAAACGCGAAACCCATTGCATTGCAAATGCTTGTGCTAGTTATTTCCCTTTGTGTTTTTTTCCTTCTCTTACTTGCAGTAACTAACTGATCAGATAAAATAAGTGCTGGTCCAAAAATATATGAGTGCCGGTGGCCCCCACCAGCTCAAATTAAGCACTGTAATGTGGCACTTGTATAGTGCACAACAGCCACTCCAGTGTCATTGTGGTTCTCAGTAAGGAGTGATTTAAAGTGCACCTGCATGTTTGAATGCTGAATTATGTGATTATAGTGCGACTTATGGGGAAGGATTTGTGTTTTGCATTGTGATTCACTACTTTCATAGTTAATGAATGGTTTCTTGTGGATTGTTTAAGTATCATTTGCGGCCCAAAAATGAGAAGAACGGTGTTTTTACGGCCTTCCAAAAGACCAGTAAAGTTTTTTTGCATCTTTATCTTGGTGGGGAACAAGTTCCACAGCTAGTGGGCTTGTGCTCAGAAAATGTACCGTTTGAGTCAGATTTTGTTGAAACATGGCTTTCTGACGTATTGGTGTATTAAAAGAGACGATTGGTCTAGGGTTTTACATTTTTGTCACAGAACTTGTGGCTTTATTCCATACAGTTATTGGTATATTATAAATAGTGCCTTGAATACAGTCTGACAAGACACTGCAAATCAGTGCAAGATTACGAGGGCAGGTGTGAAACAGTCCTATTGTCCTGATGTTTGAGTTTTACACTTATTATAATTTTACCTGGGCTCATAGCTATAGTCCGTTCACGTAGTCTAGAAAAAAGAGAACGAGCATAGATGTGACTTGAACACTTTGGGGGAAGACTATATAGAGGAAAGTCAATTGTATGTGTTGCGAGTATTGTCTGTGTCATTACGATTCTTACATTTTTAGTGGTTATATGTCCCACTGTGGTAGCTCTTCAATGTCGGCCATTGTATGTGTCACTTTGGGACTTCTCTTAAATTGCTCAGTCTTTGTGACATTGTGGTCTTTCACCATTTGTATGTTCTAAGGCCCTAATTTACAAAAGCATTGAGCCACCGGAATGTCACTTTTACTGATGTTCCAGTGGCGCAATGCCCTGCCCCATATTTGCAAAGCTACGTTATGCCACTTTTTGTGGCTTAATGCCGTTTGTAAATATAGCCCCTTTACATGCATCAATTTGTATGAAAGAGGTGTGCAATGGGTGTTGGTGTGGGCGTTCCACTGCAACACCCATTGCATTATGACGCTGCCCCAGATTTACACGTATTCACATTCTGGAGCACACACTCACAGGAAGAGCAAAACGCCATTAATGATTGTTTATGTGCAGGAAGTTGTCCCAACCGCCACATAAACAATAATTAAATAATGACAATTTGTTACTCCTATGTGTGCTGCATTGTGTCAGCCTCATTTTAGTCATTAAAGTCTGGAATGTTGGGGAGACTGGGAATTTCCATTTATGCAGGGTCAGTGATTTGAATTGTTGCTCTCGCAGATCCAATTGGCGATTAGTGTGGAAAATCCCAAATAAAGGTCCCCGTAGATCTGGTTGAATTAATAATCTTGTCGCTCATAAGGTGATAAAAGTTTACTCCAAAACTAAAATATTTTGAAACAAAAGAAAATTCATATGAGCTCACACCACATGACGCCTGTCGGCCTAATCCGTGTCCTCCGGCTAACTAGTAGTGCCTCATCTCTGACTGAGATGATTTTGGCAACCAGGCACATCATAAGGAAGACTCCTCAGGGGAATCGTGGTCGATCAGATCCCATCACTTTCTCTCAGTTACCGAAAGTCTCATATAGGGAAAGACAACAGAGGTAGAATGTAGTTCAATAAGGATTTATTGAAGTAACTGCATCTTATATAAAAAGCCAAGTATTACAATAAGTAGGATGCTAAAACACAATAAAGGAAAGCTGGTGACTAACAGAGTAAAACACAAGGACAGTCCTACCATACTGTCACTAGGAGTGATATATATATTTCTCCTAACCACACTATTTTTGAGCATAGCGTAATAAGTCTAATCTGCCCTTTGGGTTTTGCCTGGGGGTACATCATCCCTCATACCTGGAGTCTAGAGAGACACCGTCCCTGTGTGGATCAGGGGTCCGGCCATATAAGCAAGTAGCCGTAGCGAAGCAATCAGCATACAGTCGTGGTCATCTGGCTGGAATCTCTCTCTTACATGTCTAGAGAAAATGTTTTTTTAAAATAATAAAACAACTGACTTTCTAAGAAATGGTCCCCACATATGTGCGTATTTTTCTGTAAATGTTGGAGACACAGCATACCACGTTTGTCGGCAACCTTATCTGACTGTAGCCTTGAAGAAATCGCAAAGTGGAATAAATGTCCAACTAACAATGGGATGCTTTCCTAGGCAAACGTACAATAAGATAAAGAAAATAAAACAGCACCGCAAATGTGTCTTACTGCTAGGAAAATAAAGCAATGCTGAATAAAATGTAACTGAATTCAAGTACATAGGGGCAGGCCTAGTTAGCTAAAACAACATGTCTAGAACATGGCTAAAATAGCTACACCACAGCATCCTTCAAGGATATTTGAGTATGTGTCAAGGGGAAATGGTAACATTTTTGAATTTGCAAGAATTTTTTTACCAATGCAGTAGGAGATTTATAACAAGACTTTTTAGGCAGTTTCGATATTTTAAGAAATGCAGGGAGTTGAACACCAACCTCAATAAGCATTTTCTGTAGGCAGAAACAGGTTGAAGCAGTATTGTCCATAGCTGCCCTATTTAGCCAGTCAAAACATGCCGCCTGATAGTACTTACACATAAGTGGGAGTGCCAATCCTCCATCCTCTACAGAGAGTTGGAGAGTTGCCAATCTTGTGCGCTGTTTCTTACCCTGCCGAAGAAACTTCCATAGCATTTGATAAATTTTAGCGAATAATGCTTGTGAGGCGTTAATCATACTCATGTTTGAAACAAAGAGTGTGAATGGGGGCAGAATAGCCATTTTAATGATTGTGACCAGTTCAACTATTGATAATGGTAAACGGTGGCAATCAGCCAAGACAGAGGCCGCTTTCTTCAAAGTGGCTATAAAATTCTATTCATAAAATTATGTCAGGTCAAGTGTTACAAAAAGGCATAGATATCTAATAGGCCGAGTGCCTGAATAGTTCTCCTGCAGTTCTCTAGTCAAAATTTCCAGGGGACAGTAGAATAGCAGGGTCTCAGTTTTGGCTTGATTGATTCTGTAACCCCCAATTTCTGTGAAGGCCTTAATTTTTGCTAAAGCATTAACGATATTAGGAGTGGTACCCGTAGCTAGAGAACAATGTTATCCACGAAGAGTTTGAGTTTGGGTGCTCCAATCACAGATGGCAAAATTGAAACATCTTGTTAAATTGCCAGTGCCAAGGGCTTGACAAAGAAAGAGAACAGAACTGGGCATATTGGTCACACCTAGCGCATGCCTCTTAATATTGGGATGAATCCCATAATTTGCGAGTTAATCACCATCCCAGCCTACACTGTTTCATATACGTTGCACAGTGGTCCAATCAATTTAGAAGGAAAGTCAAAGGGTGCCAGGATTAAAAACATAGCACCATATGTATGTAGGTTTAGTTTTGTGATTTCCTAGTAGCTAATCTTAGTGACTGGCTATTAGGAAATCGCAGAGTGGAATATATAACAGTGTGTTTTACATTGTTTGAGATTCCCAATAGGGTCGCAAATGATCTACCTCATCAATATTCATGAGGTAGGTTGCAATTTTCAACCCTATTGGGAATGGCACACTCACAGGGATGGTGGCCTGCTGGGGACAGCACAGCAATGTGTTTGAGATTGCTTTTTGAATAAAATAGGGCTTTATTTTTAAATACAGCCCATTATCCTTAAAGGAAAATGGGATGCATTTCAAACATAAAAATTAAAAGTTATCTTTTCATTTTTTCAGAGTAGGCAGTGGTCTGTGGGACCACTATCTGCTCTGAAAAAAATATTTTCACTTCCTTTCACAAAGGGGAAGGGGTACCGTGTGAACCCCTTCCTGTTTGCGAATGCGTTACCTCCATCTTGAGGTTGGTGGTAACTGTGATTGTTTTTCAACCACAGTCGCAAAACAATCTTACATCCCCTTGTGACTTGCCAAGAGGAAGGGATGTCCTTGGCATGCTCTTTCCTAATAGTGACTCGCAAACCTATTTTGTTAGTCGGTAACAAGTTACTGACTCACTGTTTAAGATTGTTACATGGGGAAAAGCCTTTTCACAGTCGCGAACGGTCTAATGGGCCATTTGCAACCGGGAAAAGGCTTTCATGCATCTTGCCCCTAGCCTCCTACTGGACGTGATTGAACACTTTTTCTGCATTCTTTGTGTTGGATTCTATCATGCCACGGGATAGTTTTGCCTCGTATAAAGGCATTACATGCCCCCCAAATTCCATAGCTTGAGACGGAGCCCTGATTTGTTTGTAAGAACATGGTTAGTGCTGCCTGCATATTAGCAACCCATCGTTCTTGTGTTAGCAGAGACCTCTCTGGGGTCCATCTTTGTTACCCTTCTCATTACACTTTTGATTTTAAGATTGACATATGGAACTGAATGGTCAGAAAAGAGGTTTGAAAGTATACCAGACCCTGTTCTTCCCCAGCAAGGAGAAATTAATAAATAATCAACGCGGGATGCAGTGTGGAATCGCTTTGAGAAATGTATATTCCCATACTGCTGGGTAATCCATTCTCCAGGGTTCTATCAAGGCAAAGTGCTGCTTAATTTTGATCAATTCTCTCAAAGACTTTTGCTTATTCTGTAATTAGCTCGGCCAAGAACTATTCCGACTGCTTTCTTGCTTAAAATTGAAATCCCCAGCTACCAAAATTAGCCCTGTCAGAGGGAGGAGAAGATCATGCAGTTCCTGAAGTGGTATCAGCAAATCTTCTATAGGTTCTTAGAAGCTGACTAGATGAATAGCTATGTTATCACATCTTAAAGAGAGCAAAATCCATATAGCTTTGGAGTCAAGCACCACCCTTAGGACTTCCCTGGTAAATTTGTGGGTAAGTAGGACAGCCACCCCTCTAACCGCCGCATCAGCGGATGCAAAAAAGCCTGTGATATAAATTTGAGAAGGGATGTTTTTTTTCCGGTTTTCTTTAAGTGTGTATCCAGTAGAAATAAGCCATGACAGGGTGGCTCTTCGTTTCTGTGGGTTGTTAATGCCATTGGTATTACATGAAACCACAGTGAAACCCTTTTCTACTATTCTAGCCATCCCGGTCTATTCCTGTATAATTTCTTTTTCCTTGCCTTGATATAGCCTGCTTCCTTCTTATGAGCTTGATTAAACATTTGGCCTACTGAGATTTTAGGTGTTGCCGACCATTTTACACTGATTATCTTTTTTTCCCCATAAGCAACCCCAAACTGTGAACTCAGCATCCCATCCTCTCTGCCCCCTCCACTTCCCTTCCCTGAGTTGTAGCGTCCAGACATGGCACCTGGGACAGGTTCTAAGAGGAGACAGCAGCTGCGTGTGCTCCAAATTCCCCCCCAGCCATCCAAGATGCGGATAAGCAAGGTTGATAGCCTACATGCGCCTCCCCCAACTGACCCCAACAACATTGCGGAGACTAATTCCTCATGATGCTCAGCTTAGGCAAATTTGGTCAATAAAGGTCCTTGCTTCTTCCACAGTCTGAAAGACGTGGGAATATCTCTTATATAACACTTTGAGTTTTGCCTGTTGAACGATGCCCAATAGGGCCCCTAATGATTTAAAGGTGTTGATCATCCCCTTGAATTCCTTGAGGCGTCGAGCTGCTGTGGATGACATACCGGAAAAAACTCTGAAAGATAAGTTATCTGTGGTATGAAACACACCCTTTTCAATTGCACTGGTTAGTATCCATTCTTTAATCTGAAAATTTCCAAAGTTCCCTAATATAGTTTAGTAATGTTTAAAATTGGCATTCTAGTTAGTGGGCACGCAATGAACTCTCGGGACAGTAAGATCCACTTCTTTAGCCCCCATGTCAGGGCATACATATTTATGGATAAGCTTGGATACCACAGACGTGATGGTGTTCCCGTTCTCGTGCCCTTCCAGGACACCTACAAATCACAGGTTAGACCTACGAGAGCGGTTCTCCATGTCTTCGAGTATCCATTGAATTTCTGTTAACTGAGACTGTCGTTTCAAAGTTACTGAATCTTTCTTCTGTTTGGAGTCCTCTAAATCCCAAATACTCTGCTCTGCCTGGGACATCTGCATATTTAGAAGCTGAATGTTCAAATTAAGTTGGCCTAGCTGCTGACTGTCTCCTTGTGGGCCTCTTCCTGAGATATCTTCAGTTCATGAATCTCACCCAGGATCTGGTGTAGAAGTAATTCGACCGAGGGCGTATGTGACAAGGATGACACTGCCTGCAATCCAGTTGGCCCAGGTGCTGCATGCAATGAAGGGCCAAAAAGTGAGGGAGCCAGTCCCCCATCTTTCTCACAGGTTAGATCCAGTGAGACCTCAGATACATTTCCTATAGATATTTGCATGGAGGATCCCTCAACTTTCACTGGTTCATCTGTTTGCTGTGTTGGAATAGTTCTTGTCTGCATGTTCTTGCTGGAGGCTGACGATTCTGATGACAAATCTTGCTGACATGGTGAGTGTCTCTATTCGTGGCTACAAAGATGTGATATTTTGATAGGCTCTTTGATAAATTCTGCCCGCTTGCTACTGCCGTTTCTGGCTCTTGATCAACGGTGGCTCCAATGCTGTTTTCCCTACTGCCTACAGGCCCACTTTCTGCTCTTGCTGTCCTGCTGCACTCTGTAGGGGATTCTCACCTGAGGGCTGTGTTGTTTTGGGAGTGAGCATTATGACTTTACTGTCAGCAATAGGCCCTGAGGGGTCACAAAATCCCAATTACGCCCTATTATTGTCCTTAGGCAGAATATTTTCAAGGCAGACTGAATGTAGCAAGATGTGTGAACTGCCAGGGCTAGTCACTTCTTCAATTTTTTTTTTCTGGCCTAGCTTTGTCTTGAGGCTGCTGGGAGTATTGCCCCACCCACCCCTGATGTTTGGCAGCCTTAGATGTTTTGCCAGAAGCTCCATGAAGGCAAAAACTAGCCATGGGTTTATGCTCCAACAGTTGAAGATTAGGTTAGGTGGCAGTGGGATTTCCCACGATTCTGCAGCTTCTAGTGCATCTTGCCGCAACACCATCACGCTATGCTGCTCCCGCCTTACCTCTTGGCTTCAGGGCCTTGGTCCATACTGTGATCTGAGAGTCTTGCTTTTGCCAACAAAGACACCTTCCATGGTTCATCGGACTATGCCCGACTTCGATAGAATTCCCTCAAGCACGTCACATATGAGGGACGGCCTGGACCAACGCTATGCTCCTAGCTTTCTGGCTGCCATCTTGAAGCGTCCTCCCGGGCACCCATCCTAGTCACAGGGCATTGCGGGAGCACCCGTGATCCACAGTGTACTCTCCAAGGATTTCACTACATCATCTGTTTATTGATTCCAGTGTAAGTTCTTCATCTAGGAAAACTACTTGCCTTGTTGTGTTTGGTTCCAGGAGTGCTCATCCCAGGCCAGATAGGGACATACTGTACACATCAGTAGTTTCTATATTTAATGATTTTGGTTTGTCTGGGTTAAACCTAAATTGGCTCATCGGTGTCCGTAATCAGGGAAAATGCCAATCTGGGTGCCACGGTTTTCAGAGCTGTTCCTGAATTTTAGCATGAAAGGTGAGTTATCAGCTTAGTTGCAACATGACAGACTGGGGGGAATGAATCATTGCAGGTATAGGGCTGAGGTAGATGTTTAAAAGAAGGGGAAATATGGTTGAGCCTTGGTGGATATCAAAATAAAAATAGTAGAGTTGCAGTTAAAAGGTGGGAGTGAGATACTGTGGCTTTGGTTGGGTAGGAAAGGGTGATCCAGTAAAATGAATTTCTTTAGAGGCCCACTTTCTTCAGTCTTGCCAGTAGTATCTGTAGGGTGCCAATTCATTTTGTGGTGATGGCATTAAATTGTGATAGAGAAGCTATTTTTTATCTTCTTTTTTGCTGCCTGTAATTGAATATTTTTTGTGGATTTGTTTGTCTAGGTTATATCCACTCTCCTAACTTGTTACCGAATCGCAGTTTGGGTTTTGAGATTCGGTATTAGGAAGGGGTGTGTCAAGGGCGTCCCTTCCTAATACCGAATCCAAAGGGTATGTGTGATTGTTTTGTGACTGCGAATGCAGTCACAAAACAATGGCAGTTAGCATCAGTTTCAAACTGGTGCTAACCCATTCACAAAGGGGAAGGGGTCCCCATGAAAAGATTATTAGCAAGTAAAAAGTTAAAAGTTAAAGTGCCTCTTACATCCACTCTCTGCCCCTTTATCTTACTCTTCCATGTTCTTTACCCTCTCGCATGCCTTTGAGGAAAACTTGAATCTAAAGTCAAGCAACTCAACATTGCAAAAGAACGTCAAGATAAGTATTGGAAAAAACTGTAAAAGTGAAGTAACCCACCAGTTACGCAGCTAAACTGCTGATACTAATCAAAGCATGAATGAACTCTGGAGCTGTGTGGCTTGGAACTTACACAATTGAACTCTGCTGGCCAGATTATTTCTATTGGCGAAGGGGCCTTTGAGAGGGAAATAGCACTTAACTCAGAGACTGACCTTATGGCAAGGTCGTAATAATCATCATAGTTAATCACTGGTGTGGTGTTGTAGAAGAAAGCACAAGTTCCCTCACCCGAGATACCTATATGCCCAATTAAGGACTGTGTTTTAGAGAGCACAGAATCACAGGAGAGAGCACCAAAAGGGATGGAAATCAGTGCTTGATTTTGAGATTGTGGTGCTGTAGCAGAAACGTTAGTGCTGTCCCTCATGTCACAGTGATCATATCTACAAGACAGTTTATGCATTATGTTAAGCAAAATACTAATAGTTTGATTGTAGAGTGGTTCACTGAAAAATCATTTTAAATGTGCATTAGTTTTGCTAATTTTAGAGACCCTGGTGGTACTGAAGTTTAATTAAATGTTGGAAGGATTGAACTGATATTATGTTATAATTCAGACTTTAAACTATCAGTATGTATTGAAACAATATTGAATTTCTAATGATTAATGTTTTAAATATGTGTGCAAAAATGGAGAAATGCAGTTCTATGTTTAATCGGACTGAAATGTATAAACACTCATTTCATTTAAAGTTACTGTAACATGGATGATAATGGAGAATTATCAATGCTGAATTTATGCTTTGTGCATTAAATGTGTTTGATTTGAATGCATAAATCTGTATTAACTCACTTACCCTGGTCTAAATGAGGTCTGCTAGGCCTTCATTCTGTGACTGTGCAGAAAATGTCAAGTCATTCTGTTAATGTGAACTTTAATTTCAGACTTTGTTCCCATGGGAAGACTAGTTTGATAATAGGCGATCTATTGTTTTACACATAGAGAGAGTGAAACAGTGTCCTTGAATTAGGAACATCCTGGACTGTGGACAAGCAAATTTAAACATGTGTTTCAATCTCATACGGAGCTACATGGATGGATGCTGTTCTCATGACAGACCTGGGAAAAGATGGAGTTGTTTTCACTTGGAGTTGTTTGATCGATTTATGTTGGATGATACCACTTCAATGTCAAATTAATTGTTGTCCTAGTGAATAACATTGCTGTATGAACTTTGATGTGTCATTGCCCAGCTAGACTTTGAATAGAGACCGCAGAGGATTCCCTTTGGTCACAGTCCCAGCAGACTACCTTCAGATTTCCCATCACAATCCCACCAGGACTCTTGCAGATAAAGAACCCCAAATTCAGAGCCCTTGGAGAGGTATCATCCTATATGCCCCTTTGAAATGCCTTGCTGAGACTAAGAGATTTTCTTTCCTAACCCTCACAGAAGACTCTTCACTGAGGGCCAGATGTAGTAAGCCGTTTGTATGTCGCAAACTGCAAAAATCGCAGTTTGCGGCATGCAAACGGCCGAACGCGATGCACATTCACAAAATGCGAGGGGTGTTCCCTTCCTATTTGCGACTCGCATCGCAATTTAGACTTGCTTTGTGACCGCGAATGCAGTCGCAAAGCAACTCGCAGTTACCCCCAGTGTCACACTGGTGGTAACTCATTCGCAAAAGGGAAGGGGTCCCCATGGGATCCCTTCCCCTTTGTGAATGTCGAGAAAAATATTTTTTCAGAGCCTATGGACCACTGCCTACTCTGAAAAAACGAAACCAAATGGTTTCGGTATTTTTTTCATTTTGCAACACGTTTTCCTTTAAGGAAAACGGGCTGCAAAATGAAAAAAAAAAACTGCTTTATTTAAAAAGCAGTCACAGACATGGTGGTCTGCTGACTTGAGCAGGCCACCATCCCTGTGAGTGCAGGGACTCACTATGGGGTCGCAAAATGCGACCCACCTCATGAATATTGATGAGGTGGGCCTTTGCAACCCCATAGCGAGTAGCAGAAGGTGTCTGAGACACCATTCTGCATCTGTTTTTGTGACTTGCAAATTGCGAGTCGCTCAGACTCGCAATTTGCAAGTCGCAAAAACGGATTTTGCTACATCTGGCCCTGAGCTTCTAACATGCTGACACTTACCCTTCTGCCCACTTTTGCCCACCTTAGTTAGTAACTTTTTGCCAGATATTACCTTTTTTCAAATTATTTTTGTCTTTCTTGTTCTTAATGTCTTTTGCCCACATGTGTTCCGCCCCAAATAGGATATTTATTCATTGGCTAACTCTAGGGTTTTCCCTGCTCCCAGTTCAATTGAGACTGATGATTTGAAACTGCGTTAATGCTTATTAAGACTGAGCAAAGTTTATTCTCAGTACATCAAGTTTTTTTATTGCTGTTTGCATAGTTTTTTTGAGCGCTTAGTTCTCCTAATGTTAGTTAATTTGGACTTATTTTGTCACCTTGGTGAATCCTTTGTGATTCTGTATCATTATAACTTTGACTTGGCGAATTGATATGACTCTGAGAAGTTTATAATATGTCCTTTAACTTTATTTCTGACTAGAGTTTTCCTTGTATGGCCACATTGGACACACAGTGTAACTTAATTGGTTTGTATTGAAACTTGGCTGTATGGTTCTGCCACACCCTATACAGGGTCCAAAGATCCATTGACCAAGATGGGCATTGATTCCCATGAAGGATAAAAATGTTCCAGCAGATATGGTAGCAGAGGAATTGTTTGTCCTAAAATGAAGGAGAACCATTCATGTATTTTTTTTAGAATGTATTGTTATTAATCTCTCAGTACATCCATAACATTGTACCATAAACAACCTTACACATATATGCCAGTCACCATCCCACCTCCCTCGCGACAATCCATCACAGATGTAGTCCCCCATAAGAAATTCCAGAGTTACAGAACATTTTTATCAGACATCAAAATATTGTGTTTTCTTTGGTGCTTTAAGTTTTTTCCTTTATTGCCTAACTTGAACAACGGATAACCCTGAGTCCCCATGGGTACGTCATGCCCGGGTTCTTCAACTGCCCCTATTTGTGTGAGTATCTCCTGCCATGTTTGTATATCTTCCTCAAAGTGATCGTCCCTTCTAACCTGTTGTAGCCATATTTCTTCTGTCACCGCCCATTCCTTCACATCTTTAAGCCATCCCTTTACACTAGGACCCTGGGTGTTCATCCACGCGATCACCACCCAAAGCTTTGCCAACAACAGGGCTAGCTGCAGGAATTTCCATTCCAATTTTTTACCTTTCTTTTTTTTGTAACATCCCCATAGTAGACACTTGACGAGGATCAGTTCCAGTTCCATCCCCGCTACACACCTTAAAGTTCGGATCACAAATTCCCAGAACGTTTGTACCATGGAACAATTCCAAGCTAAATGTAGGAAGGTTGCTAGTTGAGTGTAACACCTTTGGCAACTAGCGTCCTAGATAGGGTCAATTCTATGTAGGAAAACAGGGGTAACGTGTGTGCGGTCTATATAGTTAAAATGTATTAGTTTAAATGTAGCACTGCATGTCCCCTGTTTAAGCAGGGCACATATCGCCTTCCAATGTCTCTCCTTTAGTGGTGTGTTCAGTTCGGTGTCCCAAGCCACTTGGTCCGTAAGACAGCCCTGGGCATATCTGCCATCATGACCCTATAGATGTGGGATATGATGTGTTTGCCCCTTCCATATTCCAAGAGTGCCCTGAACATTGCCGATGAGGCTGGGGTCCTCTGGGTAAGTGGGCCATACCTTTCTTGTTCTATTGAGTATACTGGCATATATTAAAAACTGTCCCTGATTCAACCCAAAATTGACCTGTGCAGCCTCAAATGTTACAATGGTCTTGTTGGGATAGAGGTCCGCTGGTGTCCCACCCTCTTGCCAAGGTTGAACCTCAACCGTGGTGGTCAGGTGTCGAAAATTCAAATCCTCAAGCACATGGTGCCCGCTGTAACACCATCTTCACCTCTCGCATCCAAAGTGTTGCTGCATGTTTTATTATGAATGGGAGCATGTGATCCCCTCTACTGCCAGTGTGGATTAGCTGTGATAGCGTTTCGTGTCGAGAGACATGTCTAAGGAGGTTTTTCCCACAGTTATCACCCTCTGCTAACCACAGTGCTGCATGCTGTAACTGGGAGACTAAATAATAATACTCTATGTTGGGTAATGCCAGTCCTCCCTCCATCAGTGGGAGTTGGAGGGTCTCATGTTTCACCTTACTGTGGCCCCCCGACCATACCAGGGATATTAGCAGGGAATGCAGACTCCTGAAAACCAACTGAGGAAGTGTGTCCAGAGAATTCTGCAAAGTCGACAGGCATCTAGGCAAAAATAAAAAATTTGCTACGGCTATTCGCCCCATTATCAACAATGGGAGGGTACCCCTCTTTATCTTTAGTATTTAAGAGCACTGTACCCCATTCTGACCCTGGCTGAAGGGTCCGTGTAAAGAATTTTGACCCACCTCAGGAATTTTGGCGCAAACCTTATGGCTGCTAGGACCGCCAAAGATAATTCCAATTGACGGGATCAAACGCCTTAATAATATCTATAGAGACCAGTGCCAATTCATCCTCCCTGTCCTCGACCTCATGGAGCACATGCATCAGTCTACGGATATTCATGGTTATATTCTGACCTGGTATAAACTCACATTGGTCAAGGTGCACTAGTCGAGTCACCTCAGGGCCAAGCCGTGTTGCGAGGATCATACACAGGATCTTTACGTCAAGGGTAATCATAGTACTAGGTCGATATGACACTGGATCGGAGGAGAATCTGTGAAAGGATAATATGCATGTTTGTGGCTTTAACAATGGTGTAAGATTACTGAGGAACATGTATTTTTGGCTCAAACCAGGCAAGCGCCGTTTTTAACCGCATTAGCATTAAAAAAAACGCACAAGCAAGAAAAAGAACAATTTGAAAGACAAGATGGAGATTGCAGGCCAAGAGAGACCCCATGGAGACCCTAATCACCCAAGTTCCAGCCAGTAGGGTCCAGCAAAGTCCCAGGAGAAGTAGAAGAGGAACCGGAAGTGTCGCTTTAGTGAGGAGGAGCATGATATTCTGGTCAGAGAGGTGATGGAGCACCAACACCAGCTCTTCGCCACCTCCAAATTGCCAGTCAGTAGGGGAGACGCCATATGACAGGCAATAGTAGACAAAGTCAACAGCATGGCAGAGGTGAGGAGGACTGTCACCGATTGCAAGAAGCCCTGACACAATTGCAAGCGCAGAACTGAGGAGAAACCGGCCAGGAACAGAAAGGCAGCACTGGAGGTGAAAGTCCTGCATCACAGAAGGACTTGGATGAGATGGTCGCAGAGGTCATCCCGGAGGAGCTGGTCACTGGAATTACAGGACAGGACAGCTCAGACTACCAAGAGCAAACACAAATGCAGTGTAAGTTGCAGTGGGGGAATATCTGGAATCTCACAAATGGCAGAAGGGTGGGGCACATAGGACTCACTCGAAGCATGCTAAAGGGTTGCATCAAGACGTTTAGGCTGTGAATCAAAATGCCCCATCACCACCCAAGGCACACTTGTACAGATGATTGTGTTGCACAATGCACTTCGACATATACACATCGCAGACATTAGTCACTCACTATGACTGTACTCCACCATGTAAGTATGCAGCACATTTCCTGGAAGTGACTTGCATTGGTGTTGCTTTGCCACGACAACACTCATTGCATATTGTCATAGCCCCTGATTCAATACAACTTGTACATCAGAGAGTAGGGCTGAAGTCAACACCACCTTAGGGGTGGTGTCAGGATGGCGTAACAGGCCAAAATGCTTCCCTTCCTCCTTGTCTCATTGCCCTTCTCATGTGTGCTGCATCTTGCAGCACACATTGAAAAGCCAAGTTAGCAAAAATAGCTTGTACATGAGCAGGAAGAGATACCTCCCTGCACATAAACAATTTTTCCCCTCAACGCAGGCACCCCTTCATCATGCTGCAACAATGCCAGCATTGGTGCAGGGAGAACAAATCTGTGCAAGCGAAGGGGGAATTGCAGGGGTGTACTGTATGCTAGAAAACAAGGCACATCCCTGTGTTTCTAAACTGGTGCAACGTCAAGCAACACATATTGTTAGTGCACTGACTGTGCCACTTGAGCAACAATCAGGCCTAAATTGTGCAACCTGTGAAACGCAAACCGCACAGGGTGAACCCACAACAACTCTCACACAACTCCATGCACTGTATGGGAATGGTCACAAAATTAAACACATACAACACATGGGTATGTCAGTGAACATCATGTTTGCAGCTGTATTAGTAGCTGCAATCTCACCATCTGACAAGATAGAAAGTGTTGTGGGAATGGTTGGTCTACTGCTTAATGGTACAATCAACATGCATGAGAACTGGCACAAGTGGCATCTGTGTTGCACTACCTGCACAATGTCACTAGCCCCTAATGCAACAGAATCATCATTCTAATAATAGCCCATGTAGAACCAAGCTGCACATTCCCCTTGTGCCACATCTACAAAGTCAGAAAATGCATGCAGTGATCCACTTTCAAAATCATTACACCAACACATGCCTGTTGTCAATATGTTGTGTGCAGGGAAATCTTCCAAATTTAGAGAGGGACAATCTAATGGGGCAGACAATCCATAATGGTTGCACCGTCCCTTCCAATTAGCACATGTGTGGGGACTGCTACAGGGAGATGAAAAGGTTACACAAGCATTGTATGCCTTGGGCCTCCCTGTGCTGTGCTGTAATAGTCCCATCATTCATGGTGCCAATGCATCATTGCACCAAAAGAGTGACAACACATGTTACACTACTGTGGCAATGTCCACCATGATGCATAGGAAGGCTAATTACATGCCTCCATGGTGTCAATGGCAGGGACAAGGAGACTGCAAGGAAGTAGGTATTGTGGGATCAAAGCACAAAGGGCCAGATGAAATAGGAAATGATGGTGTGCCACACTTCCCTACATTTGGCAGCTTGGTGCCCGTCATTTTCAAAACTCAGAATTTACTAGAATACGGGCACCCCAGTGTCACTCCATGTGCTGGTGCTAAATTAGCTGAAGTGGGCCAATGCAGCAACCCTTGCACCATAGTGCAAGGATGGCTGCGTTGAGGGGGAGATTGTTTTTGTGCAGGAACGAACACCTTTCTGCACAAAAACATTCTTAAAAGGCCTTCAGCTCTGTCTATGTGTGTTGCAAAATGCAGCACACATTGAACAAGCTCAAAATGAGGAGAAAAGAAGGCATATAACTTCATTGCACCATGCCAATGCCACCCCTGGGGTGGTGTTATATTTTTGCAAGGACTCAGGTTTATGAAAACTCGTAAATCTGAGGCACTGTAAAAATGCAATGGGTGTTGCTGTGGCATACCCACAACAACACCCATTGCATACCCCTCCCACTCAAAGTGCTGCGTGTAAAGGGGCCCTTTTTACAAGATAGTGCTAAGCAACAATAAGTCACTTAGCGCCACTTCCGTCACAAGGCATAGGCCACCGACTGTCACAAAAAGTGATGCTCAGGTGGTGCTAGGGGCACCTAAATGTGCCCCAAAATACTTTGTGAGCTTGACCCATGTGTGATGCACAATGCTACACCTAATGTACAACTACAATCTTGGGTCTGTAACATGTCACTGAGCCTCCAATAGCAAGTAAATGATGTGCCATGTCAACAGCCACCACAATCCAAGGTTGGCATTTCACTATCTCCTTGCAGAGGATGATGCCTTACCTGATGCCGACCTGCCTGTCCTGGATTTTACAGATGACATGGATGACCAGCTGCTGACCATCAATGAAAAGACTCTCCAGGATGTTCTAGGTTCCCTCCAGATACCACCTCCAGTCACAGGTAGGACACACAACATTGTGGGATCTCCAGATGAACCACCCAGCTACCAACACACAGCACCAGCCACTCATGACACAGCCCTGGACTCTGAGGAACCAGACATCACCTTCCAGAGGACAGAGATAGGAGTCCAGCGGGAGCTGGCCAAGCATGTGTGGGTGGGGATGGAGACCATGGCAGGCAGCCTAGAGGGAGTGCAGAGGTGCCTCAGTCCAATTACAGACAATTCAGCTGCCATCAGATGCACCCACTCCCCCCTACATGGACTCCAGCAGTCCCTGGCCGACATAGCTGCTGTCATGAGGCAGAGGCTTCAACAATTGCCCTTCCAAAGTGGCAGCAGCATGATAAACAACAGGCTGGGGGCTATACAGAATACCCTGGGGTCCATACAATGGGGAGTGGCCTCCCTCAGGGAAAACATAGCTGCCTACCATTGTGATGTTGCTGCAGTGTTGAGAAATCAGCTGTTCCTCCTTGCTGCAGTGATGTCTTATGTGTTCCAAAAAATGGCAGCTGCCGGTACCTTTGGCTCCACATCTCTAGCCCCTGATGTGTGAGTGGCCCCCTCAACCCCAACAACAGCACTACCCATAGCACAGGAGGCACCATACACATTAGAGGATGAAGATGTGAAAGGAACAACATTCACAAGAAAAACCACCCATTAGCACCAGTCTGTGGCACTTGGACAGTATCTCCTCAGTTCTGTGCTTAAGATTATGCCCGTGTTGTGGCAGCAGGAAATGTGCCCTCTTCACTCAAGCACTGTTGACATGTCTGCTATGTACTGTAATTGTCTCAAATCTTACCAATTGGCAATTTTGACACCTCCTCCCTGATGCTCACTTCTCCTAACCATGTCTCATTACATGTCCCTCACCCCTGGACTCGGTTTGTACTACAAATGGCTAAGATTTTCCCATGGGGTATGTGAACTGGATATTGTATAGCACTGAAAATACTATTGCACCTGTAAATAAATCACCTTGTTCACATGTAACATTATCCATCAACTCAGCAAAATGATTACATTGTGTGAATCCATATCAATGAGTACAAAACATAATTACATGAGTGCATTACTGTCAGACACAAAGCCACACACTAAGATACTACCATGAAAAGGTGAATGATGGTGTTGTGGACTACAACCACCTTACAGAGTATTCAAACATGTATGAAACAGAAATCCTTGGACGTTGACATACGCATGTATGGTTCAGAATCAAGTCAATGTTAATTTACCCAGCTGGGAGTACCAGTGCAACTAATAAGAACTAAATAAGAAGAGGCTACCCTAATCAGTAATGGGCACCTGTCAGTGTTGCAGGATACAGTCCCAAATTTGGCTGTTGTCATATGTGCTACACTTGCCAACAATGATGCTGCAAGATCCCACTAATGACAGTTATGTTCTATACTTACCTGTCCAAGATAACGTATACATACTCATTGTGAATGGCTGGAACAATAAATGACAAATGTATGGACTAGTTGATGTTATTTAGCAGCCAATCTGACAGCTCCTTGGTCATAAGAGATGCACATGGTAAACCAGGGAAATGAAGACAGTAAACATACCCTAAGCCATTCCTCTTACTTGTCCAATTCATACATGAGAACACCCAGACACTCAATCAACATGGAGAAAAAATAGTCTAATACAAACTGGATTTATTTAAAATTATTTAAAACTTCATAGGTAAACCTATCTTCAAAACTACCCTACACTAAACTAACCTAAACTAACTTAACTTAACTTACACCTACACCTATTTAACCCATTCTAAATTAATCTTACACATGCAATGCCACACTCTAAACATTGTCCACCCACCCCCCCCTTGAGAGACGAGCTACAAGTAGGACAACATAAACTAAGGCTACACATATACTTACTTAACCTATGCCCTAAACAAATATGTATATTTTAAAAGTTTTTTTTATTGTTTTTTGTAAATTTTTATACATATATACCCCAACATAACACCCCACCCAACCCCCCAAATAAAAGAAGTACTAAAGCCCAACCCCAACTATACTTACTCTAACCTATGCCAAATCTACACTATTTCACGAACCTTACACTACCCATCTAAAACCCACTATGCATATCTCTTAACTGTAGAAGGGAGAGGGAAGGAACTGTAAGGTTGTGGCACTGCCACTTCAATTTTTTTTCAATTTTCTCTTAATGTACTTTAACAACATATGATTTTTTGCACTCTCCTTCTCCAAACGTTCAAATCTGGCCATCATGGTGGCCATGTCCTGTCTCATGTCTCTTTAAAAGTTTGATGTAATGGCTGCAGCAGGTGGCTGTACCGGTACCTGGCTTGTGACAGATGCAGCTGATGTGGAGAGGGTCGGACCCGCAGAGGCCCCCTGGACCCCTGATTTTTTCCACAATGTGGCCTTCTTTTTTTGTGGCTGCTGAGGAGGTCCCCCATGTGGGAAATCACACAATACCCCTGTGGCCTTTTCCTCCCCAGAACCTCCTCTCCATCCGCTGGTACCGGCATTCACCACCAATATGTGCCTGTGTCTGTCTGCCCATTTGTGGAATGCATGTTGTTCTGCTGGTGTCATAATGGTAGCTGAAAAATTAGGAGTTTAAAACATTAAATACAGCATTGGGTGGAGGTAGAACAGACGTGCAATGTACAAGGCATCCACAGATGACACATGCAGTCCACCACACATTCCACAACAATGACTTACTCCAAATCTATGACTATTTCCTACCAGCCATCTACGGTATCATGTACATGTCACTGGTATAACTTCTATCCATTATTGATCATCAGGGCCCAGAGGTAAGTGGACTACTGTGTCCTTGCTCAACATTTGTGTTAACAAGCTAGTGAGGATCCCGTGGCTGAACAAGTCTAGATTCCCTATACCATTGTCAATATGGGGCGCTTTGTATGTAATCCACCACTTTGACACCCCTGGTGCTACTTCAAGCCTTGCCCAGGCATCATGGATGCAAGATGGGGGTCATCTGATAGATGGTCTGGAAATGTCCCACTGGCTATTCTAAGGTTTGGTAAAGCTTCATTCATGTGTCCTGGTTTAAGACCCACTCTGAGCATACGTTACAAGGGGGCACACAATTGTTTATGACGTGCCCACATATACAAATAATGCAAAGTCTCCAGAAAGTTTAGCCAAAGCCTGAGCAGCACATCAAAGTTGTCTACAGATCACATAACTATTGCCCCCTGACATGTTGTGCAAAATGTGTAATGCAGCACACACATAGTGGCTGTATGGGTGTCCTTAGGGCCAAAGCAAGATCGGAACTGCACTGGGTGCTGCTACAGTATTTAATCCTATTGAACAACATGTGCACATGCATGCCAGACATCGCCTAAGTACCAGGTACACACTCAGCATTCACATTATATGCACATGTGAGGTGACCAAGATCACTTACAAATATCATGATGGCTAGGCCATGTTGGTAAATCTGCTAAGATCTAGGTTGCAACAATCCATAGACATTTCCCACAACCATCTGGAGCTGAGTTGTATACTAATTGTGTAATCTACTGACTGTTGCCAGCACAATATCGCTCCTTGCACGACTGCGGACTCAATTTATATCTGAACGGTACTGAAGCACCAGCAGTGCAAATGTCTCCTACATAAGCCCCCTCGAGACCTCTATACATTTCCTACATCTGTACAGTTTCGTGAGTAACTGTAAGCTGCTCACGAAAGGCACACAGTGCTGTCGGAAGTGCTGTGAAAAAGTTGTTGTTAACAGACATGCTAATCACATAAACAGCAGCTCTGACACCTATCTTGATTGATGTTAGCCCTGGAATCCTTGGTGTGGTCTCCCCTGTCTTTTTTGCCTCCGCTTCGTATGTTTGACTGTGTGCTGGACTCTGTTTTTGCTGGTTTTGTTACTCTGGGCACTATACCAATGCTGACCAGTGCTAAAGTGGCTTTTCCATGATTGGCATATTTGAGTTACTAGTATGTCCCTACTAAAGTGCATTAGAGGTGCCCAAGGCCTATAAATCAAATGCCACTAGTGGACCTGCAGCACTGATTGTCCATCGCACATAAGTAGTCCTGTAAACACTGCAGTGTCTGTGTGTGCAGTTTTAAACTGCCAATTCGACCTGACAAGTGTACCTACTTGCCAGGCCCAAACCTTCCCTTTTTATGCATGTAAGGCACCCCTAAGGTAAGTCCTAAGTAGCCCTATGGGCAGGGTGCAGTGTTTGTTAAAGGAGGGACATACACTGGTGCGTTTTACATGTCCTTACAGTGAAATACTGCCAAATTTAGTTTTCACTGTTGCAAGGCCTATGTCTCTCATAGGTTAACATAGGGGCTGCCTTTAAATATCTTTTAAGTGCAGTTTCCCTTTGGGAGCAGATAGAGATTTGGAGTTTGGGGTCTCTGAACTCACAATTTAAAAATATATATTTTGGTAAGGTTGGTTTTTGAATTGTCAGTTTGTAAATGCCATTTTCAGAAAGTGGGTATTTTCTTGCTTAAAACATTCTGTGACTCTGCCTGCTTGTGTATTCCCTGTCTGGGTCAGACTGACAGTTGGACTGTTTGTGAATCTCCACTAGACAGTGACACAAAGGGAGCTGGGGTGTAGCCTGTATATCTTGATGGGCCATCTGGGCTAGAGTGGAGGGAAGAGTCGGCACTTACACCTGAATGGGGTTTGCCTGCCCTCACCCAATGCAGTCTCTAACCCCCTGGTGTGAGTCTGGAGCCAGGCCTGGGCAAGGCAGGATATTGGGAACAACAGACTTACCTTTGAAATTTGCCTACTTCAAAGGCAGAAAGGGGTATAAGTAGTGGACCCAAAACCTCAGATTTTCAGATTACTTCTAGAACCAAGAAGGACCTTTGCCAAGGAGAAGAGCTGAAGAGCTGGAGGAGGCGTACTGCCCCTTTGCCTGTGACTGTGCTTTGCTGGGTTGGCCTGCAGTTGCTGCTTCTGCCTGAAAGATGACAAAGACTGGTTCCTACTTGTGAAGTGTCTCCAAGGGCTTGGGCTGAGCTTGCCTCCTGTTTTGAAGTCTCAGCCATCAACAACTTCCTCTGCTGAGACTCCTGCCCTGCCAACTGGTTTCCTATCCAGTCCCTGGGCCCTTCAAAGGTGAAGCTGGTAGAAAAATAACTGAAATCCACACACAGTAAGCTGTGCTGTGAAAATTTTGATGCACCACCTGCAACACAGCTGTAAAAATGATGCAAACCCCCACAGTGCAGTTTTTTCATCACTGTGTGGCCAGATTTCACATACATCATCGCTGGGCGTCAAAATCGTCACAAACCTGCGCGGATCTGAGGTGCCCCATCCGGAAATCAACGCAACGCTCTGTTGCGGGAGAGAAAAATTGCACATCACCTACCCAACCGGCTAAGAAACGATGAAGGGCCTCACTTGCGAGTAAGAAATCGACTCATGGCTGACTTTTCTAATGCACACTCACCCGTGCAGCTTTATTTTAGGTGCAAACCAGGTACTTTGTGTAATAACGTTTCCATTGTTTTCAATGGAATAAGATTCTACAATTTTTTTAAATTCATGACTTTACTTGAAAATGTTGTATTTTTATTGTTTTAGTCTTGTTTGATTTAGATAAATATTGGCAATTTTTCTAAACTGGTATGGTGTCCAATTTGTAGTGTATCACTGTGTGTGTTGTTAAAAATACTTTACACGTTGCCTTTGAGATAAGTGTCACTGCATGTGCCAAACTACCAAAGGGGTGAGCAGGGTTTTTCATAAGTGTTTATCTCAATTTCCCTGACTGCCAACTAGAGACCCCATTTCTAACAATTGACATCAATGTATAAATGGCCATGCTTTCCATTTCCTAACACCCACAATTCCATAGCAGCACACGTTGCCACTTGTACAACAACCAAGACATTCTTAATGCTCAACATTGCATGAGACATGATGTAGCCATCCTAACTCCGATGATATCATACCATTGATCACACAAAACTTTTATTTGTTGCATTGCACACATCAGACTGTCTCACACAAAACCCTGGATCGCCACATGTGACGCACCAGGTGACACGTACTGGCAGCTTTGGGGTCTTCAAATCTGGAAACCTCTCCGCTGGTGTAGGGTGGAGGCCCACCTACAATACATGAAAGGTAGACATAGGCCCTCATTATGACATTGGCACTGAGTGATAAAGTGAAGGAAATACTGCCAACAGGCCGGCGGTAATTATTGCCAAATTATGACCATGGCGGTAAGAACTCCCATAGACAGCCAATGTACCACACCATCTGCCAGGGCGTTAACACCACTGACCATGGTGGTAGCCATCAACAGCCAGGTGGAAGTACCACCCACCATATTATGACACAGCACACCGCCACGCTTTCCAGGGCGTTGCCAATGCCATCAAAAGCCTGGCGGAAACAGAACACAGAAAACGAAAAACTCACCAACAAGTACACAGAAGACTCCGCTGCCGTCATGGATCTGGAACTGCTAGTCTGCCTGATGCTCTTCTACGCCATGCTCCACCTAGAACACCAATGCCGACAAGTACGACGACGGTGAGTATAGCTGCCTAGCACACAAGGGAGGGAGGGAGGAAAACAAGAGTGACACACACATGCACAACACACACTAGACACACACACACCATGCACACAACCAGCTGCACAAGTAATCCAATCGCATACGGCACAATAAAACATGGACCAGATTTCGGAAGTACTGAAAATGTATTAGCAAGGGAAATGCCACCACATGAACATAATATGTACAATTGTCCACAAAGGGCCAATGCCCAGTCCAGAGTTCAAAGAGCCCACATAGCCACAGTGCACAGTCCAAGGCTCAATTTGTCTCCTGACATCAACTGCACAGAACTCTGCAGGGGTATCATTTTGTAAGTGGGCAGGCACCTCAAGGATAGGGAAGGGGGGCACCTCAGCTAAATTGGGGCACTTGCCTACTGGTTCTGGAGGGGGCTACTTACCCATTTCTCTGTGCTGAGGAGTGCAAGGCCACAGTCTCTCAGGTGGGTGACTTTCCCACTGGTTCTGGAGGGGGCTCCATGTCCATTTCTCTGTATTTGGAAGTGCAAGGCCACATTCTGACAGGTGGGTGACTTTCCCACTGGTTTTGGAGGGGGTTCCTTGTACAGCAGTCGCAGGAGGATATCCTACATGCCCTCTGCTGGAGGTGAGGACTGCACTGTATCATCTGGAGATCAGGGCTGCATTGTGTCAGCAGGTGAAGGTGCCTCCTGGGCAGCCTCTGCAGGAGGAGTGGGTTGCACTGCCTCAGCTGGAGGTTAGGGTTCCATGACCACTGGTGGTGGTGGTGTCATCCTGCCAGCCTCTGCTGGAGTCAAGGGCTTCTTCCCCTTCTTGGCAGACGTTGAGGGATTGTTCACCTTCATGGCAGGAGGTGTGGGCTCCTTCCCCTTCATGGCAGGAGTCAAGGGCTTCTTCCCCTTCATGGCAGGAGTCAAGGGCTTCTTCCCCTTCATAGCAGGAGTTGAGGGCTTTTTCCCCTTCATGGCAGTGGCTGTGGGATCCTTACCCTTCCTGGCTGGTGGAGTGGGAACCATCACTGTCTTGCCTCCACGCTTGGGAGGTGCCTCTACTGTCCGCGTGGACTGTTTGGCTCAGGTGCTGGGCTGGGTCATTGGGACCCTAGTCTTACGGGCAGGACGGGGGAAGGGGGAGGGAAGAGGTCAAGTTGGACAAAGAAAAGATTTTTAGGGACGGTGGGGAGATAAGAGGGAGGAGGGATGGGAGTGGAGGTTGAGGGAGTGGTTGTTGGAGGAGTACGTCTGCTGGACTTGGGTGCAGGTGCATGGGGAGTGGGCTGATGTGAGGTGGATGGCTGTTGGGTGTCTGAATGCTTGCTTTGAGTGCTTTAGGAGGAGGGATAGACAGGGTTGGAGAGGACACAAGGGAGGCATGCATGGATATTTTGGCGGTGTCTGCTAGTGAGGTCTGTGTGCTGCTTGGTGTGGTAATGCTGGTGGTGGTTGTTGAAACAGTGCATGCAGGATGTGACTGTGAGGGAGGTGGAGGAGGAGGAGGAGGAGGAGGGGGACCCAATGGAGGCAGTGGATGTGGTTGTGTCTGCAAATGTCTGGTGTTTGCGTGAGTGCTTGTGTGTTGAAGTGTGGTGCCTGTGGTTGACTGTGCTACTCTTGTGTGTTGTCTTGCGTGCATGCTCATCTGTATGTGTGCCTGGGATGGGTTGGGGTTGAGGAGACTGGGACTGTGAAGTGGTAGTTTGAGGGGGGACTGTAGGGACAGGGACAATGGCTGCCATCTGAGAGGAGGCCAGAGCCTGAATCGATCTCTGTTGGGCTGCCAATCCACTGTGGATGCCCTTCAGGAATGTATTGCTGCATCTGGGATGCCAGCCCCTGGATGCCTGGGGCGAAGGAGATGCCCACCCTCCTGGGTGAGCGGGCATAGACAACTTGCTGCGGAGCTACTGGGGGGTGTGCTGGTACGGAGGGTGGCGGCTGTACCTGCAGCTGCGGTGGTCACAGAGGTGTCTGCCACCATCAGGGAGCTTCCATCAGAGGAGGTATCTGAGTCTGTTTTGTCACCTCCTGTCTCCGCTGTGTTGCTCCTCTCGCCCTCCGTCCCACTGCTTCCCTTGGCATATTTAGACTCAGCCTCCTGGGTGCTGTGGGATGCAGCTCCCTCTGTCGCTGGTGTCCCTTCTCCTCCTCCAGATGATGGTGATGCACACATGGACAGGATGACAGAAGATAAAGGGGAGAGAGAGAAAGAGAACACAGGGTCAATTACTGCACCAACACCACTGTTGGCATACACAGCACCGTCACACACAGGGATCAGAATTGAGCACTATGCATTGCACTGCCATTGATTTGGCTAGATGCCACAGCAAGATGAGGACCAAACACCGCCAACTGCATGCCTCCTGGGACCCACTAAGCCCTGTCTGACATGGAATGCATCCTAGCTAGGTTACCTTCTTTTCCCTTTCAACCATTACCCTTGAACTGGATCATGCTGCAATGTATGGCCTGGCATTAAGGGGCACCCACTTACTGACACCCACCATCTGGATACCATGCCACCTACCAATTATTGTAGTAATGCCCACTGTACTCACCCCTTTGTGGCTGCTGTGATGCCCTCAAGCGCCCATCCAGCTCTGGGTAGGCCCCGCAAGTATGCGGGCCATCAGGGGGGTCAGGTTCCGACAGGCACCCCTTCCTCATTGGGAGGCCATCCCCAGCTGGGCCTCCATGGTCTTCCGAGCCCAGCATCTCAGGTCCTCCCACCGTTTCCGACAGTGGGTTCTCCATCTGCCATAGACCCCCAGGGTCCACACGTCCTTGGTAATGGCACACCATAATCCCTTCTTTTGATGGGCGCTGACCTGCAGAGGTGATACAGATGGGAGGATACCATTACACATACAATCCAGCCTGTCACACATATGGCCCACCAATCCCGTTTCCGTCACCATTGGCACACACATCCCCTGGCGCACACCATGTATACGATCACATTATGGCGTTCGGTGGTATAGTGGAAGTATTACCGCCAACAGGCTGGCAGTACCTACTTCCACTATTATGACATTGGCGGTTTGTCCAAACTGCCAATTTACCACACGACCGCCACGGAGGTAATGACCTCCGGGCTGGAGACTTCAGTATCCTGCCTGGCGGCCGTCACTAGGCCGCCCATGACATTATGACCCCACCCACCACCATGGTTTCAATGGTTTCAGTACTGCCACTGAAACCATGGCGGTAGGCACTGTCAGTGCCATGGAATCCCTTCCCTGGCACTGATAGTTGTCTCCCCTGTCCCCTCTCTCTCCCAGAATCCTCCTCAACCCTTCCCTTCCTTCTCCCGACCCCGCCGCACACTTACACACACATAAACGCACATACATACACACCCATACACACACGCATACACACATTCACCCACCCATTCATACATTCATACACACTCACAGCAACACTCACGAACATACATCCAGGCACACAAGGAATCTCACGACACAACATGCACGTACACTCAAGCCCACTCATGCTCACATGCATTCACAGTCACACACTGTCAACACCAGAGCAGTACGCGCTCTATTGGCGACAAAAATGCAAAAACCCAGCACTCTCAAAACAACGTAATTTATGCATTGTGCTGATATGCTGTGGTTTAACCTTTTGCATTGCAGAGTTCAATCCTGAAAACTTATTTTTAAGATGTTTACAAATACTGTTCCTTTGCAATGTATTGCTGCAGGTTTTCAGAGTGTGTTAGGGTGTGGTCCCTTTCGAGGGCCTTCCAGAGACTTTCCCTGCAACATGCCTGGGCGTGGTTCTGGGCTGGGCCAAGACTCTATAAAAGAGAGCCAGCCCAACTCCCAGTGCTCACTATTCAGAGGTCCCGGTGCAGAGCAGCAGCTTCTTCCTGAGCTCCTGTCCCGGCGGCCTATTTGGATCTTCCAGTCTTCTGCCCTTCATCCTTCATTGGTGATCATTGTTCCAGGCGGTAAGACGGTGGTTGGACTATCCTGACACCGTTATTTAGAATTTTCATATTCTTGGTTTAATTTTTAAATGAGTAACAGATTACTTGTGCGCTACCATTTCTTGACATTTATATGGTAGTTTACAAATAGGCAAGACGCGTGATTTGTTTCATAAAGGTCTGACTTTGTTATTCATTGCGTGCTACCATTTCTTGACATTGGCATGGTAGCTTAAGAATCGGCAAGATGCGCAATTCATTTTATGGTGTCTAAACATTGTTGTCCATTGCGCGCAACTATTTCTTGACAATTACATGATGTTTTACGAATTGGCAAGACGCGCAACTCGTTTCATGAGGATTTAACTTTGTTGTTTATGACACGCTACCATTTCTTGACATTTACATGGTGGCTTAAGAATCGGCAAAAGAAGCGCGATTCATTTCATTGTTCTTTGATCTTGTTATTTATTGTGAGCTGTTATTTCTTGACATTTATGTCGTGTTTTACGAATTTGCAAGACGAGCGATTCGATTAATGATGATTTGACTTTGATATTCATTGCGTGCTACCATTTCTTGGTATTTTACATGCTGACACTCGAATCGGCAAGACGCACGATTCTCTCCTCGAGTTTAATTCATGTTGTTTATTGTATGCCACTATTCTAAAATATTTATAATATAATATTCGAGTTGACAAGTTATGTGATTTGTTTCCTGAATCCATATTGTGTTATTCATGGTGCACAATCCTTTTATGGTGTTTACTATATATATATATATATATATATATATATATATATATCTGCAATATGTAATTTGTGTTGAAACATTTTAAGAGTACACAGAATGCCAGAGTTTCTAGATGCAATATTGTATGGTCCTAGTATACATTCTCAAAACAGGATTTATATAACTGGTTTAAAATTTAGTCAGAATGTTTTTCTGATTCTCATGTAAAGGAAAGTACTTGAATAAGAAAGTTTTTATTCCGCTACTCATCTTGAAACTTAGTCATTTTAAACTTAACTCTTAGATTGTTCATGTTTTCAGAGTGACTAGGCTTAGAATCATAGTCTAGTATTGATTTCAGGAGATACAATTTTCTTATTGTGTGTTCTAACCTTTTTCTTACTACAGGTCTCCTTCCCAGCTGTTCCCTTCCTAATCCCCTCTTCCCCTCTTGAACTCTCTCAGCCTCTGTGATTTATCTATCAGAGTCTTGGAGCTGTTCAGTGGTGGACGTGTTGGGAACGTGCACAGACCCCGAGGATCTGGTGACTCTGATACACACACCCCACTCATGCACACAACACCCCTCAGCCCCCTCTCCTGTCAGAGAACCCGACTTACCTGCTTGCAGGGGGTCCTCTAGCAGGAGACGGGACGCGTCGGTGCTGCCAGCAGCAGCGCCCGCCATCAAAACGCACCGCAAGGCCGTATCATGCAACATGATACAGTAGGCGGTGTTTTGCTGGCATGGCGCTGCTGCTGGCAGCAGCGCCACCTTACTGCTGTCCGCACCATGACCGTAGACGGAATACCGTCAGCCTTCTGGCAGTATTCCGTCTACGGTCATAATGCCATGGACAGTCGGTAGCCATGGCGATGGTATGTTGGCGGCTGTCGCCATGGCGGTAGGCTTCATTTGCTGCCAAGGTCCTAATGAGGTCCTATATCCCCCATGACATGATGCTTGTACATACATCTCCATGCATCCTCCACACATGCATCGTGCCCAAGGTGTACTCACCTGTTGGTCTGGAGGCCCATGTAGCAGTCCATACTGGGGTAGGACCCCATCCACCAATCACTCCAACTCCTCTGCAGTGAAGGCCGGGCCCCTTTCCCTGGTCACACAGGCCATGACACAGGTCACAGCAGTACATGCAGTGTAGGTGTTCTCCCGTTGAAGGTCAGGAAAGAAGTGAGGAATCAGATACAGTGTATACCGTCACGGCCAGCGCTGATCCCCATTGGCCATTGAACTCCATTGAGCCATATATTATCCAATAAGGAATTGCACGGTGGTGCAAGACCGCCTTTCGCCACGATGCCCAACATCGCCGAAGTTACCTCACTTCCACCTGTCCCTACATACAGGACAGGTGGTCGCCATGTCATGGAGATGGGCAACCATCAGAGTAACCTTTAAAGCGTCACTGCCTAGATCTGCACATACCTGTTATTACCACTGTCCCATCACATAAATGCCAATGTACATTGAGTTTGTGGTTCCATTGTTCAAATTGTGACAGCCTACTCACTTTTGTGACCCTTAGTTACCTACCGCTGTGGATGAATGGGAGAAGAAGACAAACCTCCGTGTACAGACCCCTGGTGGACTTGGCTACCCAGGAGGACAGGCACATTATACTCACCTATAGAGTGGACAGGGCCACAATCAAAGAGATGTGTGTCCAATTGGAGCCTGACCTGATATCATCTATCCGTCATCCCACTGGGATCCCCCCTCTTGTGCAAGTGCTATCAGTGCTCCATTTCCTGGCAACTGGTTCTTTCCAAGTGACAGTGGGCCTGGCAGCTGGAATGTCACAGCCAATGTTTTCTATTGTGCTGGCAAGGGTCTTGTCTGCCCTGGTGAAACACATGTGCAGCTAAATTGCTTTTCCCCAGATGGAAGATTTGGCCACTGTAAAGGCAGGATTCTATGCAATGGGCCATATCCCCAATATAATTGGTGTGATTGACGGTATACATATTGCGTTAGTCCCCCCGCCAGAATGAACATGTGTTCAGGAATCGGAAGAGTTTCCACTCACTGAATGTGCAGATAGTTTGCATGGCGGACCAGTACATCGCCCACGTCACTGCCAAGTATCCTGGGTCGGTGCATGACACCTTCATCCTGAGGAATGGCAGCATCCCAAATGTGATGACCCTACTACAGAGGCACAGGGTGTGACTAATAGGTGAGCCAGATCTCCCACCCACTGTATGTCAATGTATGCTTCATGTGTTTTCCCCATAGGATTGTGTAAGGCAAAATGTTGTCCCTCAACACTTGCAGGTGACTTGGCTAGCCAAACGTATTGTGGCTGCTGACCCCTGTGAGGAATGCCAGGACAGGGGCTGAGGAACGTTATTATGAGGCACCTGGGCGAATCAGAAGAATAATCGAGCGGACCTTTGGCCTCCTGAAAGCCAGGTTCAGGGGCCTCCATCTGACAGGTGGATCCCTGTGCTACTCACTCGGAAAGATCTGCCAGATAGTAGTGGCATGCTGCATGTTGCACAACCCTGCCCTCAGACGACGTGCCTTTTCTGCAGGGAGGAGGGGACTGGAGATGACCCTATGGCAACAATGGACCCCGAGGACAGTGAGGATGAGGAGGCAGAGGTGAGGATGAGGACAACAGAACATCAGTTCTACAGCAATACTTCCAATGACAAACAGATGAGACAGTTGAACTGACCAGTACTCTGACTATTGATTTATATGTGTGCCTGTGGCATGATAGCATTCACTTCCTTTGCATCTCAACTTACCGTCACCTATGGCTTCTCAGTTTCCAGATGTTGGTGATATGACAACATTGTCCTGATGTGATCACTACAGACTGTTCCAGGTCATTATTTGTTAGCTATCACAGTGTTCAGATCATTTGCACTTGATGTGACTGTTCCCACAAATGCACATTCAGGACACATAAAACAGTGTTACTCAAATTGTGCTCAACGGTGTTTATTGTAGTGCTATATAATTGAGGGTAAAGTGCAATGGGATGGGAAGATGGTGGAGGAAAGTCCAGGGTATTGATCCAGTCAGTATGAAGCACAGGTCCAGTATCCAAGGGGCCATAGGAAGGGGAGCAATATCAGTTCAAAGTGGACATGGTGACAGGGTGGGACACAAGGGGAACAATCAGGAGAGTCTAATTTCCTGGTGGTTGTCTTGGTCTTGGCAAGTGTCTCTGACTTCTGTCTGGTTCGCAGGGAAGGTTTGCAGGGTGGTTCACCTTCAGCAGGGGGGGATGCTGGTGGCCTGTGGGTCCTATGGCAGGGCCTGCTGTCCACTAGCTGCAGTGGAAGTGGAGGGCTGGTCAATAGACTGGCTAGTGGTAGGGGCCCACTGGTGTGCTGTTCATTCCCTCATGATGTTGGCCATGTCTGCCAGCACCCCTGCTATGGAGATCATGGTGGTGTTGAGTGCCTGCAAGTCCTCTCTGATCTCCTGATGTGTTCCTCCTACAGACGCTTGTCTTCCTGCATGTTGCTCAGGATCTGGCCCATCGTGTTCTGGGATTTTTGGCAGGCACCCAGGACATTGGTGAGTGCCTCATGGAGAGGCGGTTCCATGGGCCTGTCCTCCCCATGGCGCACAGCAGTACTCCTAGTGTCCCTGTTGCCCTGTGCCCCTGTACCCTGAATGTGTGCCCACTGCCACTGACCTCAGGTCCCTGATTGTCTTGGGTATGATGTGTGGACTGGGGTCCCTGTAGAGGTGGGCACACTGCTGATTGACGTGTCCTGGGGACAGAGTTGTGGGTACGCTGGGTGGGTGTTGTGATGTTGGTAACTTAGGGTGGAGGCTCTGTGGGGGACTGTGAGTGGGCTGGTGTGACCGACTGTCCAGATGGGCCAGGTTGTTGATCTAGATCCTGGAATCCAGAGTTACTATCATCACTGGGGGCATCTTCTGTTGGGGGACTGGATAGTCGTGGCACCTCCTCTCCACTGAGATTGGCTGGGGCACCTGTGGGTATGTAAGAGATGTATTATGCTTCATGCCCGTGACATGTTGTACATCCCTATCTTCCCCTCTATGGTTGCTTTTGCCCTGCCACCTTTGATTGAGTTTGGTGATGTATTATGGGATTGTTAGTTCCCCTATGATGTGCATGCTTTGGTGATGGGTGTTCATGCAGGGCTGGGAGGGCTGTCTATGCATTGGTATGGCATGCAGGGACTGGCATTGGGGTTAGTCATCTGCTAGTGCAGTGTGTGGGATGGAGTGGAGTGATGGGAGTGAGGGTGAGGGTGTGAGATGGCATGCAGTTATGGGGGGTGATAAGTGTTAAATGTTGACTTACCAGTGTCCAGTCATCCGGGTACTTCAGAGAGTCCCTCAAGATGCAGTAATACCAAGACTTGCTCCTCCCATGCTGTGAGCTGTGTGGGAGGAGGTGGGGATCCACCGCCAGTCCTCGGTATGGCCTAATGCCTTGCTGCCACGGAATGTACCTTTCCCCGTTGGTCATTCTACCCCTCTTCCTGATGTCTTCCCTTATTCTTGGATGCTGTCCCACGGTGTTCAGCCTGTCCACAATTCTCTGCCATAGCTCCATCTTCCTTGCAATGGATATCTGCTGGACCTGTGCTCCAAACAGATGTGGCTCTACCCTGACAATTTCCTCCACCATGACCCTCAACTCCTCATCTGTGAAACGGGGGTGCCTTTGTGGGGATATGGGTGTTGTGTAATGTGTGTGAGTGTGTAGGTGTTGGGTGGTGTGATTGGGTGTGCGTAGTGGAGTGTGTGAGGGATGTATGGGTGTGTGTGCATTGGTCACAGTGGTCTTGATGTCTGTCTGATGGCAAGGAATTGTATTCGTAAAGGGTTGTGGGTAATATGGGTGTGTGTTTTATAGTGGTGTGAGTGGGTGGGTGTAGTGTGTGTATGAGTGTCAGGTGTGTGTTGTTTGAATTAAGCAAGGTAGCTTAGTTTTTGGTTGTCCATTCTGAGCGCGGTGGTGTGTACCACCAATGGTTTACGGCCGTTGAATGTCCTGCGTGGTGAACGTTGTTCTGTTGGTGTAATGGTATGGGTGTTAGGACTGCCACTTTAGCACTGACCTTTGGGCTGGCGGATTTGTGTAAGTGGCTGCATTCTGTCGGTTTGGTGTGTGTGTGTCATAATATGCTGAACGGTTATCCGCCACCATGGCGGTATGTTGGCAGCCGTCAGCGTGGCGGTAAGCGAGTTTTACCACCAATGTCATGATGAGGGCCATAGCTTTGTGATATTTTGACATTTCTGTGCATAAACGACAGTTTTAAAAGCAACTTGTTAAGCTGACTGAACATGTCAACCTAGTGGTACATCAGATCAACTGTCAAACATCTATGGTCTGCCATACAGACATAGGGTCAGATAATGGAGAGCCTGGTACCTACAAAGCATCACTTTCCATGACACTCCTGTGGTGCATTTAACTGCACCATATGAACATGGACTTGTCATGCAGGTGTTTTTGTTGCTTTACACCTCCTTGAGAATATGGGGCTGCGTGACACAGTATTCTGCATCTGAGGGGAATGCAATGGTTGTTGCAGTGGCCATCCCATTGTGACACCCATTGCTTTTGAGCCTGCCACAGATGTTGAAGACATCCAACTCATTATCACTGCAAACAGACAGACAACCACCCAGGGACTGTGTGAATGTTGCAAAGAGTTGAGGAATGCTTTGAAAACATCCTTGTTTCAAGTTTCTAATATGTGTGTGCCATTACAAGGCACACACACACTTGAGCTGCTATGCCATGGTAGTTTACTTATGTTTATTTAGTTGTTCCTACCTGCACATTAACTGTTTGAAATTATGGGTATCTTGCCAATACTGTATGGCCATCCATTGTTGCCAGGGTATTCAATTCTTCAGGAAGGGATACCAACATGCTCATAGACATCTGCCTCAATTAAGACACACTTATTCTGTGGTCCAAGGATGCCCCTTGTTGGTGCAGGTTTCTGAGTAATGTGCTAGTGCTGGTGCAGAAGCAGGCCTGCCCCATACTGTCTGTAAGATGCTGCAGGCCTGTGGTTCAAATTCAGCACATGTGTGTGGGGTAATAGACACATTTTGGGGTGTGTGTGATGTACAGTGTACAGGAAGAGGAAAGTGCTAGGAGTCTTGACCTAGTGCATAGAGTAGCTGCACTGGTGTTAAATTAAATGGTGTTGGCCAATGACACAAAGGGGCAGAAGTAAGGAAAGTGCTGTTGCACCAAGTACATCACTACAGTCCTTGTGGCCCTTAGTGCACCCCTTTCTCCCGCCATGTGTACGTCTTAAGAAAAATACGGCACATCATGGTGTAGGTAGGGGGAAACTTCGTCAAGTTATATGGATGCAAATGATGTACTCAGCAGGAGTAGCAACAAAAAGATTCGCACGGCTTCTGCTTAGTACATAGGAGCCCATCATATACAATGATATGCCCCCTTATAACACCTGCTCTGAGCAGCCGTTCAAAGTGCAGGAAATATGGCAATAGAAAATGTATCATATTTTCCAGAGCCATGTACTTTAGCCCCCCATACAGATGTAGGGCCCCCCCATACATGATACCTGGCACAGGTTTAAACTGAGTGGCGCTATGCATACATCGCACCACTTTGTTATGATTGCGCAGGGAAGATGGCACTTTTGCCCTGGCTCTGCTTCATTAATGTTAATAACAATGGCAGCCCCAAGGCGATGCTGGAGCTCTTAATACAGGCACAATACAATATGTCTAGATCCTTTGACAGAACATGCTGCACCCAACCATATCACCAGCTGTCACGCACATGCAAATAATGGTATTGCTATGTGAATAGGATACTTACCAGCTGCTCCACCAATCTGAATCCCCAGTTGATCCAGTAGGCCATGCTCCCTTGAGATCAGGTCAGCCCAACAGTGTTTAAGTTGGTGGTCTTTGCGTCCGGCTCCAAAAATTCTTGTTAGGTGGTGGAGCACCTTGCCCCACCGCAGCTTCCAATCCTCTGTGGGGTAGCCCTAGATAACTCGGCCACCCAAAACCAGCTTCATTGGCAGGTAATGCTACACAAGCCATATAATGCCCCCAGTTCATCAGCCGCCATCTTCGACATCCTCCATTTCCCAGAGATCATGCAGTGTTTGTATACTGCAAATGTAATTGCAGAAAAAAATGTAAAGATAAAACTACCCCAACTATCCCAAACACCCAAAAACTATCCTACCCCTAGACACACACCCCACAATACAGTGACAGATACAGTTCAAACACACTACAAATGACTTAAAGACAAATAACCAACAAAAGCAACAGGACACAGCACAAAAACACTCCGAAAACTTCAATCCACCAACAACACCAGCTACACACACCCTTATATGTTCACAGACAATAAGACTGTGAAGTGAAAGTGAAAGTGAGCTCACTGTACCATGCATACAGGCAAGATGTCCTGTTTCATCACTTCCTGAGCCTGTGCATCACGTTTTCAGTTATGCGTCTTTTTTTATAACGCATGACGGTCATTCGTTGATTTTTTCTTATTGTGCCTGACAAGGCTTGTGGACTTGAGATTTATGCTCAGGGGCCAGGCTTCTTTTTTCTGGATCTGAAAGATTGAAGTTTAGGCGTTTGTGTCTCCTTCCCATACATGCTGACAACGCCTGTGGGTGTGCAATTAATGTGCAAGGGCCAAGCGTCATTTTTCTGGGCTTGCGGCGGATGGAATTCAGCTATTTGCATCAAAACTTTTTGACACATGACGGGAATGCATGGAAATTATTTAGGATGGTTTACAGTGCACCCAGATTCATGTCACAGGGGCTATGCAATTGTGTTGTCAGTATGGCATGGCTATATGTGTGTGTATGTCCGTTCATATCTTGACGGTGACAATAGTATGTTTAACCTATATGTTTGTTTATATATGTGATGCATACAATTAATGATACTGTGTGCATATGTGCATGTGTAGCTAGACTGTGTCCACATACATGTTAGCACATGTGCACTATGAGTGTACGTATGTGTTCTAACACATATTTGTGGGTGCACCACATTGTTATGTCTGATATACAAATGTACTCATACCAACAACACAATAGATATGATGGGCCATGTCCAATACATGGTAAGGCATGTGACAGCCATGAAGAAATTGTACTCAGACGATGCAGTGGACTACGGCTGGGTTGAAATCACATTATCCCTGGCAATGTGTGTGCATGTGTATTCACTTTGTGGTGTGTTGTTGGTTTAGCCTTCATGATGCTCTGCTAAACGTGTGACATATATTTCCCCATGCAGCTTACTTACAGGAGATGGTGTACCGGGGAACCACAACGAGCATAGGTTTTCAGTCGACTTCACAACCTAAGTAAAACCACAGAGGATTTTACGCTTCTCGATGTTTGTCCCCCGATGAGGCCCTACACTTAATTTTTGAAGGGTTCTGCTTTCCCTAATATGGGCAGCCCAAATATTTGAAGGATTAGGTACGTCTTTGAGGTCCTGACGAATCGCATAGCGAGAAACATGTTGACCTGTGATGTAGAGTAACACAGGGATCCTGTGTTCTCCTCATTTTGTCTTTTTCACCATACTTTAATATAAGGGTTGGTGGCTACAGTTAGCACAAATCTGTTATATGGGGAGTGTAGACATTATTCTACCATATCCCTATTCTCTGTTTTTAATCTTGTCAGAGGCACTAACATTTAATTAAAGATACCAATGGTCTGTACCGCTAGACATTTTTAACTTTTTCTAGACCAATCCTCAGTTTCTATTCTTGACCGGTGCGCATTTCGTTTAAAAGATCTCCGGCAAAGAGCCCCCGTGTGGGGCCCGTCAGGCATTGCAGCGCCGGCCTGACGAGGAGCACAGCCCTATGATGAAGCATGTCACCGAAAGGTGAGTGAGGGCTCGTGCTTACAACCTTTTGGTTTTCCTGATGTGCAGAACCGGTAGATACAACCTCCCACTTTTTTTGGAACTGTGTGTGTAATTTTTGGTTTATATAGTATTGGGAACTTCACACACTGGACCAGGAGTCTATCCTCCGAATATCCCACTCTCTGCCCCCCCCTGCTGTTGTTTTTGATGGTGTACATACATGTGTCAATGAAGGTTGCTATGTGCCGTGCATGTGTAAGATATGTATAGTGTCATTTTAGTAACATTTGACCACGGCAGTGTGTTCATGGAATATGAAACCTCACATATCTATCTTCCTGCATGGACACATGTTAGACTTTGACCAGTGCTTGTGTAGTCATATCAGTGCCACCTATGTTTCCGTATGTCGGAACACACGTGAAGGTACATTTTTTTCTGTCAGTGATCTTGTGATGCATCAGCACTTTCAGTTGTAATAAGTTGCCTTTTGTTCAGACTCAAATACACATTACCAGGCCTGTGACATTTAAGTGGTACATGTGTGCAGAGATATCTGGCATATGTGTGCATGTCACCAACTAGGTAACCACAATTGACTGCATCATGTTTGTTCTGACTGTCACATACAATGACATACCACTGTGTAGCAATGATGCAGTCTGGCAAAGATGGCAGCCTACTCTTCATCACTACTGTGGGAGTTTTTATGCTGACACCGACCCATGATTGCATGTGAAGACACAGGTTTACAGAGCTCCAGACTATTCAGTCCACTGTGCACATGCATCAGGCCCTTGACAATGTCAATAGTCTATGTTACCAGAGCAGTGGCATTAGGGTGTTTTGGTTTGGGGTCTAGCCTCTTCATGATTGCTATTCAGCAGAGCAATGCACAGTCCCCCGCAGACAGACACATGCACAATTGTGATAAAACAGACTGGGATATAAATTTTTCCTCTGGGGTACTTGATGTTAGCTTTTCCCTGTAATGTACTGAGGACTGGCTACTTGCACGTTTAGGACATGTTTCATTATTTGGCATGTTTTGACAGACATGATTTTATGTCCTTGGTAATTTCCATGGGCAGCTTTGTTAGGGTTTGTATCTCTGTTGTGACTTCTATTTTGGGAACGTGCCAGTGGACAGATGGTGTTATCTGTCAGTGCCTCCTGTCATGTTGGTATGCAATGGGAAACTAACAGGTTATAGTAGGTGCAAACATGAGTGTGTTATGTACTGACCTAGCCATCATCTCTGTACGTATGTTGGGTGATCACATGTAGACATTGATGTGTTGCACAGTCAGTACTGATGTATGGGTGTTCCTTCTCCACATTTTACTGCATTTCTTGTAAGGAATATTTTGTGTCCTACATTGCTGCCAATCTTTATGCTGCTTACACTTTGTATACATCTTCTACAGCAACATTATCTGATCATACAGGGACAGGATGCAACGTGTGACTTGTGTAAATTGTAGATGTGTTCATCTTCTACTACTGGCTACATGATAGTTACCGTCCCATTGCCGGGCTCTGCGAGATTTAATGAGTACCGCACACACCAATGACATTACACTTGCCACAGAACTTGTGTCATCTCCATGTGACCTCCCATGTTGTATTTCTAAGTATCTGTGGGTATAGCTCAGCTGTCCATCCACATCCTTCGTTGAACATGGGTATGTATTTATTCCTGCATTCCACAACCTGTCACTCTTTCCATGACTGTATGATGTTAATGTGTGAAATCATCTCAGTGCTGCTTTTTTCATTAGCCACATGCAGCATAGATTTCTACTTCTACTACCATTCCTTTTTTAATGTGTCTGTGACATGTTTGGACATTGCTGGACATACTTGCACATCCCACACCTGATTGGCATGTTGGAGACCTAAGCATATTAGGGAATTTTGTCAATGTTTGTACTTTGCTCTTGGTCTGGCATGTGAGTGCCAATGAGTGGTGTATATTGCTATGTGCTGTGTGATGGTGTAATACAGACTATACTAGGTTACCTTGCTGATGTATGTCAACCATTGTTGGTACTTGCAAACCCTTTGCTACCTAGGCCATACACCCCTACATCAGTATTCACATGTTTATCTGGATTTGCTGTAGGCATGTGTTAAGACAGCAGGTTCGTGTGACAAGTGTGTATAGAATATACATAGGGAGTGTAACACACTCTGCCTACATTCTGCCCAGACAATAACTTGGTTTTGCATTGTCCCATTTTATTTTTAGATCTTGACAATGGGCCATATGTTTGGAGAGTGGTTCAGCACCCATTGCTGCTTAATTCGTCTGGCAACCCATAGAGCCGTCCACAGCCAACATGTGTGAGCCATAAGTGAGGTACAGCGCACCATGTGTCAGGGTTGGGCCCAATGCCAGTGCCATGACATAAGCCCATGGATATACAGTGCAAGCTCTGCCTCTAACATTGGTTACAAACCCTATATAGTAACTGAAGGCCCATAGTTACCAATGATGTCTCCCCTTGTCACACATGCACAGTGCTGGCGAAGCAGCAATCTGCCTGTAATGTGACACTGTTCAGTTCCTACATTACTTAAATACCATTTGATAACAGCCCCTACCATATTTATGCCCCCAGGCTTACATCCTGCCAAGCGTGGTGAGGATGTGGGGAAAGGGCTAGGAATTTGCACATTGCCCACTTAACAGCACATTATATGTTGTGGTGCATGGATCTAGGCCTTCAAGAGCCCCATGCCTGTAAGTTATGTGACACTGATGTCTGACATGGAGGCACTAGAGCCTCTTACATTACAAACTATGTTGCTACCATACATGTAACTGTTGTGCTTCTTTCCTGCTCTCTGAGGTATGAGTTGCATTCCAATAGTATATGTAGTGGAGAATGAGTAGACCATGGAAATTCAGGTGCCAAGTAATGTATTGGTGATATTTACAAAGTGGTTATATTAGTAAAGTGACTATGTGTAGAAATTCTGTAAAATATGTAGCCTCCTGCAAACACTTGCAGTAGTGTTTCGTAGTTCCCCCTCCAAATGTGCTACACCTTTGTCATCCTCCTCCTCGTTGGGGACATCTACCTGTTCATCCCAGGGAACATTGATCCATATACATATATTAAGCAATATTACACATACCAGTACCATCTTACATACCAGCTGTGGAGCATGCAACAGGCTTCCTTCTGTCTTGGCTAGGCACCTGAACCTTGACTTCAGAAGCCCCAATGTCCTCTCCAGCTCATTTCGTGTTCTGCTGTGCCATTCATTATATGCGTGCTCTTCCACCATTGTGGGATTGCTAAATGGACTCATCACCCATGGCTGTTTGTCGTAACCTTCTTTGGCTGCAAAGGAATGAGAGAAGATGTGATGGTAATGCTTGATAGTGTTTGGTATGTGCTTTGGCTGTTGTTAGTTTGAGGTGGAGTGGTGACTCAGAATTGCTTCTGGTATAGTGTATGTTCCTGTTTTGTGAAATGGTTTCCATAGGTCTGTGTTGGTGGACATGACAATCTTGGGTTGTGGCTCAAGGACCTGGGGTTTGTAATATCCAATCCAAGCAGATGGTTCAGTCCTTGCAAATATGTGTTGTGTTGTCCAAATTTGTGCCAGTGTCCTATTATTGGTGGAACCTTCCACCTCCTTGCACCACAGTGGTGTCATATGTAGAGACATCATGGTAGCCCTACAAAGCCAAACTCTGGCTTCCATGTTACCATGAGGCACTACGCATGCAGTGCAACACATAGTAACCCCTTGTGGCAGGTGATGGCTGTGTCAGCCATCAAGTGTACTAGGGTGTGAATCACACATTTGTAGGATGATCAAACATTGGTACAGTGGAATCTCCAAAGTTCCTATACATGATTTATCACAGACAGCTTTAACTCATGCACAGCACAGGCATTGGGAGGGGGCACACAATTCTTTTACATTTGTCCCTATGCATAGTACATGAAAGGTCATGTATGTCCTCTATACTCCTACAGAGTCCTACAATGGCATACATGATCTTTGCAGTATTGCACAAACTCTGCCCCATGGTGGACCATTTATTGTATGTGGCGTTAAGGGGCGCATGTGAGGTTGCACTGGACTAGGTAATGTTGCATTCCTATGTATGCTACACAATGCAGCAGACAGGTGAATGTCCACACTACAGGTATGTCAGGTATGTGTAGGTGATATGTAGATGGTCATGGCAGTACTTGGTTGGCATTTGATATTGGTTCAGCCAGATGCTTGAACCTCAAGACTGATGTGGGGATGTGCCTATGTGTGGCATTCTTTACATTGACATGACCTATGCCATTCCCATTGCTGAGCTATAGATTATTAGGTGTAATGTATGTGGGATCTGTATTTAGGTGTCAACCAGTGGACACTTGTAATGGTTTGTGCCCAGCTTCTGGATGCAAAGGGGACATAGCTCCACCTGTCCTCATGTGGTGTGCCAGTCAGGTTGTGGCTGATTTATTCACACGTGGGTGTATATGTGTGTGTGATGTGCAATGATTGTGGTGTAGTGTGGCATGTGGCATATGTGTTGTTGCCTGTACATCTGTGTCCCCCTGCCTATGTGTGTTTAGTGTGGTGTATGTCTTGTTTGTCCTACATGGTAGGTGTGTTGTCTGTGTACTGCTTGATATGATGGTTGATCTACGGGTAGGCCACTGCCATATTGCCCATCCCGGAACCGCTCGTTGATGGTAGAGTGCCGGAATATGTAGGCATCATGTACGCTGCTGGGGAATTTGGCAAGGATGTCTGAGAAGAGCCCACAGTGGTCCACAATGGCTTGCACATTTATGGAACGTGTGTGCTTGCGGTTCTTGTATAGGTGTTCGGTTGCTGCAGGTGGCCCAAGTTGGACATGGGTGCAGTCCATTCCACCCAGCACATGTGGAAACCCAGCAATTAGATAGAAACATTGCTTGGTCTCCTGCTGCAATTGCTGGGTGTTTGGGAAGCAGATGTGGTGGGGTCTGAGGCGTATTATTACGTCCAGAATATTTGTAAGGAAGACCGAGAAGGATGGCTGGGAGATACCAGCCACTTGTTCACCCGTTGTCTGAAAAGGTCTTGACCCAGCATATGAAGGACAGTGAGGAGTTTGGTCATGGGTAGCATGTTTGTTGGAGATGCCACCCTTGCAGAGATGTTGGGCGCGATGTGGTGCAGCAGGCGTACAATTGACTCCCGGTTCAGATGGAAATTCCAGATGACATCTTGATTCCTGAGCACAAGGATGGTTGTATGCTATCGAAAGATCCTCTCACACCTTCTGTGCTGTATTTGTGGCTGCTGTGGTGGTGTTTGGGGTTGCTGCGGTGGTGGTGGAGGGACCTGTTGTCATCGTTGACATCTGCGGCGTGTGCCAAGCTGGAGCAATAACACTCCCATGTTGTGCAGGAGGTTGCCAATGCTCTTTCTGTGTGTTTTGCTTAAGTGGTGGTTTCTGGGCCTCTTTTTAATGACTTTTTAATGCCTGGTCTGACCAGACATTAAAATTTGATGCAAATCACCCTTTACGCCAGTTTTTGGGTCCGGTTCCTTTGTGTGTGTCTTTTTTGTGTCGGGAGGGAAATATGGTGCTGGAAGGCTTGCGTCATTTTTGGGAAGGGACCGCCTACCTAGCATAGAATTGTCACAATATGATGCCAGGAGGGTTGGCACTCCCAAAAAATTACAGTAACTTGGTTATTTTGACGCTAGACGGGTCTAGTGTCAAAATATAAATATGGCATTAGGTTTGCACTGCTTTTACAGAACAAAATGATGCAAGGGTGGTGCAAACGTTTCATAAATCTGGGCCATGTTGCCTTAGCATTTTCTGGTTTTGTATTTTTTAATCTGAGAATTTTAGATAATCTGAGGCGAATACTGTAGGAGAAGAAACTGCCTTGGAGGCCTGAAGAGTTTGATGCCCTTAGTATTTAGGAACATAACATGAGAGAAAATGACAAACAAGTATTAGGAGAGAGTGTAGAAAGCAATCAAGACACTTGGAGAGGTTAGATGGAATGCAGAACAGAAAATGTGGAGAGCAGACATAAAAGAGGGAGTCAGTTTGTATCCAGTTATTTTGAATGAAGATAGTGGTAGCACTAACCCCAAGGCTAAGAAAAAGACGGAAAAGGCAGAACAGGAAACAGAAGCTGGGGATAAAAAGACAACAACATTTGAGAGTGATTCAAACAATGAGTTTATAAATCATATCCTGATGAATCGTCTGCCTCTGTACCACTCAGTTGAAGTAGGAGCAAGAAGTAGAAGCGGCACAAAATGTAACCCCGAATGTGCCAACTGCTCCAGTTGCACAGTACCCAAATCAGATAGTACCAGCTACAGCAAATTCAATGACACAGGTTCCTAAAGTGAATCAACCAGTTCAGAGCTTTAAAACTGTTTAGTCTGTAGTGAGTGCCATTGTGAATCAGGTTGTGCTAAGTTCTAATGTGAATCAGATGGTTTTCACCTTATCGTAATCCGCCTGTGCAAAGTTTAACTCCGAATCAACCTGTTCCAGTGTTCATTCAATGCCAAATGTTACTCTGAGTCAAACAGAACAAAATGTTAGTGCATTCTTAACAGGGTGGAGTGTAGGAATGACAGTTCCTCACAATCAGACAAATAATAAGTGTCCAGATGCATTAACAGTTCCCATGACTATTGGTCCAGTTGTTCCCTTGAATTCTCCATGTACGTCTGGAAGCAATGCACACTCAATAAATGTTCTGACAGTTCTAGATACACCTGTTTCGTGTGCTGGGATACCATCAATTGATATGCAGAAATCATTATATATTCCAATAGTTCAGAGATGGAGAGAACAGCTTCTCTTCTGAGACCGTTAACCCATACATGAAACGCAGATCCAAACCAGATGACAAGCCAGACAGGATTTAGTCCTGAAGCAAGGTTTCTTCGGGGAGCCTCATCTTATTTTGTGCCCAGACCTGATCAAATCCCAAATGCACATTGCAACACTCCACAAGGAGACTAACCTTTAACACACCACAGAACATGTAAACTTTTAAAACCCCGAATCAGCAGAATGTTGGACAAGTGAGAGCAGAAGTATCACAGAATAGCAATATAAGTTTGCAAGGTTTTTCTGCACAGCAGCTGACTGATTAGTTAAACAATTTGAGTCTAAGGTGCAACAGTTATAACAAACCTCAATGCTAGAACAGACGAGACACCAGAGAGAGATAGATCAGTGAATGTGCCCAGATTGAAACTGAAATTAAATTAAAGTTGGAACTCTACAAGGAGGTGAACTACGGTTCATGTTCAAAGATGTTACTCAATGTGCAGGACAGGCTTATGAGAGATTATCTGGAGCAACTGAGAAATATGATGTGGAGTTAGAGAAATCAAAGCCCTTGAAGAGAAGTTATAGATTGAAGTTCAGCACAAAAGATGAGGTCTCCTGGAATGAAACTGCACATTAATGAATTGATTACATACATTAAAAAATGGGGAGCTGTAGATAAGTGGAAAGACAGATGGGTTAAGGAAAGGGATCAAAAGAAAGCTAAGCCAAATGTGCCTGCTGCAGGAGTTAATCAAGCAGAAGACAATTTAAACATATGATTTATAAACTCATTGTCTGGATCAGATGTTGCTGTCTTTTTATCCCCAGCTTCTGTTGTCTGTTCTGCCTTTCCTGTTTTTTCTTAGCCTCTGGTTTAGTGCTTTCACCATCTTCATTTGAAATACCAGGTGGAGGTAATGTTCATGTGCCCTGGAGTAGGAGTGATATTTTGTCATTCACAAATGATTTCCTGAGAACAAGAGTGAAAACCAGTGGAATGGTACAAGCAAACTGAGATATTTATGAAACTTTCAAAATGTCTGTGGAAAAATGTGAATGCTGTTTGACATTGTGGTCCCAACTGATTTGTGGACTGCAAGGTGAATGTTGATTGGGCTGATTGTGAATCTCAATGAGACCAGTAACGGGTGCAACATCAAGAGGTGATGAAAAAGTATTACAAGCTGATACATTGTTTGAAAAACAAGGTGTCCCTGAAAGATATTGATTGGCATAAGATTGCTAGGACCACCCAGGAGTCGAAGGAGTTGATTCATGCTTGCTACAAGAGATTGCTTCAAGCTTTTAAGCATCATATTGGCACAGATACAATAGAAGCTAAAGATATGGGTCATTTGATGTTCAGATTTGTGCAAGGATTGAAGCCAGACATAAGTGAAATGTTTCAGTAACACCTAGTTTATTGGCAGAAAAAAACGATTGATAAAATTCTGTGATACGCAAAGAATTGTAGTAACAAATTGGAACTGAAGCAGAAAAAGTTGAAAAAGAAGATTATGGGCATACAACTGAAAGCTGCACAGAAAGCTAATCAGAGCCCGCAGATGATGGTGGACGCTGGTGGTATGCAAGGAGTGCCACAGCAGCTAATGACTGTTGTCCATCCTAGGGATAGAGGACGTGGTGCTCAGGTAGAGCAAAGGGGAGGTGTTCTTGATGTCCAGGCTTTGAAGATAACGAATACATGCCATGCGTGTGGAAATGTGGATCATTGGCAAAGGTAGTATTCCTTTAATCATATAAATAATCAAGTGCAGAATACAGGAGTTTCTCAGGTACAGGGCAATAATCAGGTTAAAATCTGAAGAGTTCAAAGACCATAATTGCAAAACGTGAATGTGTCCCCACAATCGCAGATGCAGGTACCTCATGCCCGATGACTCAGCAGCAAATGGTTGTTCCCCAACAAAATTTGAATCAGATTGGAAATGCAAATGTAAATCAGATAACATCACAGTTTCCCCTATTGACCCTGAGTGATGAGGAATTTACAGAACTTCTTCAAGCTGATAGCTCAGATGATAAGGAGTACATACTAGGTGCTTCCTTAGAAGTGGATCATCGTGGTCCCTATGTAAATGCCAATGTAATGGGTCATGATGTGTCATTCCTAGTTGAAACTGGAGCAGCACGTTCCACTGTTAGAACAGCAGAAGTGCCAAATGTGCCCCTTTCAGGAAAGAGAATTCAGGATATAGGAGATGCAAATAAACAGTTGACATTGCATAAGAGATCCATTGTGTATGAGTGAATGGACTTAAATTTCCACAGCAGAATTATAGTATTGCAAGAAAGAAGCCTTGTACTTTGCTCATCACATTGAGAAAGGTGTGTGGAACGTGCCACAAGAAAGAATCTCATCAGTCATTAGAATGAATCCCCCTGCCACACTGAAAGAAGTCTGAATGTTTTTGGGAATGGTTGGCTACTGTCATCCAGTGGATTCCAAACGTTTCCTTTTTGGCCAAGCCTTTACAGAGGCTGACACACAAAGATGTGTATGATCTGGTACCATTAGATGGCAACTGCATGCGTGCCTTCACAGAGCTGAGAGAAAGCCTATGCCAAGCCCCAGCTCTGGGAATGCCTGATTATGACACCTTTTTGTTTTGTTGAGAGAGGGATGGATGTGGTCTCTCAGTTTTGGCACAGCTGCATGGAAATGCGAACAAGCCTGTGGCCTATTGTTCTGCCACATCCTGTGGTTTCAGCACTACCTGGTTGTTTAAAGGCAGTCGCTTCTTTGAGCATCAGCATAAAACAGTGCAAAGGCATTGGTATGGGTCATCCCCTGAATGTTTTCATTCCTCACTCAGTGAAGGTACTGTTAACTCGAACAAAAATGTAATATTTGACCAGTGCACTTTTGACTCGTTATGAGCAGGTAATCCTTGCTCCATCAAATGTTAATATCAAGAGATGTACTATTTTGAATTCTGCTACTTTATTGTCAAATCCTGCTGCAAATGTCAATGATTGTATGGATCAGGTTGAGCATGACTGGCTTGATGTGACTGAATTGTGCACCGAACCAAGACCTTACGTTCATGATGTCCCCTTAACCAAAAGTGACTATGTAATGTTGATTGATGGCTCCTCTTTAAGAGGTGTGATTGAAGTCTCCTGGCTTTGAGGAGTCTTTTCTGCCCAAAAAGCCAAGTTCGTCATTCTTACCAGAGGATGCTATGTTTCTGAACAGCTCAAAGTGACAATGCTCACTGATAGTAAGTATGGATTTAGGCCCATATTTATACTTTTTTTAACGCCGCATTTGCGTGGTTTTTTGACGCAAAAGCGGCGCAAACTTACAAAATACAATTGTATTTTGTAAGTTTGCGCCGATTTTGCATCAAAAAATGACTCAAATGTGGCGCTAAAAAAGTATAAATATGGGCCTTAGTGTTATCCATGATTTAGGACAATTGTGGTCCCAGAGATGGTTCATGGCCTCCTCTGGATCCCCTATCCAAAACGATGATAAGCTTTATAATTTGGTGAATGCATTACACCTACCTGTAAATATTGCTGTCATCAAGTGTGCAGTACACAAGAAATCTACTGCTTAGGTAACCTTACATAATATATATGCTGATGAAGTGGTGAAATATTGCTCCCTAAGTTGTACTTCCTTTAATGGAGAATAGACTGAGGAGACAAATGATGAGACAAGTAATAATTTCCTGTTAACTGCTGTTGATTCATGGGAGGAAGGTAAGAGATTACAGGAAGAAGTGACAGAGGAAGAGCAGCAAAGTTGGATCAGAGCAGGTTGTGTCAAGGGAGATGAGGATGATGTTTGGGTTTCAAGTGATAGAAGAGGAGTGTTGCCCAATAGCTTGTTGCCACCCATGGCTAGATACTATAGTGGACTGGTACACATAGGTAGGGATGTAATGATCAGAACCTTTAGAAAAATATGGTTTAATCCGAGATTCATAATGATTGCACAAGCTATGTGCCTCAGAAATGTCACATGCCAGCAGGTCACTGTAGATAACACTGAGGGGGTCATTCTAACCCTGGAAATGACGGAAGCACCGCCAACAGGCTGGCGGTGCTTCCTTGGCCATTCTGACCGCGGCGGTAAAGCCGCGGTCAGAAAAGGGCAACCGGCGGTTTCCCGCCGGTTTACCCCTGGCCCAGGGAATCCTCCATGGAGGCGATGCTTGCAGCGTCGCCATGGGGATTCCGACCCCCTTACCGCCATCCTGTTCCTGGCGGTTTTCACCGCCAGGAACAGGATGGCGGTAACGGGTGTCGTGGGGCCCCCTAACAGGGCCCCACTAAGATTTTCAGTGTCTGCAAAGCAGACACTGAAAATCGCGACAGGTGCCAATGCACCTGTCTCACCCCTTCGACTCCGCCGGCTCCATTCGGAGCCGGCATCCTCGTAGAAGGGGGTTTCCCGCTGGGCCGGCGGGCGGCCTTCTGGCGGTCGCCCGCCGGCCCAGCGGAAAAGCCAGAATGGCCGCCGCGGTCTTTTGACCGCGGTGCGGTCATTCGGCGGTTCCCGCTGGGCGGGCGTTGACCGCCGCCCGCCAATGTAGGAATGACCCCCTGAGTCTTATAGGTGGATCAGGAGGACTGTTCAACAGGATGCAGACGGATTTCTTAGAGTTGCCTGTGTGCAATGGACTGAGATATGTCTTAGTCATTGTATGCATTTTTGCACACCGTGTTGAAGCCTACCCAACCTGGAAAAATTATAGTCTCATGGTAGCACAGCTGTTACTTAGGGAACTGATTCCACGATTCAGATTTCCGACTTGTCTAGAGTAGGACACAGGAACTCATTTCAACAGCGAGGTTCTGATAATATTGTGTGTGGCATTACAAGTTGAGCAAAGATTGCATTTTGCAGCTACAGACCTGAGGCCTCTGAACTTGTAGAACAGATTGATGGCATCCTGAAGTCCAGATTGTTGAAAGTATGTGCAGCCACAACTTTGAAATGACCAGACGCGTTGCCCCTTGTCCTTATTAGTATATGCAGTGCACCCGACAGAAAGACTGGGTTGTCCCTTCATGAGATCATCAAGGTGAGAGCCATGAGAATGCCAGCAGTCCCTGTGAATGCGCTTGTGAATATTACAGGTGGCTTAGAGCTGGATTGTTGCAAAGGACTGGCTGACGTGGTTCTTTCTTTGTCTTGTCAGGTTGGAAAAGCTACAGCACATCTGCAGCAGGAGCTTCGCCATGACCTGCCTCCAGGCGACTGGTTTGTGGTGAAAATGTATGGAAAGAAAACATGCTTGGAGCCACAATGGAGAGGCCCTCATCAAGTTATTTTGGTAACCACTACAGCGAGTGTAGTGTGCTAGTCTCTCTAACTGGGTACATGCAAGCCACACTCCTTAAGTTGCAGGTCCCCTAAATATTACAGCACCTGTCCCAGCAGGGTCATTCCAGTGAGCGTGAGGGATCAGGTTAGTCAAACTGTTGGGGCTGGACAAGTGGCTGCTACAGCACAAGTGCGGTCTGAAGGGGGTCTGAGAGAGTCTACAACAGTGGAGGGTACAGAAGGGTCAGGACAGAATCAGTTGACTCATGTGAGCTTGGATGCTGATGAAGGACCAATTGTCGTAGATGAAAGAGCTGTAGAAGAAGATAATTGACCTAAAGAGCAAACTGTGCCAGCTGTTCAAGTGCCTCCGACTATTGATGAGGAGACGTATGAGTCAAGTCAAAGTGACAGTGATGCTGAGGGTCGAGTAAACAAAAGATGAAAGAGAGTACCAAGCCAAACATACTCAGCACCTGAATTGACATATTTTGCAACAAATGACTGGGAGAAGGAGTTTATAACCTTTTGCTTTAACAATTCAAATCCAGTTCAATATTCTTGAGTTTGATGGAACTGAACTTTTAAATCTCATTGCTGCTTGTTGAACAAAGACATTACCTTTTAGAAGTGATTATTAGTGATTATGAGCTGTGCCTTTACTATAGACATTTGACCTTTTAGTGGAAGCCTTTGAACATTTGCAAGTAGAGAAGACTACTGATGAACCTTACAGAAGGTCAAGGAACTTTTGTAAATAATAAAGACTTTTTAGAGACTGTAGACTATTTTTTATTTGCTTAGCTTACAAATAAAAAGGACTGATAAGATTCACTGATATGTTAAATACTCTTTGCATTTTTGATTTTTGAATTCAAACTTTTGGTCAGAAATTAGAGAACTCATGGAATCCAATTGAAATAGAGGTACCAAATACAAATACATATGTATAGGTTTTGTGGTAGTGACAGTTATCTTGATTACATTATTGCTCATTTGATTTATGCTCCTCATAGCAAATTATTCGGAGAAGGTTATAGCCACAAGAACACTGAGTTTAGCAATTTCCATAGCACATCAGAATCTGCTGTACAATGATGAGAAATACTCACACACTGATGTTTCTACAGGTGATTTGTCCCCAAATGTGTATTATAAGTTGTTATATGAGTATGTAGATAACATGGAGGCTAGAGATTGTTATATGTGCACACAGTTGCTTTCATCATAAGTGAGGAAATCACATACCATAGTTTACCCCTAATCTATGGAATTTCCTGTATCCTCTTACTAACACTGTTGTACCAGCAGGAGCATTATCAATACTTCTACTCTAATTATAACTTAGGCCCTCATTATGACCCTGGCGGTGAGTGATAAAGTGGCAGTATTACCACCAACAGGCTGGTGGTAATTCCGTCAAATTAAGACCATGGTGGAAAAAACTCCCATAGATAGCCAATGTACCACACCAACTGCCAGGGCGTTAACAATACTCACCACGTCGGTAACCGTCATCAGCCAGGCAGAAGACAAAGTCCCTCCCACCATATTTTGACCCTTTAATCCGTCACGATTTCAGGGGCGGTACCAACACCATCAAAAGCCTGTTGTAAACACTGCACAGAAGAGCAAAGACTCACCATCGGAGACACAGGGAAGAAAACGCCGCCATGGAACTGGATCTGCAAGTCTTCCTGATGCTCATCTACGTCATGCTCCACCTGGAACACCAACGCCGCCGAAGAGGACGACGGTGAGTACAGCCGCCTAACACACAAGGGAGGGAGGGAGGAAAATGAGGATGACACGTACACGGATGACACACACCCGACACACACACCACACACAACCAGCTGAAGAGGAAAAACAATGGCACACGATACATGGCAGAATATTGCAAGGACAACAAGAATGCAGTAATGAGAATGTATTGATATAAACAGCTACCAAATGAACCAATTGTACGAGAAACAGTTATGTACAAATGTACACAAAGGGCCAATGCCCAGTCCAAAGTACTAAGGGCCCACATGGCCACATGGCACAGTCCAAGGCCCAACTTGAATCTTGACTTCATCCGGATAGAACCCTGCAGGGGCATCAGTTTGCAGGTGGGCAGGCACCTCTGGGGGGCATCTCAGCCGAATACGGGAACAAGCCCACTGGTTTTGGAGTGGGATCCATGCCCATTTTTCTTTTGTGCTGGGGAGTGCAAGGTCACAGTCTCTGGAGTGGGTAACTTTCCACTGGTTCTGGAGTGGGCTCCATGCCCATTTCTGTGTTCTGGGGAGTGCAAGGCCACAGTCTCTGGAGTGGGTGACTTTCCTACTGGTTCTGAAGGGGGCTTCATGCCCATTTCTCTGTGCTGGGGAGTGCAAGACCACAGTCTCTGGAGTGGGTGACTTTCCCACTGATTCTGCGGCAGACTCCATGACCATTTCACTGTGCTGGGAGGGCAAGGTCACAATCTCTCAGGTGGGAAACATGCCCACTGCTCCTGGCGTTGGCCCCTTGTACAGCAGTCCCTGGAGGGTCGCATACATGGCTTCCGAAGGTGGTTATGACTGCACTAAGTCATCTGGAGGTCAGGGCTGCACAGTGTCAGCAGGTGAAGGTGCCTCCTGGGCAGCCTCTCCTGGAGGTAAGGGGTGCACTTCCTCAGCTGGTGGTGGGGGCCCCGTGACCACTGGTGGTGGTGTCACCCTAACAGCCTCCGCTGGAGTCAAGGGCTTCTTCCCCTTCATGGCAAGAGGCGTTGGATCCTTACCCTTCCTGGCAGGGGTTGAGGGCTTCTTACCCTTCATGGCAGGTTCTGCGTGTTCCGTTGCCTTCCAGGCAGGAGTCGAGGGCTTCCTCCCCTTCATGGCAAGAGGTGCAGGCTCCTTCCCCTTCATGGTAGGAGGTCCGGGATCCTTGACCTTCCTGGCTAGTGGAGTGGGATCCTTCACTGACTTGCCACCACAACTAGGTGGTGCCACCACTGACCATGTGGACTGTTTGGCTGAGGTGCTGGGCTTGGTCATTGGAGCCCTGCTCTTATGGGCAGGAAGGGGGGAAGGAAGCAGTCAAGTTGGGCAAGGAAAAGCTTCTTAGGGACGGTGGTGCGTGATGAGGGAGGAGGGATGGTAGTGGAGGTTGAGGGAGTGGTTGTAGGAGGTGTATGTCTGCTGGCGACCGTTGACCCTGCTTCAGGCAGGGTGGTCGCTCCTTGCACCGCTGCCTCTGCAGCCACCACTCCAGGTGCCTTCTCTGGGTTTTTACTGAACCCCAGTAGTTTATTTTTCTTCCCACGCCCCAGGCGCTTAATTCCCGCGGCCCGCCTCCCCTCCCTTCACTCTAGTTTCACTGCCTTTTTTCTGCCGCTGAGACCTGCCACCCCACCCCCCTACTCTCCCATTCGCGGACCCCTCTTCCTCCTCCCAGCTGCCACTCCCTCCCTCCTCCCCTCTTATGCCAGCTGCAGATGCACAGCGGGCACGCCATTGGCAAGCCCGTCTGCGCCCATCCGCACCAAGGCCGCACCCAGAGCCAGTCCCCCTGGCCCACGCACCTCCCGCAAAACAAATCACCGCTACTCAGCCAACGACCTCCATGCCCTCAATCCAGGACGCTCCCCCATCTGCTTCCAGTCCACCCCGAAGCACACCAAAGTACCATTCTCCTGCAAAGCCTGCAACTTCACCTGCAACCTAACCACCAAGCTCCAACACAAAGCTACAGACAACCACCTCAGCTGCATTCTGCTCAACACCCGCTCCGTCCACAAGCACGCAATCGAACTCTGGGACCTACTGACCTCATCATCGCCTGACTATGCATTCCTCACCGGAACCTGGATGAACTCGGCCTCGGAACCAGACATAGCCAAAGCCATACCTAAAGGCTACAGGATCACCAAAAGAGACCACAGCAACAAACCAGGAGGAGGAATCGCCATAGTCTACAAAAACACCATCAGAGTCTCCACCAGCTCCCATGACACCATCAACTCCGCCGAGCACCTCCATTTCAAAATCCTCATCAACACAAACACCACCCTCAGAGGAACACTGGTCTACAGACCCCCAGGCCCCGACCTCACTTCTGCGATGACATCGCCGACACCATCAGCACCCAAGCCCTCACCTGAACGGACTACATCCTCCTCGGTGACCTGAACTTCCACCTAGAAAACAACAATTATATCAACACCACCAACCTAATCAACAACCTCGCCAACCTCGGCCTCAAGCAACTTGTCACGTTGCAGGACATACACTCGACCCCATCTTCTCAGCCAGCAACCACGTCTCCTTCAGCCACACCACCGAACTCCACTGGACCGACCATCGCTGCATCCACTTCTCCTTCGAGAAGCCGTACACTCCCCACGTCACCACTCAACCCCCTCGTCGCTACTGGAACAGAATCTCTACAGAACAACTGATCTCCACCCTCACCTAGGCACCCCCCCAGGACCCAGGACCCCACCACGGCCGCCACCTACCTAAATCAATGGATAGAAGACTGCGCCAACACCCTCGCACCACTCAAGCAACCCTCAGACATCCACCACAGATCCAAGGCCAGCTGGTTCACCCCGACCTGCAGGCCTCCAAACAGAAATGTCGAAGAATGGAGAAGACCTGGCACCTTGCACCCACCGAATCCAACCACATCGCCCTCAAGACTGCCATCCGCAAACATCACCAGATGATCCGCACTTCCAAAAGAACCTACTACAAAAGCTGCATAGACACCAATGCCCACAACAACAAAGAGCTCTTCGGCATCATCAAAGATCTTTCCAACCCCAAGCCCTGCTCCCCTGAACCCCCACCATCGCAAGAGCTCTGCAACTCCCTCGCCTCTTATTTCCGTCAAAAGATCGAAGACATCCATAACAGCTTCAAACCCCAGACCCACCAGCCAACCACCGATAACCACAAACCCAACGCACCAAGAAACACCAACCCTCTATGCTCCTGGACCCACGTCAACAATGAAGACACGATCAACACCATGGCCTCCATCCACTCCGGCTCCCCCTCTGACCCCTGCCCACACCAGATCTTCAACAAAACTAGAGACATCATCGCCCCCCACCTCTGCACCATCATCAACAGCTCCCTCGAGACAGCCACCTACCCGGAGAGGTGGAAAAATGCCGACGTCAACGCACTGTTGAAGAAATCCAAAGCGGACCCAGATGACCCCAAAAACTAACGGCCCATCTCCCTCCTCCCGTTCCCTGCGGAGGTCATTGAAAAAATCGTCAACAGCCAACTATCCCGCTTCCTGGAAGACAGCAAAGCGCTCGATTCCTCCCAATCCGGATTTCGCAAGAACCACAGCATGGAGACAGCACTCATTGCTGCCACAGATGGCATCAGAACCATGCTCGATGAAGGAGAAACCGCAGCACTCATCCTTCTGGACCTCTCTGCAGCCTTCGACACCGTCTGTCACCACACCCTTCGAACACGCCTCCACAAAGCCGGGATCCGCGGTAAGGCCCTCGACTGGATCTCTTCTTTCCTTTCCGGCAGAACCCAGAGAGTCTGCCTTCCGCCCTACCTGTCAGAATCCTCTAAAACCATCTGTGGCGTCTCCCAGGGATCCTCCCTCAGCCCAACACTCTTCAACGTGTATATGGCTCCTCTCGCCAATATCGCACGATCCCACCACATCAACATAGTATCCTACGCAGACGACACCCAGCTGATCACCACCCTCACAAAAGACCCCACAACCGCAAGAAACAACCTCCACAATGGACTTCATGCAATCGCCAAGTGGATGGAATCAAGCCGCCTCAAGCTAAACACAGACAAAACAGAGATCCTCATCCTCGCAGCAACCCGTCTGTCTGGAACGACTCCTGGTGGCCTACCTCCCTTGGAGCCGCGCCCACCCCCACAACCCAAGTACAGAACCTGGGATCATCCTGGACTCAGCACTCAGCATGACACAGCAGGTCAACGCAGTCTCCTCTTCCTGCTACAACACCCTCCGCATGCTCCGCAAGATCTTCAAGTGGATTCCCGTTGAAACCAGAAAGACAGTCACCCGCGCCCTAGTCAGCAGCCGACTGGACTTCGGCAACGCACTCTATGCAGGAACCACAGCCAAACTACAAAAGAAAATGCAACGTATCCAAAACACCTCCGCCCGACTCATCCTTAACATCCCACGCCACAACCACATCTCTGCCCACCTCAGAGACCTACACTGGCTACCCGTATCGAAGAGGACTACCTTCAAACTACTCACCCACGCACACAAAGCCCTCCACAACACAGGTCCAGCCTACCTTAACGACAGACTCACCTTCCACACCCCGGTCCGCCAGCTCCGCTCTGCCGGCCTCGCCCTCACCTCCGTTCCCCGCATTCGCCGCACCACCGCCGGAGGAAGATCCTTCTCTCACCTTGCCGCCAAGACCTGGAACTCCCTACTATTCCACCTTCTCCAGACCCAGGACCTCCTGTCATTCAGGAAACGCATCAAGACATGGCTATTCGACCAATAGCTCCCCCCCCCAGCCCCTTGAGAACCTAACAGGTGAGTAGCGCGCTTTATAAATCACTTGATTGATTGATTGATTTGGGTGCAGGTGCATGGGCAGTGTGCTGATGTGAGGTGAATGACTGTTGGGTGTGAGTGCTTGCCTTTGTGTCCTTTGGGGGGACAGACAGGGTTGGAAAGGACACAAGGGATGCTTGCATTGATGTTGTGGAGGTGTCTACCAGTGAGGTGTGTGTGTGCTGCTTGGTGTGGTGATGCTGGTGGTGGATGTTGATGCAGTGCATGCAGATGTGAGTGTGGACGAGATTGTAAGGGAGGTAGAGGAGGAGGGGGAGACAGTGGAGGCAGTGTATGTGGTTGTGTCTGCAACTGTCTGGTGTTTGCTTGAGTGCTTGTGGGATGAAGTGTGGTGCCTGTGTTTGACTATGCCACTCTTGAGTGTTGTCTTGTGTGCATGCTTGTCTGTAGGTGTGCATGGGATGGGTTGGGATTGAGGAGACTGGGAAGTGGTAGTTGGATGTGGGACGGCAGTGACAGGGACAATGGCTGCCATCAGAGAGGAGGCCAGAGCCTGAATCGATCTCTGTTGGGCTGCCAATGCACTGTGAATGCCCTCCAGGAATGCATTACATTGCTGCATCTGGGATGCCAGCCTCTGGATCGCATTCACAATGGTTGACTGCCCTACTGAGATGGATCTCAGGAGGTCAATAGCCTCCTCACTCAGGGCAGCAGGGCTCACTGGGGCAGGGCCCGAGGTGCCTGGGGTGAAGGAGATGCCCACCCTCCTGGGTGAGCGGACACGGGCAACTTGCTGAGGGGCTACTGGGAGAGCGGTGCTGGTACGGGGTGGCAGCTGTACCTGCAGCTGGGTTGGTCACAGAGGTGTCCGCTACCACCAGGGCACTTCCATCGGAGGAGGTATCTGAATCTGTTTTCTCACCTCCTGTCTCCGCCGTGGTACTTCCCTCGCCCTCTGTCCCACTGGTTCCCTCGGCATCAGTGGACTCTGCATTCTAGGTCCTGTGAGATGCAGCTCACTCTGTCACTGGAGCCCCTTCTCTTGCGCCAGATGATGCTAATGCACACATGGACAGGATGACAGAAGAAAATAGGGGGGAGAGAAAAAGGAAAACCGCATCAATTACTGCACCAACACCACAGTTGGCACACACAGCACTGTCACACACATGGATCAGGCTTGAGCACTATGCATTGCACTGCCAGTGATTTGGCTAGATGCCATGGCAAGGTGAGGGCCACACACCGCCAACTGCACCCCTCGTGGTATTCACAAAGCCCTGACCGACATGGAATGCTAACAAGCTAGGTCACCTGCATTTGCCATACACCCATTATCCTAGAGCTGAATCACACTGCAATGTCTAGCCTGGCCTCAGGGGCACCCACTAACTCACATCCACCACCCGGATCACATGCCACCTGCCAATTATTGTAATAATGCCCACTGTAGTCACCCTCTTGTGGCTGCTGTGATTCCTTCAAGCGCCCATCCAGCCCTGGGTACGCCACCACCAGTATGCGGGCCATCGGGGAGGGTCAGGTTCCAATGGACACCCCTTCCTCGTTGGAAGGCCATCCCCAGCTGGGCCTCCATGGTCTTCCATGCCCAGCGTCTCAGGTCCTCCCACCTTTTTCGACAGTGGATTCTCTGCCTGCCATTGACCCCCAGGGTCTGCACATCCTTGGGGATGGCACGCCATAATCCTATCTTTTGATGGGCACTGACCTACAGAGAGAATACAGACAGGAGGACACCATTATACATAAAAACCAGCCTGTCACACATCCAATCCCGTTTCCATCACCATTGGCACACACAACGGCCAGCGCACACCATGTACACCACCACAAGATTCCCATCCGATGACATGATGCTTGCACACACGTCTCCATGCATCCTTGACAGATGCATCGTGCCCAAGGTGCACTCACCTTTTTGTCTGGAGGCCCATACAGCAGTCCGTACTGGGGTAGAATCCCATCCACAATCGCTCCAATTACTCTGAAGTGAAGGCTGGGACCCTTTCACCGGTCACATGGGCCATGGTAGGTTCCAGACACAGGTCACAGCAGTACATGCAGTGTAGGTGTTCTCCTGTTGAAGGTCAGGAAACAAGTGAGGAATCAGATAGAAAATGGCAGCCACGTCCGTGGCGGTGTACACCGTCACCGCCGGCGCAGATTCCCATTGGCCACTGCACTCCATAGGGCCCCATATTATCCAATGAGGAATTGCACGGCGGTGCAAGACTGCCTTCCTCCACAAAGCCCAACATCAGCAGAGTTACCTCACTTCCACCTGTCCTTACATACAGGACAATCGCTCACCGTCTCATGGTGGCGGACAATGGTCATATCAACCTTAACAGAGTCACAGCCTAGTTTAGCACATACATCACCATTCCCACTGTCCCATCACATAAATGCACTATGTACAATGAGGTTGTGGTTCCATTGTTCAAATTGTGACAGCCTACTCACTCCTGTGTCCCTTAGATACCTACCGCTGCAGATAAATAGGAGGAGGAGACATACCCCTGTGTACAGACCCCTTTACGGCTCGGCTACAGAGGAGGACAGGCACATAATATTCACCTATAGACTGGACAGGGCCACAATCACAGAGCTTTGAGCCCAATTGGAGGCTGACCTGATATCTGCTATTCGTCATCCAACTGGGATTCCCCCTCTTGTACAAGTGCTATCAGTGCTCCATTTCCTGGCAACTGGTTCTTTCCAAGTGACAGTGGGATTGGCAGCAGGAATGTCACAGCCAACATTCTCAATCGTGCTCGCAAGAGTTTTGTATGCCCTGGTGAAACACATGTGCAGCTACATAGCTTTCCCCCAAGTGGAAGATCTGGCCACTGTGAAGGCCGGATTCTATGCAATGGGACATATACCCAATATTGTTGGGGCCATTGACGGTACACATATTGCATTAGTCCCCCCCACCAGAATGAACATGTGTTCAGGAATCGGAAGAGTTTCCACTCACTGAATGTACAAATGGTGTGCCTGGCGGACCAGTGCATCTCCCACATCAATGCTAAGTATCCTGGGATGGCGCATGAGGCCTTTGTTCTGAGGCATAGCAGCATCCCAAATGTGATGGCCCAACTACAGAGGCACAGGTGTGGCTCATAGGTGAGCCATGGTTCCCACCCAGTATATGTTAGTGTATGTCTTCAGGTGTCATCCCCAAATCATTGTGTGAGGCTAAATGTTGTCCCTCAATACTTGCAGGTGACTCTGGCTACACAAACCTATTGTGGCTGCTGACCCCTGTGAGGAATGCCAGGACAGTGGCTGAGAAATGTTATAATGAGGCACCTGGGTGAACCAGAAGGATCATTAAGAGGGCCTTCGGGCTCCTGAAGGACAGGTTCAGGTGCCTCCGTCTGACAGGTGGATCCTTGTGCTACTCACCCGGCAAGGTCTGCCAGATAGTAGTGGCATGCTGCATGTTGCACAACCTGGCCCTCAGACGGCATGTACCCTTTCTGAAGGTAGAGGAGACTGGAGATTCCCCTGTGGCAGCAGTGGACTCTGATGACAGTGAGGCTAAGGCGGCTGAGGATGAGGATAAGGGCAACAGAACATCAGTTATCCATCAATACTTCCAATGATGCACAGGTGAGTCAGTGCAACTGACCATTCCTCTGACTATTGATGTATTCTGTGTGGCTGTAGCATGATGGCATTATCTTCCATTGCACCTCAACTTACTGTCACCTATGGCTTGTCATTTTACAGATGTTGGTGAGATAAGAACTGTGTACTGATGTGGTGAATACAGACAGCTACAGATCCTTATTTCTATGCTCTCACAGTGTTCAGATCATTTGCACTAGATGTGACTGTTTCCATAAATGCACATATAAAATACCAGTAGTCAAGTTGTGATCAAGAGTGTTTATTGTAGTATTATGAAACTGAGTGAAAAGTGCAATGGAATCGGGTGATGATGATGGAGGAAAGCCCAGGGTATTGTTCCAGTCTGCTTGTAGCACAGGTGCAGTGTCCAAGGGGCCATAGGAAGGGGAGCAAAGGCAGTTCAAAGAGACAAGATGACTGTGTGGAACACAAGGGGGACAATCAGGAGAGTCGCATTTCCTGGCAGTGGTCTTGGAAAGTGTCTCTAGCTTCTGTCTGGGTAGCAGGGAATGTTTGTGGGGTGGCTCACCTTCTGCAGGGGTAGAGGTGCTGGTGGCCTGTGGGTCCTGTGGAGGGGCCTCTTGCCCACTAGTTGCAGCGGAAGTGGAGGGCTGGTCAGTGGACTGGCTAGTGGTAGGGGCCCGCTGGTGTGCTGTTGCTTCCCTCATGATGTTGGCCATGTCTGCCAGCACCCCTGCTATGGAGATCAAGGTAATGTTGATGGCCTGCAAGTCATCCCTGATCCCCTGATGCTGTTCCTCCTGCAGCCGCCTGTTCTCCTACACGTTTTCAAGGATCTGGCCCATTGTGTCCTGGGAATGTTGGTAGGCTCCCAGGATCTTGGTGAGTGCCTCCTGGAGAGTCAATTCCCTGGGCCTGCCCTCCCACTGGTGCACAGCAGTCCTCCCAGTGTCCCTCTTGTCCTGTGCCTCTGTCCCCTGAACGGTGTGCCCACTGACCCCAGGTCCCTGATTGTCTTGGGTATGAGGTGTGGACTGGGGTCCCTGTACAGGTGGGCACACTGCTGATTGATGTGTCCTGGGGACAGAGGTGTGGGTACGCTGGGTGGGTGCTGTGGTGTTGGATACTGATGGGGAGGCTCTGTGGTGGACTGTGAGTGGGCTTGGGTGACCAACTGTCCAGTGGTCCCTGATGGGCCAGGTTGTTGGTCCAGATCCTGAATTTAAGAGTTACTGTCATCACTGTGGGCATCTTCTGCCGGGGGACTGGCTAGTCGTGGCACCTCCTCTCTGCTGACATTGGCAGGGCACCTGTGGGGATGTAAGTGATGTATTATGCTTCATGCCTGTGACATATTGTGTATCGCTAGCTTCCCCTCTATCGTTGCTGTTTCTCTGCCACCTTTGTTTGTGTATGGTGATGTATTGTGCGATTATTAGTTTCCCTATGCTGTGCATGCTTTGGTGATGGCTGTCCATGCAGGGCTGGGAGGGTTGTCCATGCATTGGTATGGCATGCAGGGTTTGGTATTGGGGTTAGTTATCTGCGTTGGTTCAGTGTGTGAGATGGAGTGAAGTGATGGCAGAGAGGGTAAGGGGGTGTGATGGCATGCAGGTATGGGGGGTGATAAGTGGTAAATGTTGACTTACTAGTGTCCAGTCCTCCAGCTACTCCAGCGAGTCCCTCAGGATGCAGTAGTGCCAAGACTTGCTCCTCCCATGCTGTGAGCTGTGGGGGAGGAGGTAGGGGTCTACTGCCAGTCCTCTGTATGGCGAGCTGGTGCCTTGCTGCCAAGGAATGTACCTTCCCTGTAGGTCGTTCCACCTCTTCCTGATGTTGTCCCTTGTTCTTGGATGCTGTCCCACAGTGTTCACCCTGTCCACGATTCTCTGCCATAGTTCCATCTTTCTGGCAATGGATATCTGCTGTACCTGTTCTCCAAACAGCTGTAGCTCTACCCTGACAATTTCCTCCACCAAGACCCTTAACTCCACATCAGTGAAACAGGGGTGCCTTTGTGGGGACATGGGTGTTGTGTGGTGTGTGTTGGTGAGAGTGTGTTGAGTAATGTGGTGGGGTGTGTGATGTGAGGTGCTTTAGGGGTGTATTGTGGATGTGGTATGTGTGTCTAGTTGTCTCTGTGATGTTCGTGTCAATCTCCTGGCAATAATTATTGTTTGAAAAGGGTTGTGGGTAATGTGGGTGTGTGTTTTATAGGTCTGTGGGTGGGTGAGTGAATGTGGTGTGTGTATTAGTGTCAGGTGTTTGTTTTTAGTATTGGCCAATGTGGTGTTGTTTTTGCATGTGGGTGTCCATTCTGAGCGTGTCTGCTGTGGTGATTCATGGGTTATAATGTGGTGGCCGTTGTTCTGTTGGCATAACGGTATAGGTGTTGGTATCGCCACTTCAGCACTGACCTTGGGGCTGGCGGATTTGTGTATGTGGCAGTATTCTGTTGGATTGCTGGGTGTGTGTCATAATATGACAAATGGATATGCGCCACCACGGTGGTATGTTGGCAGCCGTCACCGCGGCGGTAAGTGGGATTTACCGCCAATGTCACAATTAGGGCCTTAGTGTTTTCGATTGTCCCTATCATGAAACATTTGAGTAACATTGCAAAGACGAAAAAACATTGACACAGTGAGAGTTTTTTTTGAGCCTACGTTGACATTTGATACAGTTTATGCCCACAAGAACAATCAGGCCTGTATTATTACCCCTGTAGAGAAGAAATTCATTGGACAAGTTGGGGAGCAGAGAAGAGCTCTGAAAGTTAAAATAGAAAAGGAAGTAGTTTTACAACATTGGAGAACAGATGAAGCACATTGAGTAGCTCGAAATGAAGGATACCTGACTTGTGGGAAAGGTAAGGGTATATAGACCTAGATCAAAGATTGACACATTTTATAACAAGTAGTGAGTGTAGACATGTGTTTTTGTTTAAGAGTGTTTGGAGCTTTATGTTGAATGGACAAGACCCTGCCATACCAGGTGTTTATTTCATATGTGGGAGGAATGCCTATTAGAAGCTGCTGATAGGCTGGTTTGGTACATGTTACCTGGGAATAGTTTTTCCCAAGATTTATCATGTGAAACATTTTAATGATCCAGTCTTGGATGAGAAGTCAAACACCATAGTCAAGAGAGGAGCAAGTGCTTCAGAGATTGTAGGAAATATTTTTTGTGATATAATTATATCAGTAGGTGTTATCTTTAATGATTTCAAGATTAGGAAGTGGCCAATAATAGTAGATAAACTATCTACAGATACAACTGCAAGTGCCATATTAATAATGGACACAAAAATGGTTGATGTTAGATTAATGGTTTTGCAGAATTGTCTTGCTTTAGACATTCCTCTTGCAAAGGAAGGTGGAGCTTGCAAAGTGTTGCATGCTCAATAGTGTTGTACTTACATACCTGACAATAGTAAAGAGATAGGAAAATACATTGCAAACATGACTGACTTGAAACAGGACGTGAAAGAGTTAACAGTGACAGGAGCAGACTAGAAAAAGTATATACTATAATAACATCAAGCAGTTAGAGGACATCAGGAGACCTTACCTGAAAAAGCCTCTGAAATTGTGAGCTGTCTCATTGCAAATGAGAGTTGGAGTATTTTGTGATGGCTTGATTTGCCATCAGAGGCAGGACTGTTGTCGCAGAAATATTAGTGCCGTCCTTCATGTCACAGTGATCATCTATATGTAATAGTTTATGCAGTATGTAACCAAAGTACTGATAGCTTGATTGTAGAGTGGTGCACTGAGAAGTCATTTTAAATGTATATTTGTTTAGACTAATGTTAGGGACCTTGGTGGTATTGAAGTTTAATTAAATGTTAGAAGGATTAAACTGATATTATCTTATAATTTATCAAATCAAATCAAATCATTAACATTTATAAAGCGCGCTACTCACCCGTGCGGGTCTCAAGGCGCTAGGGGGGAAAAAAGGGGGGGTTATCGCTGCTCGAACAGCCAAGTCTTTAGGAGTCTCCGGAAAGCGGAGTGGTCCTGGGTGGTCCTGAGGCTGGTGGGGAGGGAGTTCCAGGTCTTGGCCGCCAGGAAGGAGAAAGATCTCCCACCCGCCGTGGAGCGGCGGGTGCGAGGGACGGCAGCAAGTGCAAGGCCCGCGGAGCGGAGGGGGCGGGTGGGGACGTAGAAGCTGAGGCGTCTGTTGAGGTATTCCGGTCCCTTGTTGTGGAGGGCTTTGTGTGCGTGGGTGAGAAGACGGAAGGTGATCCTTTTGCTGACTGGGAGCCAATGCAGGTGTCTCAGGTGTGCGGAGATGTGGCTGTTGCGGGGTACGTCGAGGATGAGGCGGGCCGAGGCGTTTTGGATGCGTTGCAGGCGGTTTTGGAGTTTGGCGGTGGTCCCGGCGTAGAGGGTGTTGCCGTAGTCCAGGCGACTCGTGACAAGGGCGTGGGTCACGGTTTTTCTGGTGTCGGCGGGGATCCAGCGGAAGATCTTGCGGAGCATGCGGAGAGTGAGGAAGCAGGCGGAGGACACGGCGTTGACTTGCTTGGTCATGGTGAGAAGAGGGTCCAAGATGAAGCCGAGGTTGCGGGCGTGGTCTGCGGGGGTCGGTGCGGTGCCGAGGGCCGTGGGCCACCAGGAGTCGTCCCAGGCGGACGGGGTGTTGCCGAGGATGAGGACTTCCGTTTTTTCAGAGTTCAGCTTTAGGCGGCTGAGCCTCATCCAATCTGCAACGTCCTTCATACCCTCTTGTAGGTTGGTCTTGGCGCTGGCGGGGTCCTTGGTGAGGGAGAGTACAAGTTGGGTGTCGTCGGCGTAGGAGGTGATGATGATGTCGTGCTTGCGTACGATGTCGGCGAGGGGGCTCATGTAGACATTGAAGAGTGTCGGGCTGAACTCTTTGGGAGCGGTTAGCGAGGAAGGAGGCGATCCAGTCCAGGGCCTGGCCTTGGATCCCGGTGGAGCGTAGGCGGGTGATTAGGGTGCGGTGACAGACGGTGTCAAAGGCAGCCGAGAGGTCGAGGAGAATGAGGGCGACTGTTTCACCGTTGTCCATCAGGGTTCTGATGTCGTCTGTGACTGAGATGAGGGCGGTTTCCGTGCTGTGGTTGGTTCGGAATCCGGTTTGTGAAGGGTCGAGCAGGTTGTTGTCTTCCAGGAAGGTGGTCAGCTGTTTGTTGACGGTCTTTTCTATTACCTTGGCTGGGAAAGGTAGAAGAGAGATGGGGCGGAAGTTTTCAGGTCGCTTGGGTCAGCCGTAGGTTTCTTTAGTAGGGCGTTGACTTCAGCGTGCTTCCAGCATTCGGGGAAGGTAGCAGAAGAAAAAGAAGAGTTGATGACGGTCTGGCGGTGCGGGGCGATGATGTCGTCGGCTTTGTTAAAGATGAAGTGCGGGCAGGGGTCCGAAGGGGCGCCGGAGTGGATAGAGTTCATGATGGATTTGGTTTCTTCCTGTTGATGTGGGTCCAGTTGTTGAGGGTGATGTCCGGGGAAGCGGGTTCAGTGGTGTATGGTTGGGTCTGGTGTCCGAAGCTGTCGTGGAGGTCGCTGATCTTGCGATGGAAGAAAGTGGCGAGGGATTCGCACAAATCCTGTGAGGGCGTGACGGCGTTGGCGCTGGCGCTGGGGTTGGAGAACTCTTTGACGATGCTGAAGAGTTCTCTGCTGTTGTGGCTGTTTTTGTCTAGTCTGTCGGTGAAAAAGTTCCTTTTGGCAGTGCGGATCAGGTGGTGGTGTTCGCGTGTAGCGTTCTTGAGGGCGGTCATGTTGTCCGCGGTGTGGTCCTTGCGCCAGGCCTTCTCAAGGGCACGACAAGTTTTCTTTGATTCTTTGAGGGTGTCAGAGAACCAGAGAGGTTTTTTGGTGTTGGTCTGTCGATGCGTGCGTTTGAGGGGAGCAAGGTTGTCAGCGCAGTTGGAGATCCAGTTTGTGAGGTTGAGAGCTGCGTCGTTGGGGTCGGTGGTGAGGGTGGGTTGGTTGGCGGCGAGAGCGGAGAAGAGTTGCTCTTCAGGGATCTTGTTCCACTGTCGACGAGGGGTGGGTTGAGTGCGGAGGTGGGAGGTCTCGCGTCGGAATGTGAAGTGGACGCAGCTGTGGTCGGTCCAGTGTAGGGCAGAGGTGTGGCTGAAGAAGACGTGTTTGCTGGCGGAGAAGATAGGGTCGAGCGTGTGTCCGGCGATGTGGGTGGCGGTGTTCACCAGTTGTTTGAGGCCGAGGTTGGCGAGGTTGTCGAGCAGGGTGGTGGTGTTGGGGTCGTTGTTTTGTTCCAGATGGAAGTTGAGGTCGCCTAGGAGGATGTAGTCCGGTGAGGCGAGGGCGTGCAGGGAGATGAAGTCGGCGATGGCGTCGCTGAAAGAGGCGCGAGGTCCGGGAGGACGGTAGACGAGGGATCCTCTGAGGGTGGTCCTTGGGTCGGTGCGAATCTGAAAATGCAGGTGTTCAGCGGCGAGGGGGGGTCTTCGGTGGAGGTGGTGACGCTGATGGAGTCTTTGAAGATGATGGCGACACCTCCTCCTACTTGGTTGGTGCGGTCTTTTCTGGAGATCTTGTAGCCTTCGGGGATGGCGGTAGCGATGTCTGGAGCAGAGGAGGCGTTCATCCATGTCTCCGTGATGAAGGCGACGTCCGGGGCTGTGGAGTCCAGGAGGTCCCAAAGTTCAACGGCGTGCTTGTGGACGGAACGAGCGTTGATCAGGATGCACTTGAGGTGGTTGATGGCGCGTGGGCTTGTGGTCGTGGTAGTTGCGTGGTGGAAGATGCGTTTGCAGGAGTTGCAGGCGAAGGGTCCATGGGTGCGTTTGGGGTGAGCTAGGAAGCAGGTTTTGGAGCGCCCTGGGTTGAGGGCGTGGAGGGTGGTGGGGTCGTAGCGGATCAGCGGGGCTTGGGGGAGCTGGGGACCAGGGGTCGTGGCGCTGGGCGCGGGCCAGGCGCGGACGGGCGCAGACGGGCTTGCCTCTGGCGCGCCTCCGGCGCGCCAGCGGCGTGCCCGCTGCGCGCGCCCGCTGCGCAGTTGCGCAGCGGCCGCCATAAGAGGTAGGAGGGGGGGGAGGGGTCAGCTGGGGGCGATTGGGAGCTGGGGGGCGGGGGGCGTGCAGGAGGTCGCGGCGGGAAAGCGCAAGGGAGGGGGGGGACAGGTAGAGTGAGAGGAGCTGGGGGAGGGGGTTTAGGGTGGAGGAGGGTGAGTGTTAGGAGGTTTGGAGATTAGGGAGAGAGATAGGAGTAGGGTTGTGAAGATAGGGGAGGGGGGGTTGTAGAGGTGGGTGAGGGAGAGAGGTAGAGTGAGAGGATAGGGAGATAGGTAGTAGAGGGGGTGGCGGGAGGGGGGGAGAGATAGAGAAATAGATAGAGAAAATAGATAGAGAAGTCGATAGATAGGGAAATAGATAGATAGACAGATAGGTAGGTAGGAGGAGGTGGAGAGTGGGGGAGTTAGATAGTGAGATAGGGAGCTAGAGAGATAGGAAGATAGGAGGAGTGAGGGAGGTAGATAGCGAACGGGTTAGCTAGGGGTGTGAGAGGGGGAGGCGAGTGAGGGAGGGGGATGAGGAAGGAGCAGGAGGGCAGGCTCGGGGGAAGAAGACGGAGGAGGTAGAAGAGCCGAAGACAGGAGAACAGAAGACAGAAGAACAGAAGACAGAAGAACAGAAGACCGGAAGACCGGAAGAGCAGAAAACAGAAGACCAGAAGACCAGAAGAACAGAAGAACAGAAAAGAACAGAGAAGAAGAACACAGAAGCACCGAGAAGAACAGAGAAGAAGAACACAGAAGACCGGAAGAACACAGAAGAACAGAAGGGAAGAACAGAAGAACAGAAGAGAAGAACAGAAGAACACAGAAGAAGATTGCAGAGGGGGAGCGAGGAGGAAGAGACAGAGAGGAGGAAAAGAAGCAGGAGCAGGAGAGAAGGTGAGTGGCGCGGGGCAGGGCGAGGGGCTGGGAGGAGGGGGGTACTTACAGTTAGGTGGGTCTCAGGAACACAGGAACTCGGGAACTTGGAGGAGCTGCAGCGGCAGGGGGAGCGACCTACCCTTGGGTCAAAGGTAACTCTAAACTAATAGTATGTGTTGAAACTATATTGAAATGTAATGATTAATGTTTTAAATATGTGTGCAAAAATGGAAAAATGCATTTCTGAGTTATACTGACTGTATTAACAGTCATTTCATTTAAAGCTACTGTAATATGAATGATAATGGAGAATTAATAATGCTGAATATATGGTTTGCATATTAAATGCGATTTATTTGAATGTGTTAATGTGTTGTATTAACTCACTTACATGAGCCTAAGAGAGGCCTGCTTGGCCCTGTATTCCATGACTGTGCAGGAAATTTCAAGTCCTTCTATTAACTTGAACTTTCCTTTCAGGCTTTGTTCCCATGGGAAGGCTAGTCTGGTAATAGGCAATCTATTCTTTTACACATAGAGGGGGTCATTACAACATTGGCGGTAAAAGGCGCTTACCGCCGTGCCGAAGACCGCCAATACACCGCTGCGGCGGCGGGAGACACCACAGCTATTATGACACACATCACGGAATCCGCCGAAATTCAGACACCCACACAAGTCCGCCACACCAAAGGTCAGCGATAAATATGCGGAAACAAATCCTCCACCTCCACGCCAACAGAAACACGCCCATGCTATTACGACCCACGAATCCACGCGGCGGTCTTTCAACCGCGGTATTCCATTGGCGGTACACACCGCCCGCTCAAAATACACACACATCTCCAAAACACCGCCACATTGGACAATTACAAATACACACACCTGATACACATACAAACACCACTCCCACACATCCAATACAATATAAAACACACACTCACATCACCCACAAACCCCTACAACCAAAAATTATAGACGAAGGCCAGAGAGAGACAGCACAGAATAGATAACACCATCACACAGAGGCACACTACACCATCACCCACACAACATCCACGCACAAAACACCACATACCACTACACCCACCACACTCATCAACACATACACCACCCCACACATCACACACACCACCCCATGTCACGCCAAAGACACCCCTGCTTCTCCGAGGAGGAGCTCAGGGTCATGGTGGAGGAAATCATCAGAGTAGAGCCACAGCTATTTGGCGCACAGGTACAGTACACATCCATAGCCAGGAAGATGGAGCTATGGCAAAGAATAGTTGACAGGGTCAACGCTGTGGGACAGCACCCAAGAAATAGGGAGGACATCAGGAAGAGGTGGAATGACCTACGGGGGAAGGTGCGTTCAACGGTATCCAGTCACCACATCGCGGTACAGCGGACTGGCGGCGGACCCCCACCTCCTCCCCTACAACTAACAACATGGGAGGAGCAAGTCTTGTCCATCTTGCATCCTGAGGGCCTCTGAGGAGTCGTCGGAGGAACGGACACTGGTAAGTCTAATCTTCACTATCATATCCCCCACCCTACCTGCATGCTATCACACACCCCAACCCTCACACCCTATCAATACAACTCCTCACTAATCTACCCATAACACCAACCACCCATCCCAACCCCAAGACCTGCATGACACAACTAAGCATGGACACCCATCACTAAAGCATGCCCACTGCACAGACCCACAACACCCCCCAACCATCACCACACAAGCCCCCACACAGGAATGCCTGCACTGGGGTACACGCAGACCCATCCATAGCACACCATGAAACACACACATGCAATAATCATGTTCTCATACCCCTGCAGGAACCCGAAGGACCGTCACCACACCAGAGGGTCCAGACAACACCACTCCACCCCCAGAAGAGGCCCACAGTGACGACAGCAGCTCTGCCCTACTGGATCTTGATGACCAGCCCGGACCATCGTGGGCCTCAGGACAGTCGGTTCCCCTTGCCCAGCCACAGCCCAACACGGAACTGCCACCCTCTGGGAACACCAGCACAGCACCCACCCAGCGGACCCATACCTCCCTACCCAGGACAGGTCAATCAGCGGTGTGTACACCACTTCAGGGCACCCAGGCTAACCCACCACCCCAACAACAACAGGGACCTGGGGGCAGTGGTAGTGGGCACACGGTCCAGGGGACGGAGGCACAGGAACACAGGGCAACTGGGAGGGCTGATGTGCGACAGAGGGAGGACAGGCCAAGGGAACCCACTCTCCACGAGGCCCTATCCTCCATCATGGGAGCATACCACCACTCCCAGGAGACGATGGCAACGGTCCTGGACAAGTTGCAGGAGACCCTGCGCCTGCAGGAGGAGCAGTATTTGGGGTTCAGGGAGGAGCTCAGGACCATCGGCTCCGCCCTGGGCACCATCGTAGGGGTGCTGACGGACATTCAAAAGACTTTGAGGGACACAGTGGCACTCCAAGGGGCCCCTGATACTAGCCAGGACGACGAACTGCCCACCACCTCCGCCGGCGCTAGTGGACAGGAGGCCCGGCCACAGGACCACCACACCAGCACCCCACCCCCTGCAGACGGACAACCACCACGCAAGTGGGCCCTGAGATCCAGGAACAGGACACAGCAAGATGGCAAGACCCCCACCAGGAAATAAGACTACCTTGATTGTCCCCCCACTGTCCCACTTTGTTACCCTGTCCAGATTGGAACTGCCCCAGCTCCACTTCCAATGGCCAGATGTGCAATGTACCTGTGAGACTTATAGACTGGACTCTGCCATGGACATTATTCCACCATGACCTCTCCCCATTTCACAACCCCCCTACATTTTTATGCACTTCAATAAACACCCTTGAAACCTCAATAATATTGGAGTCAGTCAATGATTGTGAACTTTGTATTGTCAATTACAGTGTTAAAAAAGGTTAGCCATTGGAAGGTCAACATACCTATGCCACACATCACAAGCCTTTCAAGGGTGCAAGCTGTTGACACGTAGGTCAACACATTAGTGAAACTGAAATGGAAGGGGACAACTCAGTTAACAAATAGGGAGTGAAATGTAGGTACAGGATAGAGGTAGACGTGTGAGATGTGATATAATGTGAAACATGATATTGTACTCACCTGTGTCTCATTGAAAATATTGCTGTATGACTGACTCCCTGTTGTCGTTTTCACCTTCATCAGCTTCATCCTCATCACTGTCCACAGGCTCCCCAGGCTCCCCCGCTGCAACAACACCGTCATCTGGATCATCCTCCTGCAGAAAAGGCACCTGGCGTCGCAATGCCAAGTTATGGAGCATGGAGCAGGCGATGATGATGTCGCACACCTTCTTCGGTGAGTACAATAGGGACCCACCTGTCATATGGAGGCACCTGAACCTGGCCTTCAGGAGGCCGGAGGTCCGCTCGATTACCCTCCTAGTCCGCCCATGGGCCTCATTGTAGCGTTCCTCTGCCTTGGTCCTGGGATTCCTCACTGGGGTCAGTAGCCAGGACAGGTTGGGGTAACCAGAGTCCCCCAATAGCCATACACGGTGCCTCTGGAGTTCACCCATCATATCAGGGATGCTGCTATTCCGCAGGATGTAGGCATCATGCACTGAGCCAGGGAACATTGCATTTACCTGCGAGATGTACTGGTCTGCCAAACAGACCATCTGGACATTCATCGAATGATAACTCTTCCGGTTCCTGTACACCTGTTCATTCCTGCGGGGGGGACCAGAGCTACATGGGTCCCATCAATGGCACCTATGACGTTGGGGATATGTCCAAGGGCATAGAAGTCACCTTTCACTGTAGGCAAATCCGCCACCTCAGGGAAAATGATGTATCTCCTTACGTGTTTCAGCAGGGCAGCCAACACTCTGGACAACACGTTGGAAAACATAGGCTGGGACATCCCTGATGCCATGGCCACTGTTGTCTGAAAAGACCCACTTGCTAAGAAATGGAGCACTGACAGCACCTGCACGTCAGGGGGTATTCCAGTCGGATGGCGGATTGCTGACATCAGGTCAGACTCCAACTGGGTACATAGTTCCCGGATTGTGGCACGGTCAAACCGGTAGGTCACGATGACATGTCGCTCTTCCATTGTCAACAGGTCCACCAGCAGTAAGTACACCGGCGGATTCCACCATCTTCCAATATGTCCCAACTGACGGTGCCTGAGAAGGACAACAGCGAAAAAACTGTCAGCATTCCTCCAGGTATGTACCCACAGTCATACACAAGACTACACCAGACAATTAACCCATCCGGGAAAGGTTTTGAGTGTAGGCCTCGGTATGTGTGACGCAGTAGTAAATTAAGCCATGTGGGACCCTGAAATGGCGGCTGCCTGACCTCTAAAATGGGACAATGGAATTGTGGGGTAACTGCACTAGCGTTGCACACCGTCGCGGTAGGCGGTCGTAGAGTGCGGCGCAATGCTGCATTGGTTAACATTGGACCCTATGGGTCCCAGGAGCCAATGAACAGGTGCGCTGGCGGTGATGATGCGCACCTCCGCGGACGTCACCGCTGCGGACGTCACCACCATTTTCTGTCTGTTCAATCACTAGATACCTGACTTTCGACAGGAGAGGACCTACACTGCTAGTGCTGCTGTGACCTCGGTCTGGAAGCGACGATGGCTGCTGCGTCTGGGGAAAGGGCCCCTGCCTTCACTGCACAGGCGTCGGAGAAACTTGTGGATGGGGTCCTCCCCCAGTACACGCTAATCTACGGTCCTCCAGACCAACAGGTTAGTACACAGGGAGCACCTTGTATGGGCTAGGCCTGGGTGGAGAGGGCTGGGTGGATGAGGGAAGGGGGCAGAGTACATAGAACAGTCATGCATGGGGATGAATGGGCCACAGGGATAGAGTTGGGAGGGGGCCAATTACAACGACGGTGCAGTAGGTAATGACTGTTCCTCTTTCCTTGTGCATGTCATGTAGGTCAGTGCCCACCAGAAGAGGGACATTTGGCATGCCGTCGCCAAGGAGGTCTGGACCCTGGGGGCCCACCAGAGACGGGGCACCCACTGCCGTAAGATATGGGAGGACATTCGCCGCTGCAGCAAGAAGACGGCGGAGGCTCAGCTGGGGATGGCCTCCCAACGTGGGAGGGGTGCCCGTCGCACCATCACCCCCCTGATGTTCCGGATCCTGGCGGTGGCCTACCCGGAGTTGGACGGGCGCTTAAGGACATCACAGCAGACACAAGGGGGTGAGTTCAACCTCATGCAATGGACTTTGCGTGCTGTGGAGCTGTCTGGGTGGGGGTGGTGGGCTGTGGGTGTCCCTAGGCCAGGGCGAGTTAGGTAGGAAAGGCCCCTCCGTTATGTAGGCCATGTGGCACTCTACCCCAGCAAAAAAAAAAGGCAAATTGATGTATAGTTGCCCCTTTGCCATCCATGTGGGCAGATGTCTACCATTGCCATGTAGACCATTTCCCAGAAATTGCATGTGTAGAGGGCAGGAGCACGGCATAATGCAGGGGGCTGCTGCGTTTGTCTTGTCCACCAACGGTAGCGGTATACCATGCACTAAAACTCTCTTTCTTCTGTCTCCACCCTTTTTCTGCTCTCCCTGTCCTTCTGTACATCAGCATCATCAGGCGGAGGTACAGTGGCACCGGAGCACGAGGGAGCTGCATCCCACATGGCCATGGAGGGCCACACCACAGACTCTGATTTCACCAGTGGGACGGAGGGCGAGGGGAGCTTCACGTCGGCCACAGGATCACCAAACAGCGATACGGACTCGTCCCCCGATGACAGCTCCCCTGTGGTGGCTCACCATCTGTGCGCCCCACTTCTACAGGTACAGCCGCCACCTCCCCTACCAGCACCGCCCTCCCAGCAGCCCCTCAGCGTTCGCCCCGTGCCCGCTCACCCAGGAGGGTGGGCATTACCTTCGCCCCAGGCACCTGAGGCCCTGCCCCTGTCACCCCTGCTGCCCTCAGTGAGGAGGCCATTGACCTCCTCAGGTCACTCACTGTTGGGCAGTCTACCATTGTGAATGCCATCCAGGGTGTAGAACGAGAGTTGAAACACTGTAATGCATTCCTGGAAGGCATTCATTCTGGTCAGGCGGTCCTTCAGCGAACCCTGCAATCTCTGGCCTCAGCACTGATGGCAGCCATTGTCCCTGTGTCCAGCCTCCCCCCTCCAACTTCCTCCACCCAGACCCAATCCCCTGTACCCCAGCCCATCCCAAGCACACCTAAAGACCAGCATGCACACAAGTCAACACCCAAAAGTAGCTCTAGCAAACATAGGCACCACACTCACCACAAGCACTCACACAAGCATCAGACCCATACAGACACAACAACATACACTGTCTCCACTGTGTCCCCCTCCTCCTCTTCTCCCTCCTCCCTCCCAGTCTCGTCTACACACACACCTGCATGCACCACATCTACAGGCACTAGGACTCGCACCAGGACACCCAGCACCACAAGCCGCTCACCTGCACTCACCACCTCCACTGCCATATACACGTCCCCTGTGTCCTCTCCCAGTGTGTCTGTGACGCCCCCTCCCAAAGTACACAAACGCCGGCAATCACTCACCCAACATCCATCCACCTCACGACAGCCTCCAGTACCTGCACCTGCACCCAAAACAGCTAAAGTGACACCTCCTACAACCACCTCCTCTTCCTCCACTCCCAGAGCCCCTCCAACTACCCATCCCAGTGTACGTCAGAAACTGTCCCTATGTCAAATTTACCTTTTTGCCCCCCCCCCTCCATTTCATCAGTCCCGTCGTAGCGCCTCAGCCAAAATGCCTCCAGTACCAGTGGTGCGTGTTCCAGGTTTTTGGAGTGCCCCGTCCACCAGGGCAGGCAGTAGGACCCGGAGCCAAGGCACTGTCAGCCCACCCCCTGTGAAGGCTCCAAAATTGGAGATTGGACGACGGGACCGTGTCAAGACTCCTGGTGGTAAAAACAGTGAAATGGGATCCAAGGCGATTGGTGAGTCATCTGTAACTCAAAAGAAGGTGGGGAAGGTCCCGAGGAAGTCTCCCCAACCTGTTGTGAGTGTCACGGCGGAGAAGTGCGCCATCATTTCCGGCGGTCCAGACACAACAGTCAGCACCCTTGTTACTGGTCAGGAGACCACCGCCAGAGTCATAGCCCCGGAGGGCTCAAGTATCGTTACTGGTCAGGAGACCACCGCCAGAGTCATAGCCCAGGAGGGCTCAAGTATTGTTACTGGTCGGGAGACCACCGCCAGAGTCATAGCCCAGGAGGGCTCAAGTATCGTTACTGGTCGGGAGCCCACAGCCAGAGTCATATCCCCGGAGGGCTCAAGTATCGTTACTGGTCGGGAGCCCACCGCCAGAGTCATAGCCCAGGAGGGCTCAAGTATCGTTACTGGTCGGGAGCCCACCGCCAGAGTCATAGCCCAGGAGGGCTCAAGTATCGTTACTGGTCGGGAGCCCACCGCCAGAGTCATAGCCCCGGAGGGCTCAAGTATCGTTACTGGTCGGGAGCCCACCGCCAGAGTCATAGCCCCGGAGGGCTCAAGTATCGTTACTAGTCGGGAGACCACCGCCAGAGTCATAGCCCAGGAGGGCTCAAATATCGTTACTGGTCAGGAGACCACCGCAACCGCTGGAGTCACAGCCCAGGAGGGTCCAGAATCTCACAGCCCCGCTGGGCAATGATGGAACGTCATGCCACACACCAATGTCAGTATCTGAACCGCCATCTTAGGCTACCGCTGAACAGTCCATAGGCAGCCATGGCAAAGCACTGCTGAACATTCCATAGGCAGCAATGGCAAAGCACCGCTGAACAAGCCCAAGACCGCCATGGTCAAGAACGCTGAACAGGGCAAAGACCGCCATGGCAAAGCACCGCTGAAAAGTCTATAGGCACCCATGGCAAAGCACCGCTGAACAGTCCATAGGCAGCCATGGCAAAGCACCGCTGAACAAGGCCAAGACCGCCATGGTGAAGACCGCTGAACAGGGCAAAGACTGCCATGGCAAAGCACCGCTGAACAGTCCATAGGCAGCCATGGCAAAGCACCGCTGAACAGTCCATAGGCAGCCATGGCAAAGCACCGCTGAACAAGGCCAAGACCGCCTTGGTGAAGACCGCTGAACAGGGCAAAGACCGCCATAGGCAAAGCACCGCTGAACAGTCCATAGGCAGCCATGGCAAAGCACCGCTGAACAGTCCATAGGAAGCCATTGCAAAGCACCGCTGAACAAGGCCAAGACTGCCATGGTGAAGACCGCTGAACAGGGCAAAGACCGGCGTGGCAAAGCACCGCTGAACAGTCCCTAGGCAGCCATGGCAAAGCACCACTGAACAAGCCCAAGACCACCATGGTCAAGAACGCTGAACAGGGCAAAGACCGTGTGGGTATGAATAGTCCAGCACATCAGGCATCGTTCTCCCCTGGGACAGAGACAGGACAGGTACTTCCACGGGGAGACTCATCCAGTCTGGGCACCAGTCCCCCTCCAGAACCAGTGGAGACCTGCATCTACCTGAGAGACTGTGGCTTTGCATTCCCCAGGATGGCACAGTTGGCAACCCACCCACTGTAGAGACTTGAGAGACTGTGGCTTTGCACTCCCCAGGATGGCACAGTGGGCAACCCACCCACTGTAGAGACTTGAGAGACTGTGGCTTTGCACTCCCCAGGATGGCACAGTGGGCAAACCACCCACTGTAGTGACTTGAGAGACTGTGGCTTTGCACTCCCCAGGATGGCACAGTTGGCAACCCACCCACTGTAGAGACTTGAGAGACTGTGGCTTTGCACTCCCCAGGATGACACAGTGGGCAACCCACCCACTGTAGAGACTTGAGAGACTGAGGCTTTGCACTCCCCAGGATGGCACAGTGGGCAAACCACCCACTGTAGTGACTTGAGAGACTGTGGCTTTGCACTCCCCAGGATGGCACAGTGGGCAACCCACCCACTGTAGAGACTTGAGAGACTGTGGCTTTGCACTCCCCAGGATACATCAATGGGCATGGAGCCCCGTCATGGATCTGGCTTCGCATTCATGTGGCTGAGGTGCCCCTCCCTTCCCTTCCCCCTGAGGTGCCTGTAGTGTTTCTATCTGATGCCCCGGCAGTGTTCTCTCGGATTTTGGTCAGGTATCTATTGTGGGCGTCGCCCATGCATTTTTGGACTGCTGGTGCACGGACATTGTTGTGTACATATCTGCACTACTTCTTGTTTTGTATATTTATTTTAGACAGATTTCGTGATATATATCCGTATATTTTTTAATGAGTTGTATATTGGCTAAATACAAAGTTTGGGCGCTATTCGCTTTGTCATTGCATTCTTCCGGGGGGTTTGTGGGTTGTTACTGTGATTTTTGTGACTGCATTGGTGTGTATGTTGTAATATGCGAGGGTGGGGGTGTTTGGTGGGTGTCCCCGTAACTTTTGCCTCCCCCTTGTCGTAGGTGCAGTACTCACCTGTATGTTCTGCGCCTACGTCGCTGTTGGTCGTAGATGAGCAGGAATGCAAGGGCAGGTAAGATTTGTAGTTCCGGGTCCATGGAGTCCTCGTTCCTCGTGGGATGTGTTGAGGTGAGCGTTTTCCCATAGCAAAAGCTGTTTCCGCCGTGTTTTTATCCACGGTGAATCCGCCCCAGAAAAGGTGGCGGATTGGTGTGTTGTGATAATGTGGGCAGTGCATTGTCTTCCGCCTGTCTGTTGGCGGTGACCGCCGCGCTGTTTGTCTGTACCGCCCTGGCGGGTGATGTGTTAACGTGGCTGTCTTTGTTGGCGGTTTCCGCCAGGGTCGTAATTCCATTTTTTTGTCCGCCGGCCTGTTTGCGGTATTACCGCAGCTTTAACACCGTCCGCCAGGGTTGTAATGACCACCAGAGTGAGTGAAGCAGTGTTCTTGAATAAGGAACATGCTGGACTGTGGACTACCAAATGTAAACATCTGTTTAAATCACTTGTGGAGCTACATGGATAGATGCTGTTCTCATAACAGACCTGGGAAAAGATGGAGTTGTTTCAACTTGGAGTTTTCTGATCAATTTCTATTGGATGATACCCCTTCAATGTCAAATGAACTGTTTTCCTGGCGAATCAAATTGCTGTATGGACTTTGATGTGTTGTTGCCCGAACTGGACTTTGGTTGGGGACCACAGAAGATTCCCTTTGAGCAGAAACCCAGTAAATCGTCCATCAAATCTCCAGTCAGAATCCCACCAGAACCCTTGCAGATGAAGAACCACGCATGCTGAGCCCCTTGGTGAGGTATCTTCCTCTCTTCCTTTGCCTCTTTGAAATGCCTTGCTGAGACAAAGAGATTTTCTTTACTAACCCTTACAGAAGACTCTTCACAGAGCTTCTGACATGCTGACTCTTACCCTTTTACCTACTTTTGCCACTTTAGTTAGTAACTTGTTGCCTGACATTACCTTTTTTCAAATTAATTTTGTCAATTTTCTTCTTTTTGTCTTTTCCCGCATGTGTTCCCCCCCCCCCACATTTTTCATTGATTGGCTAACTGTAAAAATTTCCATTTCCCCAGCTCCATTGAGATTGATGAATTGAAGCTGCTTTAATGCTTATTAAGACTGAGCAAAGTTTATCCTCAGTGCATCAAATTATTTTGCTGCTGTTTTGCATAGTTTTTGTTGAGTGCATAGTTCTCCTAATGCTAGTTTGTTTTAACTTATTTTGTCTTCTTGGTCAACCTTTGGTTATTCTGTATCTATAACTTTTTCTTGCAAATTATCTATATGACTCTGAGCTTAAGTTTGTAATAAAGTCCTTAACTTAATTTCTGACTGACGTTTTTCTTCTATGGCCACATTGGTCCTAGTGTGTAATTTAATTGTTTGTATTTAAATTTGGTTGTATGATTTTACCACGTCCTATGCAGGGTCCAAAGATCTGTTGGTCTAGATCAGTGTTGATTCCTGCAAAGGATGAAAATGCTCCAGCAGTGGTTGCCGATGGACATCATGAGCATATGCTTAAGGGTTCCTTCACAGTTTGTCTTTGTCCAGGGGGCTGTGGCATTCAATGATCATAAGAAAACAGATTTGGTATATATGATTCTATTATTGGAATAGCATGTGGAATTTAAAACCAGGGGCAAAACATTAAACATTAAGCATTCATAGGAAACTTCACATATTGGGCCTGCAGTCGGTTTATGGCTGATTGGATTGAGGGCCCTGAAGTTAGTTGCAAACTAATTACAGCTACAGTCACATTATTTGGAGGGTCATATGAATTAATGGCCCACATCAGTGGTAAATATGGGGCATATATGCATGGGTCATGCCAATGGTAGAAGTGGCCGATGGGCTCCTAAAAACGGTCTGTGCCAGTGCACTTATGTGTTGTTAGTACTAATATTATTGTTACAAATTTAGAACCACCAGTGGTTGTGGTTTGAAGAAGCACTGCCGACTCCTAAGGACATGAGTCAATCATTAACAATCCCTCAACCTGTTGTACCAGGGGTGAATTAACACAAAGTGCATACCTACACTGTGGGAAAGCAAGCACAGCAGCAGTGTGAACACTTTCTACAATGCTGGAAAGAAGGCAGCAAGCAGCCTGCAGTACGCCCAGTGAGTCCTAAAGGTTCATATGGAAAAAAGAAGAGGGGAGCTAGAATTAAAAAAATGGGGAGAGCATGTTTTCTTTTTCTAAAGCTCAAATTCAGTGTGGACCATCGATGGTGACCAAAGTAACATTGGGATAAGGAGGGACCAGAGATTGTCAGTGCATAATGGGAACCATTAATAAGATGCAAGGGTATCCCCCTAATGACCAGACAAGGGGAATTAGCCGCCAACCTAAAACGCCAGCTATTGGTAATTATCAGACAAGCAGGAATGGGTTATGAGGAATATGATAATTTCCTTCTTTTTCTCCACAACAATTGTATTATTTCATTGTGTAACTAATAGCGACATGCAAATAAGAAAATGTTAACCTTGCTATTGTTTGTTTTTCAAATTTACAATGGTGCTTATGTAAACTGCATGCAAGCGCTTTGATACTCTGACACCATCGGGACATCTCAACATTATATTCGGCAAATAATCTCTCTCTCTCCCCCTCTCTCTCTCTCTCTCTTTCTCTCTCTCTCTATATACTGTATATATATATATTGTGTTGATGTGTTTAACAGCATGTTCATTGTTCGAATCATTTTTGCATGTCAATTTTCTTTTTTCAAATGGCAAGATCTTCCTTCAGTTCCAAATTTTTGCAATGTTTTCTGCTTATCACTCCAAAATACATGTAAAAGCTTAAGCACAAACTAAAGGCAGACTTTAGAATGTTTACTTTAGAGATTTCATTTTCGTCCAATTTGTATCATCAGAGTGCTGCGCTTCCCGAAAATAGCTGTAGATGGCGCAACATTCCAACTCACCAACTATTCAATTTCTCAGCGGTTCGTGAAGGAGTAGTTTTCAGCATCTGCAGCAGTGTCTGCAGTTTGTCAAGAATATAATTCCAACTGGCAAACTGTTCTGTGCAGTATTTTCCTTCCATTCTCCTGTTTACGAATTCACAATTTCAATTTTTCCATTATTTTTCATAGATTATGTCTGCATTTCCTGAACTCGTTGTTTCAATTTTCTCCTTTTGTATCGGACTTAAGTGTGGTGTATGCGACTGTTTTACATATTTAAATGACATATATGAGCAATTTGTTCGGCCAAGATATATTTTTATTAGAAACCGATAACATACTTTTGACAGCTTGCAGACGCTAGCGTACAAATGGAGAAAGGTCTTGGAAGGAGTAAAGTAACTAAGGAAAACGAGACGGACAAAAGGAAAGTAGCTAAGCGGAAATAACCCCTTGATGAACTGCTGTCTGGACTTGCCACTTTGAGTTTCGTGAACATTTGAAAATTTCAGTCATTCATGACTTCGTGTACGGTCTTTCAGACTCGAATATGTGGTTGTTTGTGCTGCATTGACTTTATTGAAGATTACAACTGTGTTTGAATGATCAGGCTGTTTGTAAAGATTTTTATAAGGGTGAGGTGGTAGAAGGACATACTGCCTCAGTGATTTTTATTTCTACTTCAAATATCTGGGCACAGTTCCAGCCCCTTGCAACACTTTTAAAATGACCCTGAATCCAGCCTGAAAAAAGGAAAGGGCAAAATATTTTATTTAGTTCGTGTTCCCAAGCAAGTGTCACTGCAGACAGTTTTTGAGAAAAAAAAAACAATTTCAAAGCATTCATGTAGAACTGCGTGTCTTTCTTCCATAATAATGCTTCATACTTTAATTGCAAACAATTGCATTTCGAGGTTAATGGGACAGAAAATGTGTTTAGTCATCAAAAATGAAACGAATGAGCCATAGAGCAATGCCCAATGGTAAGAGGACTTAGAGCTACTGGAGAGCAACAAAATGTGCTCGACTACACACACAGTCTGCCTGAAAGTCTTCACTGTTAAACACACCATGAAAATACATCACAGAATGTATTGTGTTATAATGTGAAAGGACTGCACCACAATGCTCTACAATATATTACAATATGTTATAATGTAATGTAATCTGAAATTCTTCCATACATAGAATGGTGTATTATATAGATTTATCTATCTACCTGTATGTATGTAATTGTATTTATATAGCGCTTACTACACCTGACGAGGTGTCAAAGCACTTTTCGGCAAATAACACACTACTCCTGAACCCAACAGGATTAGTGGTGTATTAGTGTACGGAAATAGGAGTACAGTATTAGTATAAGGAGGTATGAGTTCATTTGAGCGGAGCGCATGCAAGTCTGTTAGTTGGACTGAATAGAATAATGGCGGGATAGAGGAGGGAAGAATCCAGAAGTGTTAATTGGGAGGTCAGATCATAGTAGTATGATGAGGTTTGGGATGAGTCATAGGAGAAATAAATGAGGGAGACTTTAGTAGGGCTGTTTGGGAAATCATAGTAGTAAACTGAGGTTTGGGGTGAGCCAGGAGGAGTAAAGGAGCAAAGAGTCTGGGATGGGTTAATTTGGAGATCACACTAGTAGAATGTGTTTGGGATGAGATGAGAGTGGGGATAGAGTATAGAATCATAGAGCTATAGGGTGCTGGAGAGAGTATGTAAAGTTTTCGAGAGAGTATTTTTTTCTCTAGTACAGAAGGGCTAAGGTTTTAAATATATATATGCATGAATACATAGTAGGGAAATATATGTGTAAGGAATATAGGCCCAGATTTAAGAGGGTCTTGAGCCATTCTAACAAAAATATTAGCATCATTTTTCTTAGGCTAATGTGGCATTAGAAGGCTAAAAATACTGCGCCATATTTACAAAGTGAAGCAATGCTTGCATTGCGCCACTTTGTAACCCTTTACACCACATTATGCCTGCACCAGGTATAATTATGCAAAGGGAGCATTCTCCTGTTGGGGGGGGGCAAAATATATTGCAAGGAAATCTAAGAGATTTTCTTGTGCCATTTTTTTCAGCACTTTTAATGCCTGCACAGAGCAGGCGGTAAAAGGACGCTTCGATTGGTTTCAAAGGGCCTCTGGGTGCTTTGCAGGATTAGCATCAACATTTTTGATGCTAATCCTGCAAAGCGCCAAACTAGAGTAAAAAATTATGATGCTAGTACCCCTGACTACCACCATGGTGGTGTTAGGGGGGGTGTTAGGGGGGCAAAAGAAGAGTGGCGCTGAACTAGGTGCAGTGCCACTTTTCATAAATCTGCCCCATAATATATTGAGATTTAAAGTTGTATTGAATAAACACAGACTTTCAAGGGTTGCAGTATTTGAAGTTCACTTATTTGTGTACCTTTCTAACATTATTTTATCTTTCCTCAATATTTCAATAGTGAAATGCTTGTAGATAAATAGTTAAGATAATATTCACCTATTGTGATAGATAAAGTACAAGGAGACTCATAAGCGTCTAATCAAATTATATATATAGAAACTATGCAATGACCTATGAACATGTTAAGCGTAGAATATTATTCACACAAATATATATATGAATATTATTCACACACATATATACATATGAAAAAAAACAAATTCCACAGGTACGCTACAGCTAGGCTCCAAATCGTCTCGAACAAAATCACAGATATTCAGAAGCCACAGCCATGGTTAACTCAATAACTCTGTATAGATATCTATATCTTCGCTCTCAAGCTTTCTTGCTCTCACCCCCTCTCTCTGTCTCGCACTCTCTCTATGTGTGCGTTTGTGTGTGTCTGTGCGTGTGTGTGTAATATTTAAATGCTTAGAGGTAACAAGCTTATTACCCTGGTTAGGTGAGGGGGGGGGGGGTGATGACTCACAACAGGCTAAGCCTCAAGTGGGTCATGATCCACCCTCCTCCCTTAAGAATGGTGAGAAAACATACTGCAATATGCACAGTTACACATGATTTGTGAGATGCTGTTTTTGTTAAGTGTTGTGGTCATAACATAGATGTACAACTGGACTCATGAAGGAAAGATGAAATATTTACAATGAGGCAAAATCAAAGTGACTAGGCCTCTTGTAGTTTATCACAGTTGTTTTCTTCTGTAAAGTCATTGTAGCATGCATTATTTGAGACAGTAACAGGGTTTTCACAATTGCTAAACCATTCTGTAATACACGTGTTTTCATTAGTAGTAGATTATAGTAGAGTGTGTTTTTATCACTGCCATTGCACACAAATGCATGCAAATTATCCATCGATCGATAGATAGATCGATAGATAGCTAGATAGATAGATAGATAGATCCGTGAAACCCCTTCTCAGCAGTGCCCTGGTGTTTTTGCTCACTTATCACTTGATTACTATTTTCCGTTAAGATTTCCAATTGTGAGATGCTTTTGGGCCACCTCACAGGCAGAGTTTAAGTGTGCGAGCTAATGAGAAATGAAAGCCGACCCTTCTCACGAGTTAGACAATGCCATGTCAGGCATATTTTTGGCAACATTTTAGCACGTCAATCCTTCTGCAAAATGAAGATTAATTTATGATCATGCTGCTGTGTTCACAATCACGAAATGGGTCACTGCGTTGTCCTTTGATGGGCTGCGGGCTACAAGATGCTAAATTCACACTAAGGAAGCCTAATTAACACAACGTCGATGTCAAGTTTAATAGCTTTGTGACATTAGTCAGACTAACAGCTTCGGAATTTCATTTTTTTTTACTAGTCAAGGTATTTGACGTGAAATGCTGCTTTCTTTTCTTTAGATGTACATCTCTAAAAAGTGGATTTTTAAATACTATTTTTTTTTAAAACACAAGAAATATTCCACATTGAAAACGAAGGCCCAGAAATGTGAAATGCATCCACCTGGTTTCCAGAAGGCTTTGAGGTCTTCAGCCATGTGAAGGGCTATTTCAATTTGCGAAAAATACCCGAATAAAAACAATATGACAAGGAAGGAGCATTCAAATGATCTGTGTAAAAAATATGGACTTGCACTCATATCAGAGAGACAGTCACAGGTGTCATGCAAAGTATGCGTATTTCCTTCAAAAATAATAAACCAATATCTGTGAGTGATACTTTTTTTCCATTTCCAATTTTTTGTCTTCTCAGAATCGGAATGATTGAGACATTTATGAAGTGCTCCTTCACCAAAGCAGGCATCTTGGCGCTGAGGAACTAAGGTCAGAGTACAGCAATGTAAACAAAAAGGACTCTCAAAAGCGCAACGTTTTGGGAGATTTCCTGGAGGAAAGGTTAGAGAGGATACTTTTATAACTGAACTGGCAGATTATTCCACAGCTGGGTGCATCATAGCTCAGAGAACGACCATACAGGCGGGATAATTTCACTATCTTGTAAAACCGTGTGCCATGCAGGATGACTGCTACTGCATAACGTTTGCAAAAACAATAGCCAAACCATTTTTTTAGTATTGTAACTTCCTATGTAACAGGGAATAAAGCAAATTCTGGTTTACTCCTATCTACTTAACAAATTGATTCTTTATTGAAGCAAAAATTGAAAAATTTGTTTTTGGTGCAAACTGTTGTCTGGATCATCGGACATGCATTTTCACACTAGGGCAAACAAATCCTGCAAACTAGGTGTGCCCTGTGTTTGCTGTTTACTTACTGTGGAAACATAGCTATCTTTGTTCACTTTCAAATGTGAAAGCTTAAGCCAACAGCGAGCCATATCAATTTGCACATTTTCTTATTACATAAGCAGCAAACATTGTACAAAATAAGTTTACTCTTTGTTTCCCAAAATCAGTTATTTTCTAATATGGACTTAACCAAAACAATTGTCCTAAGAAATTTGTTCTCACGTTTTGCACCGGTGCAAACGTTATGTAATAGCGTCCCTTTCTGTCAATCACAAAGACATCGTTTCGCTTCAATAGAAGGCCTGACTTCTAAGGTAAACCATTCCATGTCCTTGACACGCCAACCCCTGAGATGATAATAGAGGCGTCTGCTTCACTGTTAACAGAAGTGCCAATGGTTTCATTACTGGTGCCAACAGGTGCCCATACCAGCCCTCTTGTATCAGCAGTGTCGTCAAGGAGCCAATAAACGGCTGTAGCATATGGAGAGAAATCCCAACTGCTGAGCTAATCTGGAAGGCACTTACATGCTGGTGTGCTGAGACCCTTGCAACCAAAATTGATCAATTACACGAATTAAGCGCAGCCCTTCAGGAATGTCTTTTATTGGTCTGGACATCTGCTGCAGCATTGTCGGAATCCAAAAATCAAACGGAGCCTGGGCTTGCCAACTACGGCAAGAAAACCAAGTGGCCATAAAAGTGCAGCTAAACCCACTATGTTAATATTATGTCCATCTGGTTAATGTTACACAAACACACTGCGCGTTTATTTTCCTGGGGACTCACATGTATTTTTTTTTTCTTTTACAAAGTCCTGTGTGCCAATGTGCGGCATTCTGTTCAGTTCATTACCACATACCTACAAATGATCCCGGAGAAATGAAATCGCAGTGTTATTATTATTAGTCCTCTGGCACGTGCCCGCGCCACCTGCCGGGCATATGCCACACTTGAAAAATGTATTTTCTTGACCTTATGCAAAGATTCTTGCGACATGCAATCAAAGACACCAGTCAAAGAAGTACTGCGAAGTGCTCTGTGTATCCCGATTTTGTAAGCTAGATTACAGCTCTCTTTGTTATTTTTGTAAGGAAAGTAATTGTTTAAACGCACGTGTTTACGTTAAACATCACTTTTGATAGAACATTTGTGAGCAAAAATACAACTTTTTATGAAACATGTACACGAACTCCTGTTAACATGATCCGAAATACACAAACATGTTACATATTTAGGCATTTCTGAAGATATGGGCTCTGGGGGTTGAAAGTAATTATGTGACTCATTAGCAGAATAAATGTAATTAGCAAAGAAATGTATATTTCATTGTTAAGAGGCACAGGTTCATCTTTGAAATCAACAACGCATGATGATGTCTGCAGAGATATTTCTCTATCATCCGCACCAATGCTGTGCAAGACTGAGGTGTATGGACGATCAACCAATTTACAGGTTTAACACTTCACAGATGGCCCTGAAATTCCTTCTGTGGTTCTTATTCAAAATTGTGGAATAACCACAAAAGGAGTCATTAGGAAACTCTGCTTTAACAACATATTCATCTGTAAAAGGTTAACAAAATATATTTCTTGGTTGATCATGTGAGTAAGTCGGTTTGATCTGCCAAGAGGTGCTTTTCTGATTTCAGAGCGAACTTTAACAGTTACTTTTTAATTGAATCCATATGTTCATTTATTTTTCTCCTGCACAGTTCTGAAATTTTGTTTAGCCTTTAAACTTCTCCATCAATCAAATCTCTGCCGTCAACACGCCCACGCTGTCACTCAGCAAAGATATTGTGGTATATTCTTCCATTGCAGCTTCAATAAAAGTAAAACCAAAGCCCAGATTTGCTCAATGTTTGCGTGGGCGCTTGCCTTTGGCTCTGAAATTGACAAAAGGGCAGCGCCAAGACCGCTTCAAGCCTCACAGACCAATAATCTATGCAAAGTGATCTTACGAGGTGGGAAAAGCACCAACACCTATAAGTTTTCACTCAAAGCCAGATCAACTAAGGCTGTGTGACCTGGCTTTGCTCCAAATCACGAGACCAACTGAAAAAAAACAGGTGCAGAGAAGGGGCAAGCGGATGGCATTGCGATATATCTATGTATAGGAGTTTAACTGCTGCAAAATTACACACCAAGGTCCAGATTTACCAATGCTTTTTGCCGAGTTCGCATTACTTTTATCAACCTGATGCAAAGTGTTATGCTGGGATTTACTATCCAGCACAAGTCAGAACTTGCATTGTATAGCTTCCTAATGTAATGCAAAGTTACGTTATGCCATACTTTCTGTTAATTTGCATCAAGGGGGAGTAACATGGGTGGTACATTGGCGTTTCAGTGCAACCACTCATGGGGTTTGAAGCAAACTCCGAGCCACAAAAATTTGTAGACAAGGTTTTGCCTAAAATTGTACTCCTCCGTGAGGCAGGTGTAAAAAGAAGAAATGTTTTCATTTCTCCTGATTTTTCCTATTTTGCATGCATACTGGTTTGTACTGGACACTTGCAAAGCGGTAAAAGTGTTTGAGAAGAATAGTTTTGATACTGGAAAGGCCCCCTTCAGTACAAAAACTATTCCTTACAGAATACACACACTCTGCATTGTTGCACAAGGCAGTGTGCTTTGGGAATGCTAGCCTAAAGTGCACCAAAGCAGGTGAGAGAGGAGAACCTCACTATAACTTATTAGAAATGCCACCGTTCATCGCTCTATCTTTCATGCAAAGCACCGCAGGCACCTTAGTTGCTGCCCTGGTTTAGGCGTTTTTTTTAGTAAATCTGGGCCTTAATGTGGTTTACTCTTGGGCGTTTGTTCTTTCGCTGACATTTGTACTAGAGGGTGTACCTCGCGAAGAAACCACAAGAGATGCTGAACGCTAAAGCTTTTAGAAAGGCTGCTGACATAATTGTCACCGAACACTTGCTGAATTCTTTGCTGTACAATTGTTTCCCATTTGTACAATGCAGCGCTTCTGATTTTTATGCAATGCCGCGATCTTTAAATGTTTGTTATTATGGGTCTAAAAATGGTGTCATAAGATGTTACATTTGAGTCAGAGCAGTGTGCTCAAGTGACAAACCCGAAGCATAGTTTCATGAGGCTCAAAAATTCGAAAATATTCTGACATTTAGGATCTTGACGTTGATCCACAAATATGTGCACAGAGCTGCTTCTCAAGATGTCACGGCATCAACCCACTTGTGTACTCTGTTCTGGTGACATCTCAGTGCTAACAGTTCCTAGAATCTATTACAAGTCACATCATAGAAACCTGAGACCTTTTGGGTTTGTGCCAAGACTCTGGAAAAAACCTTTCTCCAACGAAGGACCTGATACAAGTGCCCTGGAACATTTCAATCCCTCCCTCCCCATTCACCTGTTTGTACAGTGGTTGCATCTATAGGCGTTGTGATATCCTTTTGCAATAGATTCACACCCCTTGTTACATTTTGCCAAGTCAAACAGGTGGAAAAGGCCTAGTAATTACCGTGAAATTTGGACTTTTGAACAGTAACCACCAAAATGTACAAGTTATTCCCCTTCACCCATGAAAATCTCTCAAAAGGTGCCATTTATCACACCCGATAAATTCTGAACCCTGAAATGCTGGATTAAATAAAAACGCATCCTCGGCAGCATTCATCACCAGCGAAATTCCTTCTCCAACTGCTTTCAGGAAAAAGGTAAAACATAATGGGTCTGATTTACAAGCCCCTAGCGCCTCTAAGAGTCACCTTAGCATATATTTTTTTATGTTAAGACGGTGCTAAGTAGGCCGTTCCCTCGTGCTATATTTACAAAGTGGTAAATGAATGCATTGTGCCACTTTTTAACCCCTTGTGCCATATTATGCCTGCACCAGACATAATGTATGCAAGTGGAGTGTTCCCATGAAGGGAGGCCGAAAAAATGGCACAGTGAAAGTACAACATTTCACTGCGCCGTTTTTGCCACCATTTTTAACTCAAGGCAGACACCCATATTAACCTAAGGGCCTCTCTGTGCTTTGCTGCACTAGCGGCAAAATAATTTATGCTAGTTCAGTAAAGTGGCACACTAGCGTAAAAATTGTTGACGCTATTATGCTAACGACCTCCATGGTGCAACAGCACAACCATGGTGTCGTTAGGTGCCGTAGGGGGATGCAAAAAAAGTGGAGCATCGGGACCGATGCACAACTTTCTTGTAACTCTGTGCCAATATTTTCTGCTAACTCCTGGTTCTATGCTATCCTGCTTTGAGTTCTGCATTACACTTACACATGGTTCGGTTCATGCTATACGTGCTGCAAATAAATAAATGTGTAAATGAATGAATAAATAAATAAATAAGACTAGAGAGACAAGTCTACTCGTTTCAACAGTTCAAGTTACAGCAGGTGAGCTGCCTCTCAATAGTCTGTACTGAAGTTACCCTATTCATTTCTCTTGAAGCATGAATACCGTGAATATATTTTTTCAATGGAATTGGGCAATGGAGAGCACAGCCAAATTGTTCTGTGTGCATATTGCATACAGGATGCATATTTTGAAATTAATGAATAATTGGAGAGATTGGCAGATTCATTTCTGTTGAAGATTTACTAAAAATGCACGATAAAAAATAACACAATTAAGTTTGCTTTTCCAATTGTCTGGTGCTAGCTTGTGACAGAGTCAACGTGAGAAATAACATGGATTAGTGCACACCTTGTAGTTTTCCACGTAGTTCACATCTTCTGGAATCCAGAGCCTTATTTGTACAGTACTCTTTAGAACCCCTATAGACTTCCAACATTGTATTGGTATATTTACTAGTTCTAGGATCCTTGTATTATGAATAATTACACATTGGACACAGCATCACAGGTTAGTTTTGCAATTCTATTTTTTGTAGAGTAATATAGTACATTTTGTCACATGCAGATGGGTTCAAGTTGAAGTATAGCAAATATATTTCTGCTTCTTTACATAATTAATTCTGGAGCCCACTAGTTTTTTCTTTCTACTCATATCTTCTGATATTTTTGCCACTTTATCTACCATCTGCCTTTCCTTTGTTTTTGATCTGTTTTCTTCTTTCCCAGTTAGTTCTTCTTGTGCGTTTGTCCTTTTAGCTTATTCCTTTACTGCCTGACAGGGCTTTTTCATTTTTTTTCAGATGTCTCTCTGCTTTTTATACTCCTTGCTTATCCCTGTCTTATCATTCACGTTGGTTTATTGTCTTTCTATATATATTTTTTCTTGTCTTATGCCACCTGTTTTAAGTCTGTCGAATGTCACACTATTTTCGGCTGTTGTATTCTATGCATTACCGATCATCTTCAAGCAAAACAGCCCTATAAAAATTGTTAAAAATACGTCTGAATCGTTTATTTTACCATAGGTGAAAGACTTGATAAAATGGCCACATTTTCTGCTTAATCCGCATGTCCACTCTCTGGCACGTTCTTACCTTTGTAGTTACACATTCACATCTGCAAAGTAAACAAAACCGGAATATTTTTAAAAAGCGCAAACAGCAAGGCTTCTTTTCATAGCTACTTAGCGCCTGCCTTTGTGATTTATTCATGTCTTTTTATCCACATCTTTGCAGGAAGAGCGTTCCCTTTCCTTGGCTTCTCACAGTCTCTATATTAGAACAGCAGGGGTCTCAGGAGGGCCACCTTTCATCCTCCAAGCTATCGTTTCCTACAGCATCCTTTGTAAAGACGGAGTCCTGCTTCTTCAATATTTGAGATCACGAAAATGCAAGGCTTTTGTTAAGTAGAATCCTGGAATTATTTTATGCCAGTTTATTAGCACTCTTCCTCCTAATTTTCAGAATATAACACAATACTTCTTCTTATTGATATATGGGACTTCTATTCTTAAAAAATACACGTTCTGTGTTGGAATGTGCAAATTTAGAGTGCCTGCTCTTCAACAATTTGAATAGTAACATTTCAACCAGGTTTTCAGATGAACCACCAAACATGCAAAAAAAAAACCATGAAGTTCCTTATGGATACTTTTTTCTTTGCACATATGTACTGTGGACATGCTTAAACCATGGCAAGTCATTACTATTCTGCAGGTCAACAAGCACTGACCTACTGTGAATATTATATTGATAGTATACAAGTTTGAAGGATGCGAAACACCTGAATCAAAGAAGGTAATTAGGGTAAGCCACCAACGTGTCACACAGGTTGGATGAGATGCAAGGTCATTAATCAACCAGCAGAGCTCTAGGTTCTGCCAGCAAAACATAGATGGGTAGTGCTGCATCTGTTCTCGCTTAAGAATGTTAACTGTGGTGAAATGTCAGGAAAGTCGTTCATTAATATTAAAATAAAATAATTGAATTATCTTACTGTCGTATTTGCCGCATAACTATAGGGTGCATGGAACCACCATACATTAAGGGCGTTAGGAAGGTAACATTTGAACCTCATTGCTTATCTGGCACAACCAATTCTTCATAATCTTTGATAATATGATGTTTTTTTCACATATTAGTACAATTGAAGAACATATAGCTATGACACCTCATTTGCATTTTTTAAATACATTTTGCATAAAAATAGTTGTACATATTCATTTAAATTGTAGTTATATAAAGCGATGCTCGCGATTCCATAATTTTTTTTTTAAAAACATGTTCTAGTGAAGTAGTTATGCAAATTGTGAGAAGGTTAGTTATTAGTTTTGGAAGATGGTATTCCTACTACCGATTTAATAAACACACACTGGTTCGGTTTCAACATAGTTCTCAGTGGAATTTTGCTCAATCCCTGAAAGCTGCAGCACACACAGAAGGCTTCCCACTAAAAATTCAAGTTAAGTTCAAGCAGTACCAGCAATTTTAATGTCAAGGAAACAACACAATAAAATCCATAAGTCAGTTTAGAAAAACAGAAAAGAAAAGAAATAGCAAAAAGACACCAAAACCATATAAAAGCAGATAAAGGGAGCCCAAGTCGTGACATTGTAGATATTAAGTCATAAAGCACATAGGCACAGAGAAAAAGTATAGCGCCAATGTAAAGTATCTGTTCATGGCTCCCTCCTCTCTGATGATGGATGCTGGATGCCCAGCGGTGTGCTCATGCCAGCCTCCCTTGCAGTCGGCAGCTTTGTTGTATGATCAAGTGCCGATTCAAGCACTTATGCCACTGAGAACTTTGCCCAGATTAAAGAGGGCCGAGTGACTCCATTCACCACTATTGCATCTTTTTTTTTTATGCTAATGTGGCCAAACGAGGCCAAAATCACTGCACCATATTTACAAAGTGGCTCAATGCATTTGCATTCTGCAGCACGCACAGAAGTGCCAAATTGCCCTGGGTGATTGTTTATGTGCAGGAAGGGACACCTTCCCACACATAAAGAATCACACCCCTCAACGCAGACATCCTTTCACGATGGTGCAAGGATGTCTGCCTTGGTGCTGACAGCTAAATTTAGCAGCAGTGCAGGGGACAACAGAGGGGCGCGCTGTATTCAATTAAATATGGCGCATCCCTGCATTCTGAAATTGATGGAGCGTGGCACTGCCAATTTTGGCGCAGCGTCACGCTCTGTCATTTTCCTTTAAATATGGGCCAAAGTTTGTTTTTTGTTGACACATAGGGACAGTCAAACAGTATCTCTACTTTGCCCCTATGGTAGGGAAGTATGTGAAAGACATGAGAGATGCCATTTATGTGAGCTTTATGGACTGCTCCTGTGTTTTGACGTTGCCAACTACACAAAATAGTGAGACATGCAATGTAAATCTTCTTGTTCGTGGATGTCTCTGTTCTAATTGTGAGCATGGATTACAAACCCTACTGGTTTAATTTGTCATTTTTAGAAATGATCTTTACTTGTTAATATGTCTAAATCTTTTACTGTGGTTTGTGGCCTAGCAAAGGCAAGGTAAAAATTCATATGAACGGGGCTGTCAAGATCAGTAAAATCATAATTTTACCTCTTAAGGTATCTCGCTTGATGAGGATTTACATTTGTGATACCTAATTAAGTTGACACGGATGCAATTTGAGAGATAGGTTGATGTGATGTTCAGGTTTGCCACCATGCTTCGCAATAAATCAGTAAGAAAACTCATAAATATTTACAAATTCCAATGTATGCTGGTTGCCTTATATGAGGTGGGGGGTTATTACCATCCTTTAGCTCTTCCGAGGGCTGAGAATAGCTTCCTGCACACCCTTCTCCTGGTTCCTAAGAGTACAGTGTATGCTATTTGTCATACCAAAGCTGGGTTGAATCATCTTGCAGTCCTAGTAGGTTTGACCGCTTGTGCAATAAAATTTGGCTTTCTCATGATGCTTGTTTTTCAAGTCCATTGCTTACTGAAGTATTAGTGCTTAATCATGTGTTCACAATCCCTTGGTTAGGCCGAGCATAGCAGACACAAGTGCGGCTCTTCTCGACATGTTGTAGTCTATTCTGGGGGCTTTGAATATGCCCATCTCATGCTCATCAATTGTATACGTTCCTGGGCTTGATGTCGTTGGTAAATGCTTTAAGTTGGTCCCCATTTGAGGCTGTTTTGTTACCGCCTTGGAGATTGACCCTGTTACATGGGTTATTGCACAATTGGGCATGTATCTTAGTGTGGTGCACTATTTTTTCTTTGATCTAGTGCTCATGGTGTTATGTTGTGTCTTTCTCTTCCTTGCTTTCGGGCAGTTTGTTGTTTTTTTGTGGTGTCTGCAGGGTCCTTTATAAATGTTTTTTTTTTTTTACAGATTTATGTAGTGCGAACTCAACACAAAGGTATTGGAGCGCTTTATTTTTTATTTTTTTTTGCAGTTTTGTATAGCGCAAACTCGCTACAAAGGTATTGCAGTGCTTTACATGAGCACCAGTTACATTACTGAAGAACACATTCATTTTTGGTAGCAAGGGGAGATTAAACGGTTTGTCCACAATCACAGGATGTTGAGCAGGTGCTGAGACTCAAACTGTGTTCCCCAGCTCCAAGGTCGACAGCTCTGGCCCTTTTGCCACATCCTCTACCTAGGATTCTTTGTCTAGTCGATGTTGCGAAAGTCTGGGAATAACTCTTTTTTTTATATAGCGCTTGGTAATACAGGTTCCTCCATTTCATAGCGCTGCAAAGCAGGTGTCATTCTTAATAAAATCACTATAATTCATTTGCATCATCCTTGCAGACATGAAGAGGTGAAAAAGCTTTCTCAGAATTGTAATCTGTTACATTCTCATTCTATCAAGACCGCTGCAGTGAGTGCATTAACCAACCATCTGCAGTACAGCTCAACACTATGCAATAGTACGTGCTCTTGATAACCTCTGGAGGGTCACCAACCAATCACATAGGTGAGTTCTAGGCAAGAAGATGGCGAAAGGTGTTGTCTCCAAAATCCACTTCATGGCCTCAAGCTTGATAACAAAAACATCTAGCCTTTGGATGTAATTTGGGCTTCTTCAAACAGAGTTCAGTTAGCGCGTATTAGATACAAACGTATTACAGAACTTTACATGAGCACCGGTTACATTACACAATAACACATTCATTTTTGGTATCAAAGGAAGATTAAGGGACAGATTTAAGAAAAGTGGTGCAGCACCCAATGCAGCGCCGCTTTCCTTGCACCCCTTAGAGCCCCACTACCGCCACCATGTGTGCGCCGTATTTAAAATAGGTGGCACCATGGTGCAGGGTAGAGGGCAGTAGCTTCAGAATTTTTGATGCTATTGATGTTCTGTTCAGAGTTAGTGCCAAAATTATGGGGCTAACCCTGAACAGTACGTAGGGGCCCATTGTAAACAATGGTGTGCCCTCTTTTAATACCTGATCTGAGCAGGAGTTAAAATTGCAGAAATAAATGACACAAAGAAATCTTTAAGATTTCATTGCACCATTTTTCGCCCCCCCCCCCAATGGGGGAACTCCTCCCTAGCATACATTATGCCTGGCTCAGGCATAATGTGGGGCAACTGGTTACAAAGTGGTGCAATGCATGCATTACACCACTTTGTAAATCTGGTATCACGTTTTTGCCATAATATTGCCACATTAATGTAAAACAATTACACCAATTTCGCAAAATTATGGCGCATGGGGCTCTTAAATCTGTCCCTAAGTGACTTGCCCAGAATCACAGGATATTGAGCCAGTGCCGAGACTCGAACCGTGTTCCCCAGCTCCAAGGATGGCAGCAAAGGCCCTTACGCCACATCCTGTCCCCTACAGTTATTTGTTTGGTGCGAGTTGGGGCAGTCTGGAAATAACTTTTTTTTTAAATAAAGTGCGTGGCAATACAGGTTCTGCCATTTCATAGTGCTGCAAAGCAGGTGGCAACTTTAACAAAATCTCTAAAATTCAGTTGCATCGACGTTTTAGAGATGAAGAGGTGAAGTAGCTATGTCAGGATTGTAATCTGTGACATTCTCTTTCTGTCAAGACCTCTGCAGTGGGTGAATTAACCAAATTAGTTGAGCAGAGCTTAACACTATGTAATAGCACATGCTCTTGATAACCTCTGGAGGGTCACCAACCAACCACATAGGTTAGTTCTAGGCAAGAAGATGGAGAAAGTTGTTGCCTCCAAAATGGTGGAAAAGGAGTTGTCACTCCAGACTCAAGCACTTTACGGCCTCAAGCTTGATAGAAAAATACATCTAGCCTTTGGATATAAATTGGGCCTTTTCAAATAGAGCTCAGTTAGCGTGAACTAGATACAACGGTATTACAGTACTTTCCATGAGCACTGGTTACATCACACAAGAACACATTAATTTTTGGTAGCAAGGGGAGAATAAGTGATTTGCCCAGAATCAAAGGATGTTGAGCTGGTGCGTGTAATTTAACACACATTTACATTGTATGTGCAATGATTTATCCTTATTGGTACCAGTTTAGTGCATGACCACTAGAGTCAGCAACTAAAAAGTTACCAGATGACCTCTGCATAGGATCTTCCTCTCTGCAGAACATGCCAGAGCCACAGAGCTTCATCATTCCAGTGCCCCTTCCTCTTACTAACATGCACCAACAGGAGACAAGGCATGCTTAATGTGGACTTCTTAAATGATTGTTAGAATTTTATTATTGTCATTGCATCAGTTGTGTGATTGGGCTATGAAGAGGAATTCATATTTACGACTGTACTACGTATACATGATGCAGTGACACATGGGCAGGAAGACACTGAGATGTAACTCAGTTAATTATGTTGTACACCCAGACACAATGGGATACACACCTATGGACAAATGACATCTGCCAAAAAACATTAGCTGCCACTCTAGAGCTACAAGGGACCAATGTCGAAGCACACAGTGACAATGACATGGCCTGCACTGAAAGTAAAACTTGGAAGATGAAGCATTTACAATAACAATAACATGAGGCCACATAGTCTATTCAACACCCTCCCAAGCAGTATGTCGCGTGGAAGGGGTGTACAATGTGTGTTGCTGCAGGTCTAACACCATGAGGCACATAGCATGATGATGTTGACTCACATGTGGGTGACATGGAAATACTGAGGCAGTCCCAGCATCATACATCACTCCTGGGGTGCCGTTGTCAGGTAGCAGTATGGAAGTGGACTGTGCAATGAACACATATTGATGTGTCACTAATGCAAACTGCACACTGCTGCACACACTGAAAGAGGCAATTGTCCTGAAAGAGGCAATTGTCCTTCAAAATAACTGATGTACAGGGAGATGGCCCTTCCTGCACAGATACATGCACTTCCACAAGGCAGTTAGCCAGGTTACCTGGATCAAGTTTGGTAGTGTAGGTGCACTGTTGCACATGAGCCACTGGCAGAGGGAACAACAAAGGTTTGCCTAGAACCAAGTCACACATGGGACAATTATGCATTGTCAATACTGAACACCTCTGTGCTGCCAACTTATGGAAATGTGTTGTACATGGTCACCAAGCCAAATCAAAGTGCTCCACTGTTGCATTTAATCTGCAATGACATATGTCTAATTAGATGTGATGTCCAGGCCATGTAGTGCAACCATGTTCCCACCACATCTGAATCTATTGTGTGTATGGAAGTATCATGTTCCCTCCAGTGAAAGCACACTAAAAACATGTGGGACACTACAGAATGCATGGTACTTACATACAGACCAGCATTTTTGAAACAGAATCATTGATCCCAGGTCAATGAGCTAAACACAAGTTGTCAAGTCAAACAACCCACTGCAGAAAGAACCTCACAGAACCCAGGATCTCACACAATACCACAAACACATATGAGTCACAGACGACACAAAATATCAACTGCCATGCTACATGACATTCCTGTTGCAAGCACTAACAAAATACTCACTCCTATTATCGTTTGGAGTGGGTCAGGGAAAAGGGATCCAGCCATGGATCATGACCCCACTCCCCAAGCACCGAAGCAGGGCGTGCCTATATTGAGGCACATCGGAGGACACGCACCATTGTAGAATGGGACCGTTGGCATCCTGAAGTCGAGATTCAGGTGCCTGGACATCACAGGAGGCACCCTCCTATATGCCCCACACATTGTTTGCAAAATCATACTTACATGTGCTATCCTGCACATTTGTGTGAGGAGGAACATCCCCCTGTATGAGCCCGAGCAAGAACTGCCTGAGGAGGAGGAGGAAGAGGATTGTGCCAGGGAAAATGAGGGGGAACATCAAAACACAGTTGCAGGAATGCGCTGCATACAGCAGATTGTTAAAAAATCAATTTTAATCAATAGTTACTCTGCACACCTTGTTAGGAAATGTACTTAAACACCTTACTGATCACACAACCTGCTCTGTTTTCTTCTTTCTCAATCACATGTTCTTTATGAATGTGAGTTTTAGCATTTTACAACGACAAATCTGACTACTTCTGATGCAACATCACATGTGATGCGTATGATTGTACAGCAAACATCACAAACATATCAAAAGTACTCATCTTTTGAATTTCACATATGAAGTACAAAATCAATGGACCACAGCATATGATGCACATCCACGTTGCCAACATGGTGTACTGTAGCACATGACACACAACTATAACATCTCCAATCATAAGGTAAATAAGCGCACCATACGTGAGGCAGTGGATGTGAAATATCAGTGGAAACAAGAATGCATGAACAGACCACTGACATTAGTAAGTGTGACATTTGCATTCTCTGCACGGAGCTTGTCTGACAAGAGGGGCATTCTTTCTGACAATGGATAGCGTGAGTGTCCCAGGTATGACAAGCAATGTTCACAACACATGCCCTGCACAGCCAATCACTTGAAATAAGTCCTGCCACTGCCATGTGTTAAGTCTCTGCCCTCCCATCTCTAGGGGATGCTGTAAATGGACTATCTGTACCCTGGGAATCATCCTTAACACTCACACAGAGCCCATTTCTGACTCCAGTTTGCTTCCCTTTTTCATATGGCATACTATAGAAGGACTACATTAGCCTGCATTGACTTCAGGTCCCATAATGCACTGTCTGGTAGTCACTAAGACCTGTAATCTTCTTTCTATTGCTTCTAATGGGAAAAGACTGGTTGTCCCTTTATACTGGATTCTCTCCTCCAGGACTTGTGAGAGACTAAAGCTACACCAACCTGTGACGTCTCTTGTGCAGCCCAGCCCTGTGACTCTGCCCTGGCCTTGCTGCTGCCTGGAACTACTTAGAAGCTGCCAATCCCTGAAGCTCCCCCTTGTGCATTGGAGCATGATTCATTTGTGTTCCAGACCCCTTGCTGGATTGTGTTACAGTCCTGATTAAGCCTGAACCTGCTGTCTGTTTTCCCAGTTCTGTTTCTGCTTGTTCCAGTAAGAGTCTGCTCCCTGGTTCTCAGCCTTGTTCATGTTTGTTTCTGCCAGAGCCTGCTTTCTTTTACCCAGACCTGTTCCAGCCTTTGCATCAACCTGAGCCTGTTCCCTGTGCCTGGCTTTGCCTCCTAGTTGGTTCCCTCGCTTTCTGTTTCCTCTTGGGTTATCGTGTCTGGTAAGTGTCCTATCAGTCCTCACCTGTCTAGAAGTGTTTTCCTTTGTATTTGGTATAGCACCTGCTTTCCAGGAGGCAAATCTCTGCCCCATTCTGTGTCTGGTGTTGCATGTAGCCATTAGTGCCTTACAGTGACAGTGTGCTATGGTTGTATTCCAGGAATTGCCACTGTGTCGCCAGCCGGACCAACAAGGTCTAGTCTTGTGTGTGTAAGTACAATCCTTGTTTGTGCCCTAAGGGTCCAGACACAGATTCACTTCTGCTGCCTCCTTTCAATGGGGCTTGCATAGTGACTAGCTGTAAGATTAACTGCACAGAGGCAATGACGTTCCCTGTTGCTGTGGGAAGTTCTGAGCCCTACCCTGTGTACAATCTTAGTGATAAGCCCTGCGTGTTTGTCCATTACTGACCTGTTCCATATTTGTTCACATTAAGGTTGCTTAGCCTTCACTTTTCTGTTTTTTATGCCTTACCATAGCTGGCTTCCCCCTTGTACGCCTTTAGCTGCTCTTCTGCTTTGGTAGCTACTTCCTTGCAAGATACTCTGTGAACTAAAGGGTTGCCACAACAGACTCCTGACTAGACCCACACAAAACCATAACACAATGGAGCCCAATCCTGACACTGGGTACACATGGCCACCCACTTGAACTGGACACTTCTGTGGAATACACATCTGAAAATATGTGAACACATGCAGCCAGGGCAGCAGGTCCACCACAGCAACATGACTAACATAGGTAATTCTTATGAGTCAAACTGACATGTACATAACATTTTTATGGGTGGAATTAAGGCACAGTGTCTCAAACACTCTACGTACCAAACGTGTCCACATGGCCGCCATATGGGTAGTTCACACACAAGTCACCATGAAGTTGAAGCCAAAAATTAATGACATATGAGGGGTAATATATCTCACCTAGCACTCATCAGCCATCCTCAATCATCCCTGAGTTTTGTTTGTCCTGTGAAATGTAGGGGCATATTTATACTCCGTTTGCGCTGGAATTGCGTCATTTTTTTTGACGCAATTTAGACGCAAAACTAACTCCATATTTATACTTTGGCGTTAGATGCGTCTAGCGCCAAAGTCCATGGAGTTTGCGTCATTTTTTAGCGTGTACACCTACTTTGCGTTAATGAGATGCAAGGTAGGCGTTCACGTCTAAAAAATCGACTCTGAGGCACGTGCGTCGAATTTATGCTCCCGGGCAAAATTCACGCCCGGGAGTGGGCGGGTCAAAAAAAATGACGTACGGCCGCTTTTGCGCCGTTTTTTAGCACCTGCAAAAGGCAGGCGTTAAGGGACCTGTGGGCTCTGAAGGAGCCCAGAGGTGCCCTCCCAATATCCAGGGACCCCCCCTGTCACCCTTGCCCACCCCAGGAGGACACCCAAGGCTGGAGGGACCCATCCCAGGGACATTAAGGTAAGTTCAGGTAAGTGTTTTTTTTTTTTTTTTTGTGGCATAGGGGGGCCTGATTTGTGCCCCCCTACATGCCACTATGCCCAATGACCATGCCCAGGGGACAGAAGTCCCCTGGGCATGGCCATTGGGCAAGGGGGCATGACTCCTGTCTTTGCTAAGACAGGAGTCATTTCTATGGGGGTTGGGAGTGAAAGAAAATGGCGCAAATCGGGTTGAGGTGAAAAAATTGCCTCAACCTGACTTGCCCCATTTCTTGACGCCCAAGCCCCATATCCCCCTACGCCGGCGCTGCCTGGTGTACGTCGTTTTTTTCCACGCACACCAGGCAGCGCCGGCGGCTAACGCCGGCTAACGTCATTGATTAAATACGGCGCCCGCATGGCGCTTCAGAATGGCGTTAGCCGGCGCTAATTTTTTTGACGCAAAACTGCGTTAGCGCAGTTTTGCGTCAAAAAGTATAAATATGGCCTGTAATGTCCCCAAAGTCAAACAACTAAACACATCAAATGAGCCAGCACATATTACAAACACATATCATGACTGTTGTACATCACTGATTGCCACCTGATGTAGATACCCATTTGTAACACATTCATACATGAGTTTGACACCCAATGTATTACATGCCGTTCCTTCAGAAGCACACATATTGTTGTTACAGATCATTCACACACAAAACACACACTTGCATGCTCTACCTGTATGGCTAAACACTATGCCACACACCGAGACCATACCATCCTATCTCCATCTTGATAGAGGGTGCATGCATGTTAAATAATTGAAAATCACGCAAACCCAGTTTGAGTAAAAAAAAGTATGCAAATGCGTAGAAAAATCATGCAAACGCTAACTAAACATACATGGGCACTTAGCGTTAATTCCACCAACGCACCACACATATGCAGATATCCATTGAAATAGAAGTTTACAGTTAATGCGTGGTATTTTGCCACACATGTAGGTTATGCATCAAAAATATTCACGCAAACAAAGTATGCGTCAAAAAAATACATGCAAGATGGAAAACGGGCCACAAAGGGGACAGGAAGTAATGCAATAGGAAATACTGCTTACAGGCATGGTACAGTGGGTTTACTTTCAATTTCAATTTACAGTCTGTGCTTTTTTCTTGACCGTGTGTTGTGTCTCAGTGTTGCTGATGTCTGGATTACATTTCTTGTATCTTCTGGTGTCTCTCCTGTGTCTTTTGTGTATTCTATTTGTATATTGTACCACTTTATGTGCTTTTGTGTAGTTTGGTGTCTTTAGGATTGTATTTTCATTGTCAGGTGTTTGGGGGTTACATCAGTTGGGTTAGTTGGGGTTCCTAGTTTGGGCTGTAAGTTTCCTTTTTTTACATTTTCTTTCCTTTCTTTTTACACTTTTTCTGTTTTGCATTGTTGTGCAAGGAGATGTCGGGAAGAGCGAGGCTGACCCGCATGGGGTAGGAGGAGCGTGGGGGCTTTGTGTGGCTGGTGTGCCACTTTCTGCCATTGATGCTGGAGATGGGTGTGCGTGTGATACAGAGGCATCACACAGAGGCAAGGCAACTGCGTTGGGGCAAGGTGCTCTACCACCTCAAACATGTATTCCACACGAGCAGGAATGAGCACCAGCTGAAGCATCGCTGGGCTGACCTGGTGGCCAGAGAATAGGATCTGCTGGACCACCTGGGTGTGGTGATCGGTGGCCCTGTTGGTGAGTATCACACTGACAAATGTGTACAGTAGAATGCTCCTGAGTGACAGTAGCAGATGTCTTGACATGCTGCATGCAATGTTTGTGGCCATGTGGAATGCAAGCAGAACAAACTGTTAGTGTCCCAGTACTGAGATGTATTCCACATGTCTATACATGTCAACAATGCAGTCCTGAGCTTTGTTGAGTCATGTCCGACTATTGCTTAGGGTCACATGTACCAAGCTATTTTTAATTGTCACAACCGACCCAGTTTTCAGATTTTGTGTGTTTACGTCAGAATTTTTTTTTATTCCAATTGCAGTTTCACGTTGATGCTAACCCATTTTCAAAAGGGGAGGGGTCCCCATGGGATCCCTCCCCTTTGTGAATGCATACCCAAAAATTGTTTCAGAGCAGGAAGTGGTCCATCCGACCACTGACTGCTTACATTTTTTTATTAAAGTCATAATATTGTTTTTTTAAATGCTTTCTTTTTACCCTTCATGAAATAAGGCTGCATTAAAAAAATAAAAATACATCTCTATTTAAAAGCAGTCACAGACATGGTGGTCTGCTGAGCCCAGCAGGCCTGCATCTCTGTGAGTGCCGCCATTCTCAAGGGGTTTGCAAAATGAGACCTACCTCATTAAAATTCATGAGCTAGGTCATTTTCTACCCCAATTGTGATTTTCAAACAGTGTCATTGACAGTGTTGTACCTCAGATCATCCCACTTGCAAATTGTGAGTTGCTAAGTCTCACAATGTGTGGCTCACAAACCCTGATCTTGGTACATGTGGCCCTTAGTAACACATTTCAGGTGCAATGACATCACCTGTGCCCATGCATTCTGTCAATGATGATCAGGTAAGGCACTGTAGGAATACCACATTTCACTGTATCGGGACAGTAAAGTGGGCAATCCATGTTTAGCGCTACATTGTCATCATTACACACACATGATCCCTGCCATTATGTTGGCAAAGGGGGCACACACGACTTAGGGGACACTGCCAATGGGGCATTTGTTCCCTACATACAACTGTGCCACATCTGTTATGGACCACTGAACGCATGATAATTGCAGACTGAAAATTGATCCACATGTCCATCACACAGTAACTCAGTGTCCCTTGATGCACAAGCCACAATACCTGAGTCACTTGTATTGAAGTGCACTAGGGAAGTGCCATTGACATTGTCACCAAACTACAAATCATGACATGGAGTTCCATCTGAAATTCTGAAATGGATAAGCCACAAATGTTTGTAGCCAGGTTTAGCAGCACATGATTGTTAGGCCCAGTGCATGTGTGCAGATGTGTGTCTATCAATGACTGGAGTGTCAGTGTCAATATGAGTTTGCAGTGGTATGTCTGTTGGAGTGTCTACATGCAGGATCAGAAGTTCACTCATATAAAACGTTCCACACTGTGACAGTTGTCCACACGTGTGTGCAGTAATCTGACATTGACCATATATTTCCTTTCCCTGTTTTACAGGTGGACTGGCCCCCAATACCTTCAGGGAAGTGGCTCGATTTCAGGACCCTGACATATCTAGAAGTGTGATAATGTCTGTCCTATGTAGTGATTACAGCTGTTGTGTGAGTGACTCTTGTGTGTTGAACTCATTGCAAGATATGATGAGCTGGCACATGATCAGATATATTACTTGACTGGATGTTGATATAGTGTTCCATGCAAGGGTTAAACATTCACAGGCAGAGAGTTATATCTTGGGAGTCTTGTGCTGTGCAATAGGCAGCAGCATGTGAACAAGGTGATTAGTAGCCACATGTAGGCCCACATGTGATTTGGAGGAGCTCCAGTGTCAGATATTGTCACTGGGTCATACCCTCATTCTCACAAGACAGTGATGCATCAGTTGTATGCACAAAATTGGGCATCCCTGTATTGTAATGTACATTTAGGACTATATGGGTAACTCTCCTCCATCATCTAGCCACATAAGTTGTACTCCATTTACGTGACACTTATGTGGTATGTAAAAGGCGTGCATGTAGGTCAAGGCCAGACGTGTGCTGACATCAATGTGGGTGTTTTGTGAATTGTGTTGGCAGATCAGGTGTTGATGGTTGTCCACAACTGGACACATGAATGTAGATGTGAATGACCTATGGATACCTCATTCCTAGGTGGCAGCCCTCCTCACATGTGTTCCGCTCACTAAATCAATGTACAAGTAGACATGGCTTTGTGTGTGTCCTCGACAGTTGTGATGATGTATTGCATGCCCATCCCCCCTGAGGCATAGGGGTAGGGGAACAACATATATATAGGTAGATGTGATGGTGACAGTGTAGATGACAGTCATCTCATTCAAGTATGCATGTGTCCCAAACAACACTGACCCCTTATGATTAGCAAATGCGTACCATCCTGCCAATTACATCTATAAATCACTGGTCTTGGGTGCCTAGAAGTTGACTCAGATTATAAAGATTAGTTGGCCTGGCACATGTGAAGTAGTTGCTGCCTTTACTTTTGGACACATTGCACTACATCAGTGAACAGATCACTTTATTTGGTCCACCTCTTGTTGTGCTTTGCTGTGGTGTTAAATACTTGATGGGTAGGCAGCGTTGCCATTTCATTTTTCAGGGACATTATCTCATCTGGACTGTGATTTGGACTGCATGTGCAAATTGAGGCAGAGTGTTAGATTATCATCTGCACATGCATCACACAATGATGACACTGATGGAGCCTGCCTAATTTTTACAGCTGCCATCATGGATGTAGCGGAGATCAGGGCTTCCCAGAAGCGGCCAGTGAGATACAGACACATATTGGATGTTGAGTCTGAGTACTGAAGGATGAGCAGACGCTATCAAAGAGAGAGAGACACAGGAGAATGGCGGGCGACCGGCATTGGCCACAAACGTTGGAGCCACCACCACAACTGCAGCCAGTACCACAGAGGCCACCATCACATCAGCCCCACCTGCTGCACTGTCAACCTTGGCACCACCAACCACTACACCTGCTGCACCTTCAACGTCAGCACCACTGACCACCACACCTGCTGGACCAACAACCTCTGCAACACAGACCACCATGTCTGCTGCATTGGACATGGCCACAATTTCCGAGCTCCAGAGGGACATGAGGAAAGTGTTGAGAAAGCTTGACACTATACAGAGGGACGTGGACAAAAATACCCGGAGGCTCAAAGCTATTAAGAAGATACTGAGGAGGGCTAACCTGTGAACTCTTGCCTCCCCTCACCCCTAATTCAGTCCTCTCCCTCCTCATTCCTCATCCTGTTTTGTAGTGGGTTTAGTGGGGTTAGTGATATGTTAGAGTTGGATAGTAGTTTAGATAGGATAAGTAGGTTGGGGGTTTCATATTCTTACATGTTAGTTTGTGGGGTGGTGGGTTGGGGTCGTTAGTGTTGAGGCTTTTGTGTATTTAAAAATAAAAAAATAAAAAATTAAATATATATACACTATATATTTTTTTAAACACAAAAAAATCTATATTTGTTTAGTATTAGTTAGTATATGTTTAGTTTAGTAAATGTTGTCCTACATGTGTCTCGTCACATAAGGGGAGTGGGGGCAAATGTTTAGAGTGTGTTGTTAAATGTGGTAAGTAAGCTTAGCATAGGGTAGTTAGGGCCAGTTGTGGGTAATGTATAGTTAGGATAGATTAGGTTAAAATAGGTGTGTTACATAGTTTTAAGTTCTGTTTTGTACTTAGTTATTAAAGATGTAGGTACTCCCTTACTGCATGTATCATATGCTTGGGGGTCAGGATCTTTGCATGAGTGTACAGTGCCAATTGTCTGCTGGTCTGTGTATTCCGTACTGCATCCATATCCCTCTCTTGACATGTTAATTCCCATTTCCAACTGAGCTGTCACATTGGCAGCTACAACTAAATCTCATCTCAAAATCTAAATCTCAATGCGTCTGCCATTCATTGTACCCACCACTCAACATAACCATGGTTCCCATGTATTGGACAGGTAGGTGTGGTTTTAAAGCTGTCGTTGTTTGGATCTTGTGTCGGAATTTTGGGCACTGTGGAACGTCTGCCGCAGCCTGAAGTTCATGTCAACACTGCTAAACTGAGTAGTGTCAATTTCAGATGAGGTCAAGTATACAAATGTAATGCCTATCTGCTTTACTTGTATTCCCAGCTGATGTTATTGGCCAAACACTCTTACAAAGCCATTTGTGCTGTATTTTGTGGGTGAGGCATGCATGTTTTAAAGCAAATGTCACATACACAATGACTTGCTTGTAGGGGATGTGGCCAGCATTGACTTTCATCATGTAGATACCTTGGCCCTGAACTATACTATTAATGCACTGCGTTTGCCTAATTTTTTGCTGCAAAAGCAGCACAAACTTACAATATACAATGATATTGTGTAAGTTTGCAATGCTTTTTGCTTAAAAAATGACACAAATGCAGCGCAGAAAAAGTAAAAATCAGGGCCCTTGTGCGTAGATATCTGGCCACATTATTTCTTCACTCTGATATTGACACTCTGTGACAATAGACATGTTACTTGCATCACAAATGTCCAGCAAAGTAGATATGTCACATTACACAGAGACAAAGTGGGTGTGTAGGTGCTGTTTATTTTAAAGTGCTGTAGTGCAATATTTACATAGTACAAGTCTGTGACCCCATTAGAGTAAAGCATTCTATTATGACGCAACACATGTGCAAGGTTGAGGGACATGTCATTGGACATGCTGAGATGAAGTGTCGTTCAGTGCAGAGGAACATGAATTACCAATTGAGTAGTGAGAGACAATTGCAGTCCATGGTGGTAAGGTTAACAGTGTGTCGTGAAGAGTGCATGTCACCAACACTGGCATGTTGTCAAGCACAGGACAAAGGAAAATCAGTGCCCATGTTGCATGGGCTGGTGCTACCGCGTACTCCTACGGGTGAAGATGATCTGTTCCACATCTACATCCTCTGATGTGTGTGTGTGTCGTCTCCTCTGCCCTTGATGGTGGTGCTGGTCGGTTTGAAGGGGCAACACACACTTCAGTGGTTGGAGAAGTGGACATCAAATTCCAGGCAGCTGCAATCAGTGGAACTACATATGGCATCACTGCAGCAAGGAGGAGCTGCTGATTATTGAGTATGGCAGCAACATCCCAGTGGTAGGCAGCCATGTCTGCCCTGTGGGAGGCCAGTTCCCGGTGCATGGAGTCCAGCTTGTTGTTATTCATGCAGCTGCAAGATTGGGAGGGCAAGTGTTGTGGCAACTCCCTCACAGAAGTGGTGAGGTCCCTCACACACTGTTGGACTCCTTGCAGTAGGGATTGCGTGACTTGTATGACTGCTGACTGTTCTGCCGATGCCATCATGCACATGTGCATCCCTTCAAGGCTGGCTGCCATAGTTTGCATCCTCACCCGTGCCTCCTTGGCCAGCTCCCGCTGTACTCCTGCTACTGACCTCTTAAAGGTGGTCCCTGTGTCATCAGAGTCTGCTTCAGAATTTCCAGCAGCCTTGGCATGGCGGTGTACCCACATGCAAAGGTTGTTGGTGTTGTGTTGTGCTGTGCTCCTGGATGCCCCTGCACAGCCCCTGCTCCTGGCATGGGCAGTGCAGGGAGTCCCGTGCCATGCCCCTTTGCCCTTTCCACTGCCTGATTTTCAGGGCTAACATGCATTGTGTAGTAGGTATGTGCCTCCCCCTTCTTGCACTTGACATTTAGGCATTTTGGTCCCCTATGCAACTTACCCTGCATATGTGTTGTTTCCTGGTAGTCTGCGCTGTCCTGCGATACCAGTGACGATTTCCTGCGGGATGACGTCTGCAACCATCTCCTCCATCTATTCCAGGTTCTCTTGTGGTGCTGGACTCCCAACTCCGGTTTGCAGTGCTGCCTTCCTGTTCCTTGCCATTTTCTCCTTTGTCCTGAGCTGGCAGTCATGCAAGCATCTCTTGCACTCAGTGAAAGTTCTCCTGACCTCTGCCACACTGTTAATGTTGTCCACAATCTGTTGCCAAATTGCCTCTCTCCTTTCAACTGGCAATTTAGAGGTGATGAAGAGTTGATGCTGGTGCTCCGTCACCCCTCTCACCAGAATTTCATGCTCCTCTGCGCTGAAGAGACACTTCCTCTTCCTGTGTCTCCCCTGGGTCTTGTCTGTGTCCTCCTCGCTGGTTCCTGGTTGTGTTCCTGTGGTATCACCTGGCTTCTGGGATCCATTTTGGGGCTCCTTATCATTTGTTCTGTTTGAATCTCTTTTTGAAATTCTTGTGGTGAAAAATGGCGCATATCCATTTTGCAACGTTTTTCCATGTCGCAAACCGGATTAGAGTAATTTTCCCTGCAATAACATAAGTTTGCCTTACGACAAGGCGCAATGGTTAGCGTATGGAAAAATGACTCTAACCTATTGTTAGCGCCACCCAGCATCAAAGTATTAATTTGACGCACGGGTGGCATTAAGAAATGACGCTAGCCAGTGCTAAAATGTTTGACGCAAATCTGCGTTAGCACAATTGTGCATCAAAAAGTATAAATCTGTGTCCTTACTGTTGTTACAGACAGGAGTAAACAATATGGGGGTCATTTTGATCTCGGCGATCTTTTTGAAAGACCGCCGAGGGACCGCCGTGCTGAAGAGCGCCAGTGGTGGTGGTTTTACGCTCGGCGTATTATGACTGTTGGCAGCTCTCCGTCCTTTTTCGGACTGAGAGCGGCCAACAGCCATACTGGTGGGCGGCGGGGAAATGGAGGTTGCTCCACCGCCACGCCAACAGAACACCGCCCACGGAATCACGTCCTGTGATTCAGCATGGCGGTGTTCTATTGACGGTGTGGTGTCGGCAGAGCAGCCCCCATGGATCCCGTCCCCTCCCGGAGGATCGACGGACCAGGTAAGTCGATCGTCCGTTAGGGCAGGGGCGTGGGAGGGTGTTGTGTGTTGTGTGCGTGCATGGGCGTGTGCGTGTGTGTATGTAGAGGGGGTGTGTGAGTGCGTGTATGCTTGAGGGGGTGTTGTGTGTTTGGGAATGAGTGCGTGTATGTCTGTGGGTATGTCTGTATGGATGTGTGCGTGTATGTTTGAATGTGGGTGTGCGTGTCTGAACGTGTGTGTGGATGTTTGCATGTATGTCGGTGTGTGCGTGTATGTGTGTTGGTGGTGCCTGCGTGCGTGTCGTGTGTGAGTGAGTGTTGTCTGATGTTGGGGGTCGGGGTGGGGAGGGGGGTCCTACCACCTTTGGGGGATGGCAGGGCTGGTGGGGGGTGTAGGGGAGGGAGTCAGGGTGGGGGTTGGGGGAGACCCCTATCAGTGCCAGGGAATGAATTACCTGGTACTGATAGTGTTTACCGCCATGGATTTCATGGCGGTTCCAAACCACGTGAAATCCATGGCGGTCAGCCGGGTCCAAATACCGCCGGCGGTATAGTGATGGCCGCTGGGCTGGAGACCCAGATCTCCAGCCCAGCGGTCGTCTCCGCACTGGCAGGCGAAACAGAGAACCGGCGGATGACCATGGCGGTAACCGCCATGGTCATAATTCCCAAAAAAAAGACCGCCAGCCTGTTGGCGGTCTTATCGCCGCTTCTCCGCCTTCCGCCAGGGTCATAATGACCCCCTATGTCATTAGTTATACTGATATTATGATATCATTTTAATGAACTGTGGTAATTCACCGGTCTATGTGATTGTTGTAAGACTGGAAATTTATATGGCCAAGGCTGAAAACAGCAGCAGGCAGGGTCCATGAGTCTGATACATTTACCACAGGGTCCCACTGAACCAGTTTTCAGCATGATAAATAGCTTAGAGTGATTCAGAATTATTTTTCTTGCTTGGAGGTGAGCCTCAGTACCAGGTACCATTCCCCTGGTTGTGAAAAAATCTGCCTAGTCTCACTGTTCTCAGCCGCTGGCAAAGTTCTTCCAGGTCACTCCGTTAATCCTCAGACTCCAATGACAGCCTTCTAGACACCACCAGCAGGCATATTCATTAAGGACTTGCGTTTTCCTTGTGTGACACAAGATGTTGCAAGGCAATAAGTCCTTTACTGGTATTTACTTTTGTGTGGTTTAGTAAGTACATATTAACGCAGTGTATAGTTCTATCTTGAGTTACTTTGCGTCAGGGAGGTGTTCCATGGAGTCAGGAGTCCTATTGCCTTTTGTATTCTGGAAGCAGAAGAGAGACCCCTAGAGATCAGGGCCAGTCTTATGGTGTCAGAAGTAGTAAGGAGTGCTTGCATCTTCTTCCAGCAGTCAAGCTGAGTCTTCTTCTGAGATGTTGCCTTTCCAGGTACATGAATATTCTGAGAGGGTGACAGCGAGGAGCCTGTCTTATCCTGTGCATAGTGAGTGATTGGAAAATATCCTACACCCAAGAGTAACTTCTCTCTCACACTATCCCCACCTCATTTTTCCTCATTTTTTACTGCAAAAATTGCCAGTGGCTCTAAAAACAAGACTAGGGTTGCCATCCTCCACAAGGAGGAATGATTGTGCTCCCCCGGGCAATTCCCTCTTTAGGTCAGCTGCTGTCCCCACTGTCAGATTGCAAAATACCTTCCGCTCCTGCTGGGGTTGGAACCACACAATCTAGGATAACCCTGGGAATGAATGCAAGCAGATCTGCTAGAACCATTTGGCAGAACAAAGTCAGAGAAAAAGTGTTATGACTGCCCTTTGCTACGATAACTGTTTTTGTTTCCCTCCCAATTGGGTAATCCCTGTTGAGTCACCTGTTGTTGCCAATCTTTCATGACCCATTGTCAAGGCAAACCATTGTCCTCTGGCAGCAGGGTTGTTAACATTCAGGCAATAATGTGTATTAAAGCTCTGGAGGAGGGCTGAGTTGAAAATTAAGTCTAAACCAGTTTCATTGAATTAGATTTTTGAAACAAAGTGATTTTTCTAGCACTTTCCCAACCAGAGATATAAAATAATGATTTTATTCATCTGTATGCCATCAATAAAAAATGCAGCTTTTCCTTCACAGAGATTTTATACAATTGTCCACTATGAAGGCATTGCTTTGAATGTTTATACTACGTAGTATGCCACATTGTTATATATCAAGCATCGAGCCCTGTGGAACTACAAGGCACACTTTTGGAGTGACTTATCTAATATATATTCAAATACGTTTTCTCACATGACAAAAGCACACTTGTTTGTCATATGTCACTGCAGGGATTTTAAACTTCAGCCCAGTCAGAAAAAAACGTGCTTCCTAAGGAGATTTTTTTAGTCATACCCATGGATAATATAGATACACTCTGCAGTTTAGAGAGTTAAAGACAACAATGGTGCGAAACTAACTATATAGTACAGTTTTAAGAGATGAGCACCAGCACTGTGGCACTTAATGGCAATGCCACAGCACACAGAGACCTAATACCAGCAAAAATAAGGTCCAGAAAAAAGCGAAAAAATCCTATGAGTTCATTGTTTCTGAGATTTTTGGGCGTAACTTAAATTAAGGGTTAACATTTTTGATGGTTGTAAGAAAATGGGTCAGTAATAGGGGAGGATTTGAGTCCTTCCCAAGTAATAAGTTCCAAAATCATTCAAGGTCAAACACATAAGTTAAACAAATGAACCTATGCTTAACCACTTGTAGCTATGACACAAAGCAGACAGGCTTAACTTAAGGAAAGTTGCAACATGTATTTAGCAGTACCTAAGCAATTACAAGGTCAAGACACAATGCGATAAATATCTTCCAAAAGGTCTCCAAAAACAGAGAAATATGTAAGAAGAAAAATGAAAGGAAAATGATTAAAATTCAATCAGGGAAACCAGAGATATGAATTTCTAAAGTTTTAGGCAAAAAGCACCAAGAAAAAGTAAAGCTCCAATCAGAAGTCACTGGTCACAGTTGACTGGTGCCCAAGTGTAATTTGTAACTTTTCAATTAGCATCTGAAATGGAAGTAGAAATCCTCCTGTGGGGCAAGGTTACAGGCTGTGTCTGTTTAAGTCCTTTTGAAATCAAAGAGTCATTGGATAAAGTCCAGATAAAACACCTGGGTTTGGTGGGAAAAAATCTGAGTTGAAATATTAAAATTCTGCACCCTCCGAAATCGTCTTGTAGATAGAATACTTTTGTGCCTTTTCCAGGCCAATATTTCTACTTAAGGTCTGATTTTGAAGTTGGCAGACGGGTATTATGTCACAGTGGATATCCCATCCACCATATTAACAAGTGCATTATATCTTAAGGTACCTGTAATAAGGTGTATGGGATATCCAAAACATTTATGCAGAGTACCCATCTGCAAAACTTTAAATCAGGCCCTTATTCCATTTTAATGGAGGTCGAACTCCTCCAGCTGGGCCAGCTGGTCAAGCCTGAAGCTGTTTCCAAAGAAGTCCACTTTAAATCAGACACAATTGCCACAAGTTCCTGCTGACACTCCAGACCTCTTGAAAGTCAAACAATCTTCCAAACCCCAATATTTCAGACCTTCTGGAGGAATTCCCCTTGGTCTGGTCTGAGGCCAGGGCCTTGGGGATATATAAGGGTTAAGACTCACACCAGCATTGGCCATCAGCAAAGTTCAGTCCTGGTCCAGCTAATACTGGTCAGCTATGCACTTCAGAAAAAAGGCCTTTTGCAGCTTGGCCCTAGAGCCACCCAGGAGGTCAGGCAACTGACCCTTGGAGTCCACTTTTCAGTCCTGGATACCAAGTGGGATCAGGTTCAGCCCTGCAAATCTCCACATAGGTCACAGATGGCAGGTCCAGCTCTCTTGCGTTCTCCTGACGTCCAGGTGTGTTCACAATGAGTTGTGGGTGAGGTGCCCATTTGTAGGATTCACTAGCCCATGGGTAGAAGTGACTGCTGGACACTTTCTAACTAAAGAGAAAAAGTTCCCAGGGGCAACACCTCCCATCTTTGCAATGCATCCTGCAAGCTATTCCACACTGCAATATTTGGAGTAAAATCTTGTGTGCCAGCTTGGGAGAGGGTGGGTAAAGGAAAAGAGCCGCCTCATTCTCTTCAACTACACCAAACTGGTTTTGGAATTAGCTCCACTCCCACTGGCCTGGTGTCATACTGGCTGCAGATGGCCAGTGAACAAAGGCTTCTCTTCCCTACTTCCCCAGGTCTCTCTTTACACCATACTATAAATAGGCATGCCTCATCCCTGTCCCTTTCAACTTATGTAAGTTCTTTAAGGCTCCCCGAGTGCTATTCCTAAGCTGATAGAAGTCACCACACACCTTGTGTGGAACTATCCACTGATTGGAACTACAGGCATGAGATCGTCCCATCCATAGAAGGAGGAGAATAAGATGGCGTAACGAGAAGTATCTACTCAAACTCCCGCAGCTTGAACATATAGTGATTAAGTGTGGAGCCTTAATTATAAATACTCTGATCAATGATAGTGGCAAGATTATAGCCGCATATGATGAAATAGCAAATAAGTTGAAGGCCCTGTGGTCCAAAACAGCTGGTCCAACTGGTGGGAGGCCAATAGCAGAGACTAGCTGGTATGACGATGATTGTGCCAGAATGAAGAGCGTTGTCTCCTGTGCCCTGATGTGGCACCACTGCCCCCCCAGTGTGAATTGATATTCAGAAAATGTAGGAGTGAGTACAATTCCTGCTAAATACCAATAAATCACTGTTTCAAATAGCACTACAGGTGGATCTGAGGGAGGCTTCATCTGAGAACAATACCAGAACGTTCTGGGAACTTGTAACTTGGTGGGGAGGGGGCTGTGAATGTTCTATAAATGTATATTAGCCCACCCACATGGGTCCATCATTTCAGTTCCTTGATAGCGCCAACCCTATAGGCTCATTGGGTACCCCGCTGGTGTGAGAAGACCTTCCCTGGGTACTTGTGCAATTGATAATTCAACTCCGGAAGTAGAAAGAGCATGGAGCTCCATGAAGAAGCACAAAGCTCTAGGCCCTGATCTTGTTCCTGTTGATGTTTACAGTGAGGATCCTCATTTTTGGGCCAGTATTCTTATTAAAGTGTTCAACTCAGCCCTTGCTGGTAACACTGTACCATCCTCCTGACACTCTGCCAGAAGGGCGATTATGACAGTCTTTCCAACTATGGCCCAATCTCCCTTCTCGATGGGCATGGAAAGTTTATGGAAAAGTCCTACTCAGTTGCCTACAGGAATGGATGGATGCCCATAACATCATGACAGAAGTGCAGGCTGGCTTCCAGTCTTGAATAGGTACCATTGAGCAGGCCCTTCGCCTATATATGATTTCATATTAATTTACAATAATAAAAAAATCCTCACTGTAATTCATTTTTGCTGACCTGAAAGCAGCTTTTGATCTAGTTGATAGGGGCAAACTTTGGAGATCATTGGTAGACCAAGGGGTCGATTTTACCTTGGTAAAGGCCATGGCACTCCACTCTGGTAACCAGGCTAGAATCAGATATGGCCCAGGTGGTGAGTGTACAGAACTTTTCCAGGTAGAAAAGGGCGTCCAGCAAGTACATGTGCTGGTGCTATTACTTTTCAGCCTCTTCGTAAATGAAGTAGCAGGCTATCTGATAGACAGACCACCTGATGTACCCACCACAGCTGGAAGGAGGGTTCCCATAGTATTATTCACAGAGGAAGCAGTATTGATGGCGCGTACAGAAAATGTAACCCACAGGCTACTAAAGCACTTAGTGGATTACTACGGCAAAAAGTCACTGACTATCAATAGTAGTAAGATGTAGAGTATGGCATTGCATCTTTGAGCTAGGGCTGGTGACATGCGTGTGCACAACTACATAACATTATACATATGGGCTGTCTGAGAGGGCTGCCATTCAAGCTAGGTCTTAATCCTTCCTCATAATCCATGTACCCATATCTTCCTGCATTGTGGCCGCATGGTCAAACTTACTGTGGCCTGAGCTGTAAGTTGATATCTGAATTTTATTGCATGGGTTCTGAATGCTTTATTGCATATATGCCTTTATATAATCATGTCTTATATCTATGAAATAACTGGTGGATTCCTGAATGTAACGGAGCTGAATGTACAAAATTAGATAGTTACATCTTGTCCATGGCCTGGTGGGTTGAGCACTTTTGATTCTGCAGTGCTGTACTTATGGGCTAGGTGGCTTTGCTCAGGGCAATCACCTGCAATGCCAGGCCTTGCCCATTCTAGACAATCCTGTGCTACCCCTCCTCCTGTTTGTGCAGTTCTATGAATATTGTACTATTTGCTGTGCAACACACTGATGACTGAACTGTTTATTCCTCAAATGCTCCCTTGCACATGCACATTAGCACAATCCAGCTTGCATCTATAATTTGGTTGGTTGTCTATTGTGAATTGAATAAGGTTCTTAGGGGGTCATTATAAGCCCTGCAGTCGGTGTTAATGTGGCAATAGTACTGCCAACATGCTGGCGGTACATACTGCCACATTATGACATTGGCAGGTTGGCTGAAGCCAACCTGACAATATACCACACCGTACGCCATGGCAGTAGCATCCGCCAGGCCGGAGATAGAAAATCTCCAGCCTGGCGGCCGCTACTAACCACCAGCAACATTTTGACCATGATATTCGTGGCGTTCATATCCACCCCCCCAACACTCCCCAGACGCCCCCCTCCATCCATGCTTCCCCTTTCCATCCCCCCTACACGCACACTCGCAGACACACACCACACATTTACACACTCACTCACACAGGCATACACTCATTCATACATGCATGCATCCATTCATTCACCCACACATCCATACACACATTCATACTGACAAGCAGGCACGCATTCACATTTCCATTCATACACACATTCTCACTCATGCACACACACATGCAAACAACACTACACACGCATTGGCATTCACTTACACACTCACACATTCATGCAGAAACCCATACACACACACACACACACACACACACACAAACAACACCCCCCACTCACTTCCCCTGTCAGAAACCCAACTTACCTGCATCCAGGGGGTCTTCTGGCAGGGGAGGGGACAGGGCACTGCTACCGCTAGCAGCGCCCACCAGCATAACACCACTGGGCCGTATTATTTCACATAATACGGCTGTCGGCAGTCTACTGGTGTGGCGCTGCTGGTGGTAGCAGCGCCACTTTAACACCATCAACCAGTATGGCCACAGCTGGATTTCCACCCTTCTTGTGGTGGAAGTCCGGCTGTGGTCATAATTTGGCAGACGGATGTTAGCCGCAGCGACATTCTTTTGGTGCCCGTAGCCGCGGCAGTAGGCGGCATTTCCCGCCATTGTCATAATTAGGGCCTTAATGTATTGTGTTTTCGCAACATTCAGCTGACTGTATTGCATATGCATTTTAATCAAATTATGCTTGTATTAATGAACTAAGGGATTTGTTTATCGAGATTGAATGCTGTTAAAATGCTGCTAGTTTGTTACATTGGATATGTTTTTATGATGCATTTTTAATTCCTAGTTTGTTTTAATTCTCTTTTTTTCCCATACTTCTGATCACTGTTTTAACTATTGCAATGCTGGCAGCTGAAACAATAAATAACTAAATAAAATAAATAAATCAAATATAAAATGTATAGGTACTTACCTTCCAACATTTTCTCCATAATATTTGGTGCTATTGATATTCCTAACTCGATATTCCAGGGGCACACCCCTATGTGGGCTATTCACTGTAGATTCATGCTAACACTAACTTCTTGCATGTAACAAACTTTATGACTAGGCATTTTTAGGGGTTGTATGTTGGCTCCTGCTCTGAAGTGATCAACTATTTTTTAAATTGTTTTCATACTGAAATGGTTTGTCTATAAATAATGAGTCATTTACCATTTGACTGCTGGGGTGTTTGTGCAACTCAATGCCAGAATATCATTCAAGAAATCAGCATTAAGTTGTGCAAGCACATGTACCTCTTTGGACATCCATCCAGACTTTGGGCCTCATTTGCAAGAACTGACACATTGCTGCATTTCAGCAGTGATGCGTCAGAAAAACTTGCACTTTGCATGACAAAATCTTAAGCCACGAATGTGTTGTATTTACAATATGGCACAGCATGGCATAGGGATCCTTTCTGTGTCCCAAAAAATGACGCATCCATGTGCGCCATGTTGTAATGGAATTTGAGGGCTGACTTGTGGCACGTAAAGTGATGCAACTCAGCCATTCATCCCTTCTGAATGTGGAATGCGTAAAAAACCAGTACCATCACATTACTCCATTACATGTGTGAAGTGCAGCATGTGTGAAGTGCATGTGTGAAGTGCAGCACCAGTCCAGCTTCACCTTTGTATAATGACACATGTAGTGGAATGCACAACATAATTCTCCATAGCTACAGGCCCCACAATACAGAGGAAAAAACATGGGGCCCAATCACAGGGTAAGTAGCACAGCACCACGCGGCAAGTCAACTTGCCGTGCTATCCTGTGCTAAATGGAAAGGGGAGGAATGGGCTTTACCTACAAGATAACATGAGTTCCTTGTCCTTTTCCCCTGCACTGGTTCACACTGGGCTGCCTATTGTCCAGCCTAGTGTCCATGCAAACACCCTTGCACCATGTTGCAAGGCTGCCTGTGTCTCAGATGGGATTGTCCCTGTGCAGGACGAACTCCTAACCACCCATATCCCCAACTAACAACTATAAAACATTAAAATCTACAGAAGCACTATGACTAACCTGAACTATCACTACTCTGAAAACTATCCTTGACAATGCTAACATGTAATACTTAAATTAAAATGAACAGAAACGGGGGGAGGGACAGCAAGTCAGAGGCAGTCTACATTTGGGCATCAATATGGTCAACGGTTTCTCTGCCATGTCCATCAGTGTGGCCGTCTGCTATTCCGCGGCAGCACCCTTGACTGTCCACTCAGGGCCTGCTGTTCAAGTTCAGTCCATGGGCCTGGTGTGATGACTGCTGTTGTTGGAACTCTTGGTTGTGCTGTAGATGGTCCCATTACTGGATCATCTGACTGCTTAGCACCCCTCAAAGTTGTCTCTTGTGCCTGCTCTGTCCTGCAATTTCTGGCACTGGGGTGGATTCTCAGGTCCTGGCTGACTTCCACTGCTCGTACTTCTTGCCCGTGCACCTAAAGCCTTTTGAAACCTTTCTGAGACATCGGTTCTGTTCAAACATATCCAGTACGTTCTTTCCTGTTCATGTGTCATGTTGACTGTTGGAGAGGAAGGACATATGTATCAGACCAAGCTGAAGTTGTCAAATGTATCTACAAATACATGCATGAACAACTGTTTGGAAGCACAAGTGGCATGTTCAGCCAATAAATTTTACATCCATGGAACGAAGAATGACCAACTGTCATTTAAGGCATCTTCATTCCCTACAGTTATAATGCTGAAGTGCCAATGTCTTGATCTTGTGCGAACATGGAATGGCTGTGTCAGGCATTATAAAGGTATATACACGTGAACATTAAGACAGATCAGGAACAATAAAGTTGTGTACATATGGAATGGTACATATGGTTCTTCTAGGTACTTCCTGGGGTTTGTCAGGCAGCATGCAATTCGGGTATGACATATGGCCAAACACCTCTGTGAAATGAGTAATGTGTCTCAAGTACACGTTTTGTGCATCAGCAATGCTTCTCTGATATGGCAGGGACAGAAGGCAACACACATTGCAACACAGCACAACGTAATGGTAGGTAGTTGTAACATTGACGGAGTTTGGCTAGCTAGCTACAACTCAGTGGACCTGTTGGACACCCCTCCAATGTTGACTCATGGACATACCCGGACCACTTTGACTGAGATCACATAATGGCATTCAAGATATTGGTTGTGATCCTTTTCATGGCCACAAGTCTGTCCATACATGTCTCTACGGAATATAACCTAGATGTACACCAACTCATACTTGATCCATGTGATGGGTGTGTGCATGAATGCTCTGAATGTCCTATCTATGAGTATGTTGTCCTGTACATTGCAAGTAATTGCCTGAACAGGTTCAAAGGTGACAATGAATGGGTGAGACAGCATGAGCAACGACAGCTGTAGGTCGTCTGTGATTTGGACTGTATGCAGACAACACTGTACATGCATGCCTGTGGTACTTCACACATTGCCCTTATTCCTGAATAAGCACTACAAGGGTATGAACATGTGTCTTTCATAGGAAATATGGTATACGAGGGCGTGAGTTAGGCATATAACAGCATTGGCATGTGTGGAATGGTGACATGTCCCACATCAACACATCAACTCATGTCAACTCCATCTGCAGTGATTTAGGAATGAACACATCCTGTGTGGCCCGGCTACATAAGATTGACCTTCCATTGCCATTCAGATGCCTACACTAGCAATGTGCATCAGACAGGCAGAAAGAAGGTTGCTTCTCCATTTTGAGGTTCACATCCACCGCCATTACAACATCCTTCATGCCACCGTCCTATTTCTACTCCCTACGTCCTACTGCTGTTGTGTATCTACATGTCAGATATATTTAGACTAATGACTGATGATCCCATTTACACATCTCTGCAAAATATATACGTGACGACACAGTCCTTATAGAGCACACAAACCATCATGTGACACTCACAGGTAGCATTTGGATTATGACAGCTGTCTACTTAGCCACAGGTGTATGGGGCGGGTCCACCTAGAGAAAAGAACATGGTACAAAACTTCATTAGAGCTGAACATGTACACTGAACATATGAAGCACAGTCCATCAACTTCACAAATGTCAGGTTTTGTGTTTAATGGACATGTAGCTTGTGGCACATTGGGAATGTCCTAATGATGGACATATGTCTTTCATGTTGCAGGGTAGTCTGTTGAGACCAAGCACATCACGTATCAGTTGCACAGAGTGCAGACAAGGTATAAGACCCCCCTAACTTTCTACTGTGTTTAAGGGTGCCTTGATTTTGTGGCTATGTGAACAGTCCAATTTTACAGACAACACACTGCATAGCATACAGATGCTTGGGACTGCTCACGTAGATACCTGTTCTTCACAAAAATACACACATCTGACAGTACCCATGCTTACTTATTTTGTTCACTTGTCTCCTTACATTTAAACAGTGCACTGGAATTTGACAATGGACATCCAAGGCTTGTGCAGGCTCATCAAGGAAAAATTACTATTTCTCCCAGTACACACGTATGTGTGATGCTATGGGTGGTATTGTAAACACCTTGGCCACCGGTTGCCTGATGACAGGTGAGTGTACTCTCCTGCAACATACATGGCAGCTGACCCACACAGTTTAGAGTTAATAATGACTTAGCATGTTGGGTGACATTACTCTCTACACAATAGCAGAGGGTCACACAGCACCTATGGGCCTGGCTGCTGGCACAGCATGGCCTGTTTTTGCAATGAACATCTCACTGTAAACAGGCTCCTGAGGCCTTTACTACTCATTTTAGTGTGCTCACCTGTAGTAAGCCTTACTATCACATATACATATATGAGCCACCATTTGAAGAAGAAACATCACACGTGTGCAAATGACACACAGCAACAAGCTCATGGTGTATAGGGACTTACCGGTTTGGTCACCAACTTCTATCCCCAGGTGATCAAGTAGATCAGTCTCATGGCTCACAACATCTGCCCACCAGTGCTTCAGTTGGTGGAGGCTCTGCTGGACATTTAAGACACATTCCATTTGGTATCACACCTTCTCCCAATGCTCTTGTCTCTTGTGGGCAGGGTATCCTTGCTTCACCCAACCTCCAATCCCAATCATGTTGGGCAGACAATACGTCAACAACCACAGCAGGCCACCAAACTCATCCTCTGACATGTTTTTCGGTCAGCCCCTCCCCGGCATCCGAGCACTCAAACTATCCTCCCTAAATAAGCCATAAAAAAGCCCTAACCCTTCCTCCTACCCCTAAACTACAGAATCCCTAAATGGACAGGCACCCAACACTACAGAACACAAAACGATACAATACACAAATTACACTTTACAAACACAACATGGGCAACAAAGACACCAAATGGGCCAAACACAGACATCCCATCAACGGCATACTCTAAACACCTCCAACACACAGCACAGACTAAAAGACAGTAAGTGAAAGTAAAAGTAACTTCTCAGTTCCTGGTTTGCAGCACGGCTGAGCCATTGCATAATTTCCTGTGTAGATGTGTCACATTTCTGACTCAAGCGTCACTTGTCCTTCTACAAAAGTGCTGTTTGTTTTGATGCATCGCTAGTGATTTAGCCAAGGTACGAGTTACACATGCACATCACAATAGATGAGGCATTGTTTTGGATGCTTTGAGCTTGATGCATGTATTCTGTGCGACACTCTTCCTACTAAAGCATCACGTTTCTTAGTAAAGCATCACTTTTCCTACAAATGCATTGTTTACTTTTGATGCATCGCTAGTGACATAGTCAAGGTGCGAGTTACACACAACACATGACACTAGACGAGACATTGTTTTTGACGCTTCTTAGTTGATGTGTGTATTTCATGTGATGCTTTACCTATTAAAGCATCACTTTTCCTACAAAAGCGTAATTTTTTTATGACGCATCGCTAGTGACATAGTCAAGGAGTGGGTTACATGCAACCCATGTAAATGTACAATGCATTGGCTTTATGGGGGTGGTGTTGATGCATGGCTTCCAAACGATGCTCCATGTGCAATCCATCACATTTGTGGCCAATGCATGTGTTTTCTTCAACGATACAAGCCCTTTGGGTGTGGTAAAGCGTAATTATTGGTGCAATGCAGCACAGGGTTCGCTTTTGTAGCTCAATTTCACTCTGCTAACATGCATGTAGTGTTGGAATTTGCTGCATGTGTATGTTAACAGTTTACATGTTTGACTCCTTGCATTCATGGTGCAGACACTTGGACAGGCAACATATTGCTGTGTGTGACATAGACTAGTTATAAATCGTGAACATCTTGCTATCATCAAAATGACAGCAGTTTGTATCATGGTTGCATTGATGTAGTTATCAGCATAGTTGTCATTTTTTGTCCCAGATGCAGAGCTACTATGCAAAAAGTATCCACATTGTCAGATGATTGTGGGCATGCTTGTAGTTCATACTATCTGTCTGCATTATATACCACTGATGTACTTATGCCTGTAAAACACACTCAGAAATTGAAACTCACCAACTACTTCAGCCTATCTACATTATATGTGGCATCCAGCTCACAGAAAGAATGTCCGGATGTGTAGCGTAGTTTGCAATGACAATAGGTCACATGCTCATATGTGACTGACATCATAGAGCAGACTATATTGTCCAACGACCACCATAGGTTGTACTGGTGCATACACATCTACTGTCTTTGCCTGGTGTCTGGCACTATATGTGTGCCACATGCAAATGACACATGCAGAAATGGATCATCCAAGACTATTGCCCATTACTTTTTTCTTCATGAGCCCTGCTTGGGTAGGCCTAACAAGTGTGATGTCTTCCAGTAGGGATATGTTTAGCATTTCCCTGTATCGCATTATTTGGTCAACAGAGAGGGTTAGCGTGAACTTAGAATGTGGTTAGACATTCATACCAGATGGTCACATGTGCAGTCATTTCCATGTTATGCCACTATGACCTGGGATGCGTCAGTGCATGTGCAGGCTGCTTAGCCAGGAGTGTCATCACATGTAGTATGACCTTGACATCTGTTTGTTTATTAGTTTAGCTGTGTGTCCTGGGCAAGTTGGACCACACATATGGAGCTGTTGGAGTCGCAGCATTGTTAGCTTCAAGTTAAGACTAAATGACGCAGTCACATCCATTCCTGCATGTGACAGTTGCATCCTTGCCTACTGGGTAAAGTGTGCCTGCCTTGTGGCTAGGTAATGAGTCCAGCACTGCCACAGTATGGGAAGCATGAATTTTAAGTGTTATGTGAGATGCAACACTGGTGTAGGTAGGTGCTGACAAACCTTTATGTAGCATTTTAGGACTTACTGTGTTGCACGGTGTGCCCATGACCATCCTATGGGCCTTTTTTCACAGTCATGGGACAATCAGGTGACTGTGACACAGTGAAGAAATTTACTTATGGACAACACACATACTTAGTCTTTGCACATAGTTGACATGTACACTCCCTTGGGATTGTGATGGTGTGTGTGACAGTCAGTGCACAGTTGCACCACACATGCTCAATATACGGGCACAATATTCTTCAGTGCCACCTTTGTTTGCTATGATTTGTCCACACACATGCATTTGGCACATGTTGTTGATATGTACACATGTTTCTGCCGATATGATGGCATATTGTGGTGTGAATTACACATAACTACCTACATTTGTGATAGGTCAGATTCACATAGGTGAGATGTCAATGTATGGATGTTTACAGTGACTGTAGAATGAAAGTCTGTATATATATGTGAAGTCTACATTAATTAATTTACATTTGTACAGGCTATGTTGGCATAATATTTGAGACTGGCATATTTTGCCATCCAACATGAGCAATCTACTGTAAAGAAATTCTGGACTAATGTGTCCCTTTTACGAGTCCCAGCTACTGTACCAATATTTTAGCCTTTGCCCTCACCTTCATCATCATCATTCTCCACTGGTTCCTGCACATCATTGCACTGGTCCCATGTGACCTTTGTCTGCACACTAATATTATACAAGATGCAGTGCACAAGTATAATTTTGCAGACTGTTGGTGGGGAGTAGAACAGCCCGGCAACCTGACATATCTAGGCAGCGAAAACGTGACTTGAGTCGGCTGAAAGTCCATTCAACAATGGGCCTGGTCCAGGACAGTGCTTTGTTGAATCTGTGCTAGTCCTCGGTTTGGAGAGGTGCATATGGGGTCATTACCCAGGTCTGCAGACCATATCCTTGGTTAGTTGAAAAGACAAAGGAGAAAAGTCAGTCAAAGCACTTTTGACAGACAAGCTCAGTGGATTTGCATTTCTTGCAACGTGTGCATTTGAGATTTGCATTAAAGATGTGCCCAGATGAATGGTGCAAGTATGAGGTTCATTCCTCCTACATGTGCACTGGGTGAGTTGCCATACACGGATATGTCCATTGGGTCATTCCTAATTTGTTTTTGTTGGGTCAGGCCTGTACTTCACATATACTTACCAACCAGCAGGCCATTCCCATTTAGGCCATTCTGGAATCTCTCATTTATGATAGAGTGGCGGAAGATGTATGCATCATGCACACTCCCAGGATATTTGGCAAGGACATTGGTGAACATGCCAGGATGATCCACGAAAGCCTGGACATTCATGGAGTGCATTTGTTTCCGGTTCCTGTATATGTGTGATGTAGCTGCTGGAGGTACCAGTTGCACATGTGTGCAGTCCATGGCACACAGCACATGTGGGAAACCGCTGATGGGATAGAAGCCTTGCTTGATCTCCGGCTGCAGTTGTTGTGTGTTGGGGAAGAGAAGAGATGTTTTCAGTGTTAGGCATATGATGGCATCCATGGCAGTGTTGAGGAAAGCAGAGAAAGATGGCTGGGAGATACCAGCCACTCTAGCTGTTGTGATCTGGAGTGACCCCGACACCAACATGTGGAGTACAGACATGAGCTTCACCTGTGGCAAGATGCTACTGGACCTCCCAGTTCTTGGCTGGAGCCTATGTGCTATTTGACACAGCAATTTGACAATTGATTGCCTCAGTAGCCCGCAGTTGGTGATGAACTCATCTCCCCTTGGTCAATGAGGCTAATCAACTGCTGATGAATGTTCTCCTTTCTCCTGCGCTGCCTTTATGATGGGTGGGTGGGGCTGTGGTTAGGGTGGTGTGCGTTGCGGTCTTCTCCTTGCCACTACCAACTGCAAAAGAAGGAGCTCCATGTTGTAGTTGAGCTTGCCAGACTGTTCTGTCTGACTTCTCTTTATATTCCAATGCCAATGCATCACTTCCTATGGGTGGGTTACCAATGTGCAGGAATTTTAACACATTTGGACACTTGGGATACACTCCCATCCAATTTGTCACTTTTCCATTTACTTGTAAATACCCATGCATTGGTTTTCTGGGAACACCTACCTCTGGCCCTAAGTTGCTTGATAAATCCAGAGTAACACAACTAGGCATAAATTGCTGCGTTGCATTTATCTGCCCTTGGGAGGCATTTCATGGGTGGTATGTGGGTGTTCTCTCGCAAATCCCATGGATTTTGGTGAATTCCCAGATTTACCATAAGTGGTAAACCTGGGAATACACCAAAACTGCTCTGCCTCCCCAGGTAAGGTGTAACAAGGAGCAATATGTTTATTTCTCCTAGTTTTTTCCTCTTTCTATGTGTGCTGCCTTTTGCGACATGCATAGAAAGAGAAACATGCCTCATTGGATTGTTTTTGTGCTGAAAGGTGCCCTTCCTCAACAAAATAAAATACTGCTGACAACTCAGACATCATTGCACCATGGTGCAAAGGTGCCTGCATTGGCGCAAGGCAGCACATTGTGTGCCAGCACTGGGAAATGGTAGGAATATGTCACAATAGTTTAAATATGACACATTCCTGTCCTTTTCCTATCATGCAGTGCATCAAGGAGACTTGCTGCGCTGTGTGATTTCTACATAATTATGCACCCTGATATCAGCTGTGAGGAATGGGTTTGTTAGTTGCATGGGGTGTGAACTCTGGTCAAGCAACAGCCGCAACCACAAAAAGTCACTAAATTATTCTGTGCTTAACCCTGATTAGATAGAGCACAAAAAGCAATTAGACTTAACTTAGAGGCAGTGTGTAAAGTATGCAGCACGCAAACAGTAATGAAGTAAAAACAAAACACAAGAAAAATCCCAAACCGATTTCGAAAAATAGAGTACATTTTAATAAACTATTGTGACACCAAAACAGAAAAAATGCAATCAGTAGAACCAGTGTTATTAATTTGTAAAAGTTTTCAGTGAAAACTAGTGCCTAAAAGATCAGAGGGCCAACTGGGGACATCTAGAGCCAGATGTAGGTAGGAAAAACTTTGCGATTCGGAAATAGAAACTCCATGCGAATCGCTATTTCCGACTCGCAAAATCAAATGCAAGAAATATTTGCGATACCAATTTGCGAGTCGCAGAGGTGTCGCACCGCAATTTTTTTGCGACCTCGCTAAAAGTGAGATCGCAATTTGCGAGAAGGGTGTAGCAAATTGCGACTGACTCGCAAATTGCCTGCAGGTGCACCACAACAGTTTGGAAACCCACTTCCTGGCTCTTGGTGATGACATCAGAACCAGGAAGTCATCAAATACACCTGGGAGGAGGGAGGACCACATCCAATTCAAACTGCTGTGCCACACCCAGGGCAGAGGAGCTGCAGCAACAATGGAGGAGACAGGCAGTGCTGGCAGAAGGAGGAAAGTGAAATTTTCTAACAAGGAGTTGGAGGTGCTGACAGAAGAATGCTGCCTGCATCATGATGAACTTTTTGGGAAGGCAGCAATGAGTGTCCCAGACACTCAAAAGAAAAGGATGTGGCAGCAGATACAGGAGAAGATCAATGCCATAGGGGTGAGCCACCACACCCTCGAGGAAATTTGCAAACAGTGGTATGACCTGCACTCCAGGACCAAGGAGAGGGTTGTGGAGCGCATGAGGGAGATGAGGGGCACCAGAGGAGGCCCATCCACCGTCCCACCACCCACAGCCCTGGAAAGCATGGTGGAACAGACACTGGAGCCAGAGGCCGTACAGGGCATGGGAGAACTGGACAGTTCAGCGCTAGGGACATCAAAAAGTGAGTACCATGAGATATGCTTTGACACCCACAAATGCAGTATACACACTATCCCAGTGCACAGCAGCAGGCACCACCAGACTAGCTCCATTCCAGTCTAGCAACCTCTAGAATAGTGCATTATGGGCAATGTAGTACAGTAGTCAGAATATAGGCAAATGTTTATTATGAGGCATAAAACAGATGTGTGATACTGACAGTGTATCCCCTATGTCCCACAGGTCTCCCACAAGACACCCCCAGCAGCGACATCAGGCAGGGAGAAGAACATGGGCCAGAGCCACTGCAGGAGGCTGCTGGTGAAATTGCAGGGCCCAGCAGGACACCACCAGGACCCATTGAAGAACAACCGCAGGACATGGGGGCAGCAGAAACAACACCAGGGCCCAGCCCCACAGAGTGGCTCACAGAGCCAGCAGCTGGATGAATGTGCAGACGCCGGGGCAGAGTTCAGTTGGTGCCCCAGGATGAGGTAGAGGAAGCAGACTTTGTGGGCTTGGAGGCATCGCTCAGTCATGGTCAGCGCCTGCAAAATAGACAATTGAGGTCCATCACCAGAACCCTCAATAGAATGCAGAGCACAGTGACACATGGGATGGCGAATGTGAACAGTCAGTTCAACTGCATGAATGAACATCTGGGGGATTTAACACAGGCCATCCAACAATTGGTGACTGAACTAGTGGCAGACCGAGAACATGCAAGGCGCAGGGAGCGCCACACTGCCGCACCGCCTGGCAGCATCTATTGGGCGTCTTGCCACAAATACAACAGGCCTGTCAAGGCGTACAGTCAGCCTCCAGGTGGAACTTGGGCACTTCGCAGGGGATGTGGCGCGAGGACTTGGCCGCATCAGCCATGCGGTGGACCTTATGGAGAGCAGGCAGGCTGCAAGGGGCACTGGGGAGACCCCTCAGGACAGCGAGGAGGGGTCAACCATTAGTAGTGTGTCTGCCAGCGAGTCCTGTGTGCTACGGAGTAGTAGTGCATGGCAGGGGTCAGGGGACCCACCAGGGATGAGCCATGGTGGCCGCTCTAGGAGGAGGGTGTGAGCCACCAGACTGTACTGTACATAAGGCACATGAATTATAATGGGGGTGATTCTCACCCTGGCGGGCGGCGGAGGCCGCCCGCCAGAGTTCCCCCTCCAAAATACCGCTCTGCGGTCGAAAGACCGCTGAGGGTATTTTGGGTTTTTTCACTGGGCTGGCGGGCGACCGCCAAAAGGCCGCCCGCCAGCCCAGTGCAAAACACCCTTCCCACGCGGAGTGGGAAGGTGCGACGGGTGAAGGAGAACCGCCAGGAACAGGATGGCGGTATGGGGTGTCAGAATCCTCCATGGCGGCGCAGCTTGCTGCGCCGCCATGGAGGATTCATTTGGGCAGCGGAAAACTGGCGGGAGACCGCCGGTTTTCCACTTCTGACCGCGGCCGAACCGCCGCGGTCAGAATGCCCAGCGGGGCACCGCCAGCCTGTTGGCGGTGCCCCTGTCATTTTAGCCCTGGCGGTCTTGGACCGCCAGGGTTAGAATGACCCACAATGTGTCTTAAATGCAAATGGACAATTACAGACTGTGACATACAGCAATATTATTTTTCCATATAGTTTAGAAATAAAAAGGTTTTGTTTGTTTCACTACATAACTGGGCTATGATGTGTGTCTGACATTAGTGAGTGTGGTGACAGTTGCCACGTACCTGCCATTGGGTTGCAATGTGGTTCCGTCTCTGTCTGCCTTCATTTGCGATGCTTCTATCTCCAGGCTGTCAGTGTGGTAGCTCTTGCTCCTCATCCTCCGTGTCTGTGTCTTCAAGGGTGAGATGTAGCCCACGTCTGGTGGCAATGTTGTGTAGAAGTGCACAGGCTGCAACAATCTTGCATGCTGTTTCTGGGGCATACTGGAGTGCACCTCCACTTTTGTGGAGGCATCTGAATCTTGCCTTTAACAAGCCAAAGGTCCTCTCAATGACAGTTCTGGTCTGCCGATGTGCACTGTTATACCGCCTCTCGTTCTGATTCTCAGGTGTTAGGTACGGGGTGAGTATCCATGGTCTGAGGGCATATGCACTGTCACCTGTTTGACAAAAATAAGCAAATTTAGCAGGGCATCAATGGTTTACACAGTGACCTGTATGTATGGCTTCAGGGAGTAGTCAGCAATACCTAATAGATATCCGTCTCCGAACTCCCCACGTTCTAGGCGTTGGTGTATCCCACTGTGCCTGAATATATATGAGTTATGTGTACTCCCTGGATATTTAGCTACAATGTCAGTAATGACATTATGGGTGTCACATACCACCTGGATGTTTAGTGAGTGGGTACATTTCCTATTGTGGAACACATTTTCCAGATTTGCAGGAGGGCAGATTTGTATATGTGTCCCGTCCACACACCCTATAACATGGGGGAAGTTGGCAATTCTGTAGAACTCCAACTTGGTGCTGTTAATTTCTGCCTCATTCCTGGGTAGGTATATATATCTGGACATGTGTGTGTGAGTATGGCATCTAGGAATGATCTGAAGAATCGTGATAGTGCACTTTGGGATACCCCACCTGCCACAGCAATCACCCCCTGATAGCTACCCGAGGTCAAGAGGTGCAGTGAGCATAGCACTTGCACATGTGTAGGGATGGCGCTGCCACGCATTGTCTGTCGTTCAAGCTGCGGAGTCAGTAGTTCAATTAATTCTAAGACTGCAGCACTGCTCAGTCTATATTTGTCATATATCTCCTCCTCAGTTTGTTGCAATAGTGTCTGCCTGGTTCAGTATATCCTCTCCTGTCTCTGCCTCCTCCTCCTCTGCTGGGCAGCCTGGACTCTCCTCCTCCATGCTATCACGTACAGTTCAGCCATTTTGAGTCACCCAGATACCTTCTGGGTCTCCTTTTATACTTTGGTTCTGGTTACCACCTGGTCTGAATCAGTGGTAATCTGGATGTGCAAAATGGGCTTTTTGCGACTATTCGCAATTTGCGACTGGCTTTTGCATATGGTTTTCGACTTGCAATTTGCAACTTCCTATTTGCGGGTCGCAAAATCAGGTCGCAAATTTTGCTAGTCGGTAATGGCTCGCATCACTATTTGCATTTCGGAAATGGGATTTTTGCATCCCATTTCAGATTTTGCGAGGTCGCAAATAGCGATTCGGGCCATTTGCGACTCGCAAAAGTTTGCTACATCTGGCCCCTAGCCATGTGAGACCAGGTCACAGTAACAATTATAGCTGACTGCGATGGAGTGTGGTTCAGATACAAGAAGTGGATTAGGCCCCTCAGGGCTTACCTTCTGACAGAGAAGAAATTCTGAGAAAAAGTGTCTGAGAAGGGAAGGTTCAGCAGAGCCAATCTTCAGGAGGTGTCCAAGGAGGGAGTGTCATTGTCAAATGGCCTTGGGTCAAAGTCACAATGATGATTTCTACATTCGGACATAGTTGTTGAAATAGAAGTTAAAAATCTGCAGAGGGACGAGTCAGAGGGGTGTAGGCAAATACAGTTCCACGAGGCTGGATACCCCTATGGCGGAGGACTGCTGAAAAGGAGTTGCTGCTGCAGAGAAGAATATAGCAGAAGAAGCTGCAATGTCAATCCAACCGGTGATACACCTCAGACAGATAGGAAAACAGGATGGTTTTGGTCTCCTCCCGGTCCTCAGAGCAGTTTTTAGCCTACATTTTCCCAAGTCCTCATCACTGAGAAGAGGCTATCTGTGCACATTTAGTGCCTCAACCCAGGGTCCAGGAATGGTGAGACACCTCTTGGGAGTTCAGGACTCACCCAGGGTGGATCTATGTGTGGGTTCTAGATGGTGGGAGCCTTTTATGTCCCTATCGCTCTGAACAGGAGGCCAGTAAACATGCCCTTGGAGTCACATTCGGTAATCCTGGGTGCAGGTGAAGATGTAGGGATCAACAGCAGGACTGGCCTCTGAGGGCTTAAGGCAGGTTCAAGACAGCAAGGCAGTCCTTTTAGGTACACCAGCAGTCTGTCAGAATGCACTGCAGGTGCGGCAGGCAGTCCTCTGAGAGTCCATCCGCAGGTCCAGTAGCGAACTGAAGAGTGGGTTTGAAGGTCCTGTTTTTATACCCTGGTGCCCTCCTTCTGGTAGGTGCGAGAACCATCTGGAAAGGTTTTTCGAAGTGCATGGAATTTCCTGACTCCCGGCCCTGTCTCCAAGCTGGCTGTTGTGACAATGTAGAGTCATTAGGCCCTTTGTGTGAAGGCAGAGCACAGGATATTCAGTTGCAAGTGGGGCGTGCTCAGCTCTGGCCAACAAATCCCTCCCCCATCCTGCCAGCATATGGCCCATTGTGGCACATCTAAGCACTCTATTGTGTGACTGTTTTGGAGAATTCACTAAGTGCAACTGTCAGCTGCTCCAAGACAGACTGCATGCACAAAGGGCTAAGTGCAGGATAATGCCAATATTCTAAAGGTGACATTTTCAAAATTGTAATTAAAAAAACTGACTTTACCGTTAAAGAGTGCCTATCATTATAATTTAATAGAACCAAACATCACATAGCCATCTACTCCCAATTAGGAATTTCAGCTTTTTAAATGTAATAAGTAATACCCGGTATTATCATATGGGAGAGGTAGGCCTCACAATGGTGAAAAATGAGTTAGGGTTTTTTTACTACCAGGATGTGTAAAACTTAAAAGTACATTTCCAGCTTTTTAATTACACAGCACTGTGTCCAATGGGCTACCTAAGGTCACTTCAGGGGTGATTTATATGTAATAAAAGGGGAGTTTAGGGCTTGTCAAGGGGGTTTTAATGCTGAGTCAACAAGGCTGTATTCAGGATGCAATGGCAGGCCCGGTACATGTATTAAGGTGCTACGTAAGTGGGTGGCACACTAAGTGCTGCTGGCTCACTGGCAGCATTTAATTTACAAGTCTGGGTATATGGTCTACCACTCTACAAGAGACTTATAAGAATATTAACTATGCCAATCAGGGTTAAGGCAATCAAACCATGTTTAAGAGAGTGAGCCCAAGCACTTTAGCACTGGTTAGCAGTGGTAAAGTGCATAGAGTCCAAAGGCCAACAAAAATGAATTCAACAAAAAAGTGGAGGATAAAGGCAAAAGGTTTGGGACTGACTCTGCAGAGAGGGCTAGGTCCAGCACGCGGAGATGGAACATGTAGAACCCTCACACATTCGATTAAATACTAATTGAATTTAATAAGTTTGCCAAAGCCAGCTTCTGTTTCAGAGCTGAATTATATTCGGACACACATTAAAATTCCATTCAGTAGAGTAATATGTTTGCTGTGTTTGAATTCACTTTTCGTTTTCTTATGTAACACAATATAGATTCCTCCTCATAAGGTAGTTTTATTGGAATTCCATACACTTTGTTTAGATATATTCACGTTAGAAGTGAGGCAAATTATCCCGGAGTGAAGGCTTTCTTATGATCTATAAAAGTTGTATCTACAACTTTTTTTCAATTCCACTGAGGTTTTGAACAGTGTCCACCGGACGTTTTTGTGGTCTTGTAGTAACATTGGTCCAATTTCACTTTCAGTTATGATATTTAACAAGAAGCCATCATCACAAGTATTACAAGCAGGTAAGTTAATTAATGTGTTAATCAAATATTTAATACTGAGTACTCACATGACATGTCTTTAAAGAGTATCAGATGCGCTCACCAACCTTCTTAGGTGGTGTAGGACTGGTCATATCTATAAATCCCTTTGTGCCTAATGGGTATATTTTTGCGGAGAGCACTCGATATCACAGCAGGAGCGCTTATGGCAAAATTGTAATGCCAGCTAATCACCATGTACTTTTATTCACAGAAAAAAAACTTCAAACGTGTTTTTTCTGCAAAACAATCAATGAGTTTTATTTGTTTTGTTCCTCTTTGTGACCATCATAGTTTATTTGCAGTTCGAAAACAAAATAAAAAAAGAGCGATAGAAGGACGGTCCTAAATAGGGAGGGCCACCCTTGGTCTAAACCAGCAGTTATGTGGCAAATGGGTCACTGGCGAAAGGTTTCCAAAAGCTTAGTCGGCTGAGACTTAAGTTTCCGAAACCAAGTGACTCCCTCATTTCTAAGTGGGGGAAATGTGGGCTCGAGGATGAGGTACCTGCCATTTTTTGATAGATGTCTCTCATTGGCCAATCTCTATAAAAGGACTTTCATCTCCAAGAATCCTTAACATTTTTGATGTTGATTCCTTTGAACATAGATTTATGTGACCTTCAGAAGAACTAAATTGCACGTTTGCTGTCTAACATATCATTACAATGAAGATTAAAATCGCACCCAACAATAAAATATTTTTGCTCTGACGTCCAGGTGCGAGCACCAAGAGAAAAGGATGACAGATGATGCAGGATCATAAAACAACATTACATACAGTGAAGATGCACTAAACACAATAGTCCTAATTATACATCTCCCAGGGATGATATTTATTCAGTGAAAGACAATATATATATTTTACATAAATCTGTAACTTAAATGAATACTAAATTAAACCTTCCATAAATTTAAGAATCACTGATGAAACCTTAGTTAGTGATTGTAACGAAATCTTAGTCGGAGCATATTGTTTGTAAAAACAAAAGAAAAGCTAAAGGTAATCGACTAGTGGTATTGGCATGATGTATGGTGTGTTGTTTTAATTGTTTTCATTTTCCTAGTCTCTTTATTTTTTAGATATGCAACTAAATCATACGGATCATCAAAGTCTCCCTTGGGCATGTTAATTTCCTACGAACTGTTAGTGCATGGCTTAGTGCATAGGGCTGCTCCCTGTGTGATGTGTCTGCCAACGGTAGTGGTGTTGCGTGCAATGAACATGTGTTTCTTCTGTCTTTCCCCTCCCTTTTTGTTTTGTCACCCTGATCTTGCGAGCATCATCGGCGGAGGAGCAGTGGCACCGGAGCAGGAGGGAGCTGCATCCCACATGGCCCTGGAGGGTGAAACAACGGAGTCTGAAGCCACCAGTGGGACGGAGGGCAAGGGTAGCTCCACGACGGGGACAGGAGCATACACCAGCGACAGCGACTCCTCCTCTGATGGGAGCTCACCTCTGTGCCCACCGCATCAACAGGTACAGCCGCCCCCCCCCACCAGCACCACCCTCCCAGCAGCCACTCAGTGTGTGTCCCATGCCCGCTCACCCATGTGGGTGGGCATCTCCTTTGCCCCAGGCACCATAGCCCCTGCCCCATTCAGCCCTGCTGGCCTCAGTGAGGAGGCTATTGACCTCCTGAGATCCCTCATTGTTGGGCAATCTACCAGTTTGAATGCCATCCAGGGTGTTGAGAGGCATTTGCAACAAACAAATGCATACCTGGAGGGCATTCATTCTGGGCAGGCGGCCCAACAGAGAGCATTTCAGGCTCTGGTAGCCATTGTCCCTGTGTCCAGCCTCCCCCTTCCAACTTCCTCCACCCAGACCCAATCCCCTGTACCTCAGCATATCCCAAGCACATCATCAGACCAGCATGCACACTCATCAACACACAAGAGTGGACCTGACAAACATAAGCACCACACATCCCACAGGCACTCACACAAGCCCCATCCCCATGCAGACACAGCAACATCCACTTCCTCCACTGTGTCCCCCTCCTCCACATCCTCCTCCTCCCTCCCTGTCTTGTCTCCACTCACACCTGCATGCACTACATCCTCAGCCACTACCTCCATCACCAGCACGCCCATCACCACACACCGCTCACGTGCAAACACCACCCCACTACCATTCACACATCCCCAGTGTCCTCTCCTAGTGTGTCTGTGAGCCCTCCTCCCAAAGTACACAAGCGCTGGCACACACCCACCCAACAGCCATCCACCTCACAATAGCCTCCGGCCCATGCACCTTCACCCAAATTCAGCAAACGTACGCCTCCTACAACCACTACCTCTTCCTCCACTCCCAAACTCCCTCCATCTCCCCATCCCATTGTGTCTAAAAAACTTTTCCTGGCTAACACTGACCTCTTCCCTACACTCCCCCCCCCCGGCCTTCCCCTAGGGCCAGGCTTTCCAGGTCCCAGCCCAGCACCTCACCCACCAAATCCCCAGGCACAGTGGTGCCAGCAACTGCGGTCTCATCGAGTGCGCCACCCAACAGGGCTGCCAGTGTGCCACCTAGCGAGGCCAAGGACATTCCGCCACCTGCCAAGGTGAAGAAGGTGCCCACATCCCGGAGGCAGAAGCCGCATCTACCAGCCACCAAGGGCTCCTCCAAATCAAAAGGGGACAGTGGCAAGACACCTGCGCCAACATCAAAGGTGGGAATGCGACACAAGCCGAGGAGCAGGTCAGGACAGGGCACGGTGGCTCCGACTGAGGGACTAGAGTCACCCCTTCTCTCAACCACTACACCAACCTGTACTGTGGTGGACACAGCCACCTGCACTGCCACCAGCACCGCCACCTGCACCGCCACCAGCACCGCCACCTGCACTGCCACCTGCACCGCCACCTGCACATCTGCTGCCTCAGAAACAGTCCCCAGCATCATCCCCAGTGGGCAGCTGTCCGAGGCTGCAGGAGATGTCCTGCTGTGTCCCTTAACAGGTGCTGACACATGCACCACCGCCAGCACCTCCACCACAGACACCGCTGCAAGCACCGCCACCAGCCCTGCGATGTGCTCCGACAGTGCCAACATACCTGACATGGCTACCATCCCCAGTGGGCAGCCGTACGAGGCTGGAGGAGACTTCCTGGACCCTGCCCAGCTTCCATGAGACATGACTCTCATCACTGTTTGCACCTGCAGGTGGCAGGCGAAGCCGCAGCAGGGTGGGGTATGTCTCTGCCTCCATGGCGTATCATGTTACCTGTTCCTAGGCAATCTCGTGGCACACACACCCATGTGAGGAAATGGGACCAGCCACACTGCATGTGAAGCACTCTGGGCACCAAGCCCCCTCTAGAACCAGTGGAGAGATACATCCACTAACTCAGCCAATGGCAGGATGAAGCACTCTGGGCACAAAGCCCCCTCCAGAACCAGTGGAGAGATTTGACATCCACTACCTCAGGCCTTGGCAGGATGAAGCACTCTGGGCACAAAGCCCCCTCCAGAACCACTGGAGATTGACATCCACTACCTCAGTCCTTGGCAGGATGAAGCACTCTGGGCACAAAGCCCCCTCCAGAACCAGTGGATTTTGACATCCACTACCTCAGTCCTTGGCAGGATGAAGCACTGTTGGCACAAAGCCCCCTCCAGAACCAGTGGAGACTGTTATCCACTTGAGAGACTGTGGCTTTGCACTCCCCAGGATAAAGCAGTGGGCAAACCACCCACTGGAAAGACTTGAGAATCTGTGGCTTTGCACTCCCCAGGATAAAGCAGTGGGCACACCACCCACTGGAAGACTTGAGACACTGGGGTTTTGCACTCCCCAGGATTAAGCAGTGGACAAACCACCCACTGAAAAGACTTGAGAGACTATGGCTTTGCACTCCCCAGGATAGAGCAGGTGGCATTTCACCCACTCGAAAGACTTGAGACACTGTGGCTTTGCACTCCCCAGGATAGAGCAGTGGGCAAACCACCCACTGGAAAGACTTGAGAGACTGTGGCTTTGCACTCCCCAGGATTAAGCAGTGGGCAAACCACCCACTGGAAAGACTTGAGAGACTGTGGGTTTGCACTCCCCAGGATACAGCAATGGGCATGGAGCCCCCTCGTTCAGCAGTGGCGTTGTGCTTTCATCCGGCTGAGGTGCCCACCATCCTCCTCCCCCTGAGGTGCCTGTTTAATTTCGATCTGATGCCCCTGCAGTGTTCTCTACATTTCGAGTGAGGTATCTTGTGTGGGCTTCACCCATGCATTTTGGGACCACTGGTCCAAGGACAATGATTGGAGCACTATCCGGACTTGTGTAGTTGGTGTACATATTTGTATATACTGATTTTAGAAATTGCACTATCTGATTTTTCTTGATTACACTTGTTACAATCATTTCCTCTTGTCCTTGCATTCTTCCAAGGGGTGAGAGGGTGTATATGTAATGTTGCTGCATGTATTTGTGTGTATGGTGTTGTGGGTGAGGGTGGGGGTATTGCATGTTGCGTGTGTATGTCACTCTCTTTTCCCTCCCCCCTCCCCTGTGTTGCAGGTGCAGTACTCACCATGGTCGAAGACGGCATCTGTCCTGCTCCTGATACAGAAGCAGGAAGACCAGCATGGGCAGGACCTGTAACTCGAGCTCCATGGAGTCCTGTTTCCTCGTTGGGTGTCAAGAGGTGAGTGGTTTCCCTTCTGTGTACTGTTTCTGCTGTGCTTTTGATAGCGTTGGTTCCACCCCGGAAAAGGTGGTGGATAGGCGTGTTGTAATACAGTGGGCGGAACCTTGTGTTCCGCCTGTCTGTTGATGGTTACTGCTGCGGTGTTTGTTGCTACCGCTGTGGCAGTCGGAGTGTTAAAGTGGCTGTCTATGTTGGCGGTTTCCGCCATGTCGTGATTCAATTTTTTTTCTGCCGGCCTGTTGGCGGTATTACAGCTGCTTTTTACACCGACAGCCAGGGTTGTAATGAGGGGCTTAATCCTGAATCTGGAGTGGTCACACAAGCCTTTTGCCAGTTCATGAGCTTCTTCACCAACTTAGATTGTTAACCCAGCTCACCATGTATCACAACTCCTTCTTGTACCCTATGTGCTGTGAGTTTTAATCACTGGGCTCATGTCGCCACCCTTCCATTGTAGTGCCTCCCTGTACCAAGCACTCCAAGTCATCCTTCTCTTGTGGCAGCTTCCTGTCTCAATCGCTCTGTGGTCTCCCTCCCGGGAAGCTTGAACCATTGATCCTCCTGATCCATTGCTAAGCAAGTTTAGTCTGTTTTTACACCTGCAGAATATCATGTGTCTTTTAGGACAAGTTACGCCATCCACTGTGACTCATTGAACTGTACCATCATGCACTTGAGATTCCGTTATATTTGCTAATTGTTTGCGACTGCCATTTGCACCTGCCACCTGCAAGGCCTCATATCTGTTGTATATAACACATGATTTTCCCCAGGTTCATTGGAATGTTCCATTCTTTCACATGGGAAGCATGCTTTCTGGAGTACTCTTTTCTTCCAGCATAAGTACCCACTCTGAGCATTCTTTTCTTCCACAATAAATACCCCTCTCTGAACCTGCTCCTGCAATGCTTCCAGTCTTCCTTCTTGATCTATGATTCCACCTCCTCTTGAGATTCCTGCATCGGGTCTCCTGTCGTCTTCAGTGCCTGAATGTAGGATATGTTCCTTTTCTTAATAGGATAACATTGGGGCACCAAACGCTGAAAAGCATCTCTGCACACGGATGCCCCAGTGTCTCACAAAGTGACCTGTTGGTGCTGCCTTGGACCTTGCACTACATTACCTTAACTCCAGAAGATTTGTCTTATAAGTCTCTGTAATGTACCTGTATGAAGTATGGGCCAGATGTATGAGACATCCACTTTGCAATTTCCTAATAGCCAATTTGAGCTATTCGCTATTAGGAAATTGCAAACTGGGATGTATAACAGTGTGTTTAACACTGTTTGAGATTCCTAAATGGGTCTCAAGAGACCTGCCTTTTTAATATTCATGGGGCAGGTCGTAATTTGCAACCCATTTGGGAATGGCTACAATCACAGGATTTGCTTTACCAGTCTTTTTTTCTAATGCAGTCAGTTTTCCTTGAAGGAAAATGGGATGTATTACAAAAAGAAAACTGAAAAGTTTTCTTTAGATTTTTTACAAGCAGGCAGGGGTATGTGGCACCACTGCCTGCTCTTAAAGAATGTTTGCACCTCCATTTGCAAAGTGGAAGAGTTCCCTTGGGGACCCCTTCCAGTTTGTAAATGGGTTACAACCAACTTGAAGTTGGCAGTAATTGTGAATATTTTGCAACTGCATGCCTGGTTGCAAAACATTCTCACATTTGCCTGCTACTAGCTATTAGGAAGGGACGCCCTTGGCACGCCCCTTCCTAATAGTGACTCGAAAACGTATTCTGTGAGTCGGTCACAGATTACGGACTCACAGAATAGGATTGTTACATGGGGAAAAGCCTTTTACCGGTACCTAACGGCCAAAGGGGGTATTTGCAACCGGTAAAAGGCTTTCATACATCCAGCCCTATAAGCCTTTCTTTCATAGGAAACATTACAGCTTCAGAAATTGCACTATGTTGATTTTTCAAACTTGTAAAAATTTATAACTCTAAATGTACTTACCTGATCGTGATGATCATGGGACCTAAAATTATATAAATATAAGTGCTATTTTTATAAATTGGTGTGGATCTCCTTATTGAGTCATGTGTGTCATTTATTGATTTTGTGCTTACAACAAATGTCTAACGCTCCTCTCTGTTAAACCGAAGGCTGCTTGACCACACTACCCCCTAAGAGAGCTCCTTGGAATTGCTAGAGCAAGCCTGTGTCCACTTATAAGGGAATACCTGGACTCTTTGCACAGTATATATCATTTTGGTATAGTATATAAAGAGCCAGCTTCCTACAGGTACTAGACAAGGCTAAGTACTTTCCCATCAGGTTAGGGTGCACTAGTCCTCTGAGTATTAACATCTTGAGGACTATAGAATTGTCTCCATTTCATTCTCTGTGATTTTTCTCCAGCACTCCTTGCTTGTTCGTACCCCAGACCCTCCTTGCAACCTTAGTGTTTGAACGACTAATAAACAAGGACTAGAGACTTATGGCCTGATTAAGAACTTGGCAGATGGGTTGCTCCATCACAGCGGTGACAGATAGCCCTTCTGCCGAAATCTAAATTCCATTATGTCCTATGGGATTTAGATTTCGACAGGCGGGATATCCTTCATCGTGTGATGAGTAACCCGTCTGCCGAATTCTAAATCAGCCCCCTAATTCTGTGTTTCTGTTATGAACAGAAGAGCCAAGAAGAATGTTTTTTTAAGAACAATTGATATTTGTTTGAACCTTGTAAACTCCAACCTGTGTCTTTTTTGAGCATACCTCGATATTGTATTCCAACCTATTTTCTGAGTGTAACCTTGGGAGTGACCGAAACTCCAACCTATGTTCCTTAACTCTAACCTATGTTCAGAGTATAACCTTGGGACTGTCCCTAACTCAATCAATCAATCAATCAGGGATTTGTAAAGCGCACTACTCACACGTGAGGGTCTCAAGGAACTGAGGAGGGGAGGGAGTAGAAGGCGGGAGAGGTGCTGCTACTGCTCGAATAGCCAGGTCTTGAGAAGTTTTCTGAAGGAAAGGAGGTCTTTGGTCTGGCGCATGTGGGTGGGAAGAGTGTTCCACATTTTGGAGACAAGGTGCGAGAATGATCTACCACCGGTTGTAGTTCTGCGGACGCGTGGGACGGTTGCAAGGGTGAGGTCGGCGGAGCGGAGATGCTGGGTTGGGGTGTAGAAGGAGAGTCGTCTGTTGAGGTATTCTGGTCCGGTATTGTGCAGTGCGTTGTGACCGTGGGTGAGGAGTTTGAAAGTGATTCTCTTGTTGACTGGTTGCCATTGCAGGTTTTTCGGGTGGTCTGTGATGTGGCAGTGGCGGGGTATGTCCAGGATGAGGCCTGCAGAGGATTCTGGATGCGTTGCAGCCTTTTCTGGAGTTTGGCCATGGTTCCTGCGTAGAGTGCATTGCCGTAGTCCAGTTTGCTACTTACGAGGGCTTGGATGACTATTCTTCTGGTTTCGGTGGGTATCCTTTTGTAGATCTTTCGGAGCATGCGGAGGGTGTTGAAGAAGGAGGAGGAGATGGCGTTGACTTGCTGGGTCATGGATAGTGAGAGGTCAAAGATGAATCCTATGTTGCGTGCGTGGTCGGTGGGAGTCGGAGCGGTTCCGAGAGTAGCAGGCCACCAGGAGTCATCCCAGGCGGAGGGTGTGGAGCCAAAGATGAGGACTTCCGTCTTGTCGGAATTGCGTTTGAGGCAGCTGCTCTTCATCCATTCGGCGATGGCCTTCATTCCTTCGTGGAGGTGGGTCTTAGCGAAGCCCATTGTGAGGGAGAAGATCAGCTGGGTGTCGTCGGCGTATGAGATGATGTTGAGGTTGTGGGATCGGGCGATGTTAGCGAGCGGGGCCATGTAGACGGTGAAGAGGGTCGGGCTGAGGGACGAACCCTGGGGTACACCACAGATGATTTTGGTAGCCTCCGAGCGGAATGGGGGGAGGCGGACTCTCTGGGTTCTGCCGGTGAGAAAGGAGGTGACCCACTACAGGGCTCTGTCGCGGATTCCAGCATTGCTGAGGCATGAGCCTAGGGTGTGGTGGCAGACGGTGTCAAACACGGCCAAGAGGTCCAGGAGGAGGAGGGCCGCAGTTTTGCCACTGTCCAGTATGGTTCTGTTGTCGTCAGTGGCAGCGATGAGGGCAGTTTCAGTGCTATGGTTGCTGCGGAATCCGGATTGGGAAGGGTCCAGGGTGCGGTTCTCCTTTTGGAAGCGGGTTAGTTGTCTGTTGACAGCCTTCTCGATTACTTTTGTCGGGAAGGGGAACAGGGAGATAGGCCGGAAGTCCTTCAGGTCGTTTGGGTCCACCTTGTTTTTTTTTGAGGAGGGCGTTGATCTCGGCGTGTTTCCAGTTCTCCAAGAAGGTGGCGGACTCAAAGGAGTTGTTGATGACCTTCTGTAGGTGGAGTGCGATGATGGGAGCTTGCTTTGTTGAGGATGTGGTGAGGGCAGGGGTCAGATGGAGAGCCAGAGTGGATGGTGTTTATGATTTGGATGGTGTTGTTGTCGGTGAAGGGGTCCAGGAGAGCAGGAGGTTGGTTGGAGGTGAATCTGTGGTGTTGGCGGTTGCCGGGGGATCTGGGTGCTGAAGCTGTTGTGGATATTTGCAATCTTGCAGTGGAAGTAGGAGACTAGAGAGTCGCAGAGGTCTTGGGATGGCGAGATGTCATTGCCGTTGGAGCTTGGGTTGGAGAGTTCCTTCACGATGTTGAAGAGCTCTTAGTGGCTGTATGCATTGTTGTTGATTTGGTCTTTGAAGGGGTTTTTTTTGGCGGCTCGGATGAGTTGGTGGTGTCTGTGGATGGCATTTTTGAAGGCTGTGTTGTTGTCCAGAGTCTGATCTTGGTGCCACTTTCTTTCGAGTCTTCGCCAGCTTTGCTTAGATTCGTGGTGGTCGGCAGTAAACCAGAAGGCCTTTCTGTCGGTGCGTATTTTGGAGTGATTCGTGATTGGGGCAAGAATATTGGCACAAGTGTTGACCCATTGCCTGAAGTTGCGGGAAGCTGCATCAGTGTTGGTGGTGTCGATGGGTGGGTTCTGGGAAAGGGTTGCGATAAGTTGGGGGATCTGTTGTGGGTGGTGTTGTGAGTTTCTTGAAGGAGAGTGGATGCAGCGGTGGTATGTCCCGTGGAGTTCGGTGGTATGGCTGAAAGAGACGTGATTGCTGGTGGAGAAAATAGGGCTGACTGTGTGTCCTGCGGAGTGATTGGTGTTGTGACGAGCTGCTTGAGGCCGAGGTTGGAGAGGTTGTCAAGCAGGGTGGTGGTGTTGTTGTCGTTGGTGTTCTCGAGGTGGAAGTTTAAGTCTCCGAAGAGTATGTAGTCAGTGGATGTGAGGGCGTGCGAGCTGATGATGTTTGTAATGGAGTTGCCGAATTGCTGTTGTGGGCCAGGGAGCCTGTAGACGAGGGTCCCTCTGAGGGTGGTGTTTGGGTAAGTTTGGATTTGGATGTGCAGGAGTTTGGCGATGCTGAGGGTGTCTTCGGTGTTGGTGGTGATCCTGAGGGTGTTCTTGTGGATGATGGCGATGCCTCCTCCTGGTTTGTTGGAGCAGTCCCTGCGGGTGATCTTGTAGCAATCCGAGATGACCATGGCAGTGTCAGGCACTGAGGAGGGGTTCATCCAGGTCTTGGTCAGGAAAGTGATGTCTGGGGAGGCTGAGCCAAGTAGATTCCATAGCTCTACTGCATGCTTGTAGACGGAGCGGGTGTTAAGGAGGATACATCTGAGATGGTTGCATCCTGCCTTGGTGGGTAGGTTGTTGGCGTGGAGGCTGGTGAAGATGCAGTTCTGGCAGGAGAAGGGTTAGCGGGTGGTCTGCAGGGAGGCTTGAAGGCAGGCAGGAGAGCGGCCGGTATTGAGGGCACAGAGGGTGGCGACATTGTAGTGAAGATGTGCGTGGTGACAGTGGGGGGACCGGAGCCAGTGGTTCTGGTGCTGGGTGCGGTCCTGGCACGGACAGGCGCTGATGGGCTTGCCTGTGCGCACCAGCGGCATGCCCGCTGCGTGCATCCGCTGCGCGGCCACGCAGCGGCCGCCATTAAGTAGAGAGGTGGGGGGAGGAGAGGACAGCTGGGAGGTGGGAGTGGGACCAAAAATGGCACGAAAAAAGGGGCGGAACTGAAAACAGGGGGTAGGGCCAAGGGGGCAACAGCAGCGGGAAAGAGAGAGAGGGGGAGAGCGAAAGTGAGAGAGAGAGAGCGTAGTGAGAGAAAAACAAGGAAAAGGAGCACTAAGGGACAGTAGTGGAGCAGAGAGCAAAGCAAAGCAAATCAAAAGGAAGAGAGAGGCAGAAGGTAGCCTAGGAGGAAAGCAGAGCTCTCCCACTAGACACAGGGATGAGGGGCAGGCAGAAGCCTGCGGGTGGAGGAGAGCCTCGAACTCCTGACAGGGGTCAGGAGTTCAGAGGAGCCAGGGAAAGGGCTCTGCTTAGAGGGTGGAACCATGGAAGGCAGAGCAATGCACTGACCAACTCCAACCTATCTTTCGAGTGTAACCTTGGGAGAGTCAGTAACTCCAACCTATGTTCCAAGTGTAACCTTGGGAGTGCCAATAATTTCAACCTATGAGACGAGTTTACCCATGGGAGTGCCAGTAACTTCAACCTATGCTCTGAGTGTAACCTTGAGAGGGCCAGTAACTCCAATCTATGTTACGAGTGCAAACTTGGTAGTGTCAGCAACTCCAGCCAGATTCTGAGTGTAACCTGGGAGTGCCAGTAACTCCAATCTATGTTACGAGTTTACCCCCAGTTTGTCAGAGGCACCAATCAGTATTTCATATACTTCCTCTAGAGTCTTAGAGATTCTTATCCAAAAACCTGGTTATCATGCTCTCACACCATTATTTTGAAGAAATATGTAAGTTAATGCATTGTTAATATATGTAGAGGCTTGCTATTGCACTGATGGTGCTGCAGCGCCACGGAATCCTAGCTATTATTTACACTGAATAGTGAATTCTGCGCTAGAGGACGATAGATCGAAGCTACATAGATTTGAGGGGATGTCATCAATGAGTAATGTGAGCATCAATAATAATCAACATAATCAATGATATTAAACCTCAGTCAATAACCACACCTGTTTATTAAGAAGAAATATAACATGTATTTCACTAGATTAACAATGCTAATGTTACGAAAAATAACTCCCAAACACAAATTGTAAGCGTATAGGATTAATAACGGTTGATTGGAACATCTTATATATCTCAATTTAATTAAGTCAACCAAACAAATAATCTCCAAGAGAATTACACTTATTAATAAAATACCAAGACTGGCAATAATGACAAGATGTCATTGTAAGTCGTGAGCATTTCCAGTTAATTCCCTCACTAACCACAAATTAGCATCAACATGTTGGGCTTCATGTGAAAAGAATATAGGGCCAGATGTACCAAAGGATTTTACCCATTCTGTGTCTATGGAAAAATGCTTTAGTATGGCCCATAGTAACACAAATTTAGAAAAACTCTAACTCAGGTTAATAAAAAAATATTTATTTGCAGCAGTCAGATCATAAGTTGCATCTGGTACCTGGAAAGCAAAAGAGACATATATAACATTAAAATGTCATACTTTACCCTAAAATAGATAGCAACAAGCAGTCTACTTCAGCTAGGGGATACCATCAGTTATGTCTTCAGAAGAATTCGGCCTAACAACAGCTAAACCCACACTACTTCAGAAGCACTGGAATATTGACCCTAGTCATCCGAACTCTGGTCATTTTCGTCTGATCTCTCATTATCTGCATCTCATCCGCACTTCCTCTGACTCTACCTAGGTTGTTATACTAAATTCTAAAAAGCTTATGATTGGTCAGTCTATGGGGTGGATACTCTTCAGCCAATCAACAACTAAATTGATAACCTAAAATACGACAATACTACATTAACTAGTACATTATCTTCAACAGTATCTTTTCCTCTTCCGCCTCGTCTGTAGCTCCTTTGTTCTATCTCTGTCTGAACACCTCCTTTCAGGAAGAAACTTTTACAGTATCGACTTCACTTCCCTCCTCGAAGAAAAATCATGTATTAGTAACATTCTCAAACAATAAAACATACAACTTATGCAATAATCAGTTAAAACATGACCTTGTAAGACATAATGCAGCAACCCACTAGGGGTATCTGTGGACACATCTACTAAAGCTCCGAATGCACTTTTATGTAAGCATTGAATTAAGGAAAATAACCACAACGTTTAATTAGAGTTTTGCTCAGTTAGGAACAGAAAATGAACTACGGCAACCATTTTCAAAAGTCACCCGTTTTACATGTTAATTCATCACACATTTAGTTACACCAAAACCATAAATAAACATATTAGAAAATTCACACTCTCACAATCCCTACTCTGATGCCTATTTATGTAATCACATCAATCTATAATAAATTCATTCATTATCATCAATTTCAAAATTTAGTCTAATTTATTTTCACATTATTTCTCTTTCTCTTTTTATTTTCTCCAAAGAATTTATTCAATGGAATCTCAAAAACATTTCTATTCCTTTCCAATTTTCTTCTCTTAAAACATTTTATCATTTTATATATTCCCCAAATTCCAATTGAACAAAATACAATTATTGACACCCAAATTTCCCATTGCCAAAATAATACTTCTTCCCACATTGCTAAACCAATTTCCCACAGCTTTAATCCCTTTGCCAGCTTTTTCCCAAACTGTAGTTTCTGTTAGTTCTTTTAAATCTTCTTTATTAGTAATCGTTACATTTTTTATCAGCTCTTTAACTTTACCTGAATTATCAGGTATAAATGAACAACAATGATTTGAACCAATCAATTTACAAACTCTGCCCTCTTTCGCCAAAGGAATGTCTAACGCAAGGCGGTTCTGAAGTGCCATAGCTCTTGTAGCAGACAATTCTGTATCTAGAAGAATGATAGCTCCAGAATATCTTGTCAACATGTTATCCACTATCGTAGAGAACTTCTGTATTTTGACTGAATTCATGACTACTCCCACTGAAGGAATTATAGCACCAAAAATGTCTCCTACAATGCCAGAAATTGATTCTCGCTTGTGTCTCGTTTGAAATTTCATTGTTTCAGGAATCTTACTTAATTCTTCCAACTGATAGATTTTCGGAAAGACTATTCCCAAATAACATGTTCCATACCATCCTCTAGGAAGACGGTAATATGCATTTCTCCAACAAATTTAATTAATCCCAGGTACTAGGGGATCCTGTTGATTCATCATAAAATCCCACTTACTTCTGAATATAAAAACATGTCTACACTCACTCTTTCCAACAAACACTCATTCTTACTCCAAGGTCTATATATACACAGTCTTCCTACATGCTCAGAATCTATTGTTAGTTTTCCCTGTTTAGTAATGCCAGTATAAGCACCATCGACTCCAGGTTTTCTACTTATTATTTCCTTATCCATCTTTCCCTTTATTTCTCTTCTTCTATCTTCTGTTTTATCTAAGGATTTCTTTTCTACAGGGGTTAGTAAACACGTTAGGTTATTTCTATGAGCAAAAGCAGTTCCAAAGGTTAAAGTAGGCTCAAAGAAATCTCTCATAATAACTATTTTATTCTCTTCGGCTATTCTATTCAAATAACCTATGAAAGCTACAAATAACAACACCATGTCATAGGAATACTGGATATATTCTTGATTATAGAAATGTGTTAGCAAAAGACTACAACCTATAACGTAAGTTACAGGTAGGCTATGATAAGTAGTTCCTTCTTCCACTGAAGTCGGAATCTGTGTACATACATAACAATCTTTCAAGTCCATCACCACAACATACTCATGCAATAAGCGATAGAAAACCTTAGAAGAAAGCTTTTTCTCTTCATGTAAGTATTTGATATCTATTCTAAATTTGTCTTTCGTTAGTGACGTATCAGTCAGATCTAAAGAATTATCAATATTCATAGTCTGGTTGGCTCCATCCATCTCATAAACAGACACACCTACGAATAACAATAAGCATATTAACACACTCACTATCACCAATCCAATACTTAACACTTTACAACAGCTAATTCTACTGTTTTGGTTATGTGAGTTACCCATATTTTCTATATTCTAAAAAAATACAAAATAAAAACTTTCTAAAATTCAAAAATTCAAAACAAACACTCAAAAATCCCTCCTAATTATTTTTTTTATTTTCAAAAATTCATTCTCTTGGTCAATTTCAGTATAGCAGCTTGGCAAATCCAGTTATTCATTTGTCTATTAAAGTAAGTATTATTGTATGTCTCAAGTACAAACTTTTAAGCACGACTTTTCATTTGATTTTCCCAATGTCTTTTCTTACAATCTTCAGGTGGCAAATTAAAAAATGTCAATGTCTCTGTCAAAATAATAGCTCAAAAATTCTTCCTGCCAATCATTTGTATTTAGGTACGTCCATTCTGGTCCTGCATATCTCTTGCTTGCAACTCTTTTCCTTTTTGGTCTTCTGCCACTTTCACCTTGTTCTCCACTAGTATGTTCTCCTTCATTCAATTGCTTTTCTTCTTGAATTGGTGTAACTACATTAAACTTTCCACTCTTTGAAGCTTTCTCTGGCCAATTGTCTCCTTTCAATGTCTTTTTCGTCAACAATCTTCTCAATATTGAGTCTTCACTTGCCTGTGAACCTTTTTCACCTGACGTTCCCGCAACTGGTTCAGGAAGAGTATAATCCACTTGGGCGGGACTACCCTCAATTCCTTTCCCAATGGGGTCTGTCCTTTCTTCAGTTTGGTATTTCAAACCACCTGCTTCTGAGGACACCTCCTCTGAGCAGATCTTCCTTCTGTCGATTCTTTCTGTCCACTCTCATTCGAGGATACCCTCCTCAGATCGGAATCAGTCTTCTCCTTTTCTTCTTGGACTGTCTCTTCTACTCCTTTTACTGATTGTTCAATTTCTTCAGTATTTTGTTCTTTCTCATCTGTTATAGGAGTAGGCACATCTCTGGCATTTTATATGTTCTGCTCACTTTCTTTCTCTTTGTTCCCAGTGTTTTCTACTGTTGGTAATCTCAACAGTTCCTCTTCTTTTTCTGTTGGATCATGCACTTTCCTCATATGGCTCGCATGCACCCAATTCAGCAAACCAGCACATTTCACAGATGTCGTTGTTGTGAGCATGATCTGATAAGGTCCATTCCACCATGGTTCCAGACAAGACTTCCTTATGTTCTTCCATATAAGCACCCAGTCTCCAGCTCTCAAGCTGTGGCCTTGACCTTGCGTTTGTTGTACTGTTGTTGCTTCCACCTGATGAGAAAAAGACCGAACCACATCAGCCAGGCTTTTGCAATAATCTAGCACCATATCATCTGCAATACTCACAAGTGCATTTGCAGGTATTGCTGGTAATCTCATTGCTCTCCCCATTAAAATCTCATGTGGAGACAACCCAGTCTTCTTATCAGGAGTGCTTCTCATTGACAGTAGCACTAGTGGTAAAGCATCTGACCATTTTAAATTTGTCAATCCACACACTTTTGCCAATCATGATTTTAATGTTCCATTCATTTGTTCTACGAGTCCTGAAGTTTTTGGGTGATAACTACAATGTAGTCTCTGCTGAATGTTTAATGCAAAAAAAACTGTTTCATCACCTCATTATTGAAGTGTGTTCCCCTATCTGATTCAATTGAAACCGGAAAACCAAAATGTGAAGTAGTTCTCGTAAAAGCAATTTATTTAACTTCCGTAAGACTGTCATTTCTCCTTGTTGGATATGCCTCAATCCAGAGACTGAACATTACATAATCACTAACAAGTATTTCAAACCAGCACATGCAGGCATCTCAATGAAATCCATTTGCATTCTACTGAATGGACCTCCCGCCATACCCATGTGTCCCATGTTGACAATTGTTCCTTTACCGACGTTCATCTGCTGACAAACTACACACCTATGGCAAACCAGCTCCGCCACCTGTCTAAATTTTAGATTGTACCAAAACTGTTTAAAACTCCTGATCATCGCATCTCTCCCTATGTGTGTTTGACCATGGTAGTATCTCGCCATTTGTGCCAACAAACTGTTTGATAAGACTATTTTCCCCTCTACTGGCACCCAAATTTCATCCTTCCTTTGAATGCAAAGAAGTCTTATCCAATCCCTACTCTCTTCTTCTGGAACATTGTTCTGTATCCCTTTCAACAATCTAATGAAATCCCATTCATAGCACAACATTTTGCAATCTGGTCGGCATAAGCATTTCCCGATGTTACATAATTTTGGGCGAGATGTATCATCACGGCCCTTTGCGAGTCGGAAATAGCGATTTTTAAAAATCGCTATTTCCGACTCGCAAAGTGCCATGTATCACATTTATGGTTCGGTAATAGCGATTTCTTAAAAATCGCAAATGCTATTACCGAATCGCAACTTGCAATACCGGCCCCATTCGCAGCTACAGGCCTGTTGGCCCCTAGCTGCAAATTTTTTGCATTTCCAAAATTGCGATTTCTGAACCAGAAATTGCAATTTTGGAAATGCAAATGCCCAGGGTGTTGGGGGGCTAAGGCCCCCTCTGCAGCACCCCAAAAATGTTTTGGGGGACATGTAAGGTGAACACATGCCATAAGGGCATGTGTGCTTTACATGTTCAATTTAAAATGCATTTTTAAATTTTGCACCAGGTTACCACCTGGTTTCATTTCATGGTATTTTGCATGTGCAAAATGCCATTCTGCGAAAAATTGCAATTTGTGTTTTTTTGCAGCATCGTCAGGCGATGTGGATTTTGCAAATCGCAAATTGCGACTCGCAAAACCAGGTCGCAACGCAAGAAATCACAATTTTAGCGATTTCGTATTTGTGGTCTGCGAATGCCTTTCATGCATCGCAGACCACTTTTTTGCGCAAACGGCCGAATTTTGAGATTTGCACCGTTTGCGAGTGCAAACATTTTTCATACATCTGGCCCTTTGTCCTCTCTGGTGTGCACTGCATTTGACCACGGCAATTTTCTCAGGCTTCTGTGCAGCTTGTAATAAATTATGTATTCTTTCTCCATCTCTCACAGGTGAACCTGAAGATGTCAGGAACCCCCTTTGCAACCAAATTTGCCCAAAATCATGTACAACACCAAATCCATACTGACTATCAGTGTGGTTCGTTACTTTCATCTGGTCTGACAATAGACATGCTCTAGTAAGAGGCACCAATTCTGCAAATTGTGCAGAAATTACTCCTTTAAGCCATGAAGCTTCTAGTATGCCGGTGACTGCACACACTGCATATCCTGCGTTTAAGGCACCCCTGTTGTCTCTTAAGCAAGAACCATCGACAAAAATAATTTGATCAGTGTCTTCCAAACAAGTGTCTTTAATGTCATCTCTTGGTTTGGTGCATAGTTCTGTCACCTCCAAACAATCATGTTCAATATCATCTATTTTATTTAGATCATCTCTCTCATTTGGTAACAATGTTGCCGGGTTAAGCACTGTGCACCTTTTGATTGTTACATTTGGGCCCGTATTTATATACGTTTGCGCCGAATTAGCGTCGTTTTTTTCGACGCAAATTCGGCGCAAAACTAATGCCATATTTATACTTTGGCGTTAGACGCGTCTAGCGCCAAAGTATGGGCAAATAGCGTAATTTTTTTGCGTGAACGCCTTTCTTGCGTTAATGAGATGCAAGGAAGGCGTTCCCGTCTAAAAAAATGACGGCGACGCAAATGCGTCGTATTTATACTCCCGGGCAAAAATCACGCCCGGGAGTTGGCGGGTCAAAAAACCCCGCATTTGCGCCACTATTTAACGCCTGGGTCAGGGTAGGCGTTAAGGGGCCTGTGGGCTCAAAATGAGCCCACAGGTGCCCTCCCCTGCCCCCAGGGACACCCCTGCCCACCCCAGGAGGACACCCAAGGATGGAGGGACCCACCCCAGGGACATTCAGGTAAGTTCAGGTAAGTATAATTTTTTATATTTTTAATTTTTTTTTGGTGGCATAGGGGGGCCTTATTTGTGCCCCCCTACATGCCACTATGCCCAATGACCATGCCCAGGGGACATAAGTCCCCTGGGCATGGACATTGGGCAAGGGGGCATGACTCCTGTCTTTACTAAGACAGGAGTCATTTAAATGGCACCTGGGCATCGAAAAAAATGGCGCAAATCGGGTTGAGGCGATTTTTTTGCCTCAACCTGACTTGCCCCATTTTAAGACGCCCTAACGCCATTTTCCCCCTACGCCGGCGCTGCCTGGTCTACGTGTTTTTTTTCCACGCACACCAGGCAGCGCCGGTCTGCTAGCGCCGGCTAACGCCATTCCATAAATACGGCGCCCGCATGGCGCTTCAGAATGGCGTTAGACGGCGCAAAATTTTTTGACGCTAAACTGCGTTAGCGCAGTTTAGTGTCAAAAAGTATAAATACGGGCCTTGGTGCTCCAAGAATCATTATCTCATATCGTGTCAACCTTGCATTTGTCAGGTATTGTGTTTTTGACCAACTCAATAGAATTTCTATCGAATGAGGTACCATCACTGTCAGAGGATAACCCATCACAATGTTTTCACTTTGAGTTATACTCTGCTCAACTGCTGCAACTGCTCGCAATCATCCGGGTAAGGCTGGTGCAACATTATCCAAAGGAGCTGAAAAATATGCTACTGTACGATTGACACCACCATGTGTTTGTGTCAAGACAGACAAAGAACATCCATCTCTCTCATGACAAAAAAACAAGAAAGGTTTTGTGTAATCAGGCATACCAAGGCTCGAGCTTGACACAAACTCTCTCTCAATTCAGTAAATGCTCTCATGCATTCCTCATCCATCATTATGGGATCTGAAACATCCTTATGTGTCAATCTGTGCAGTGGCTTTAAAATAGCTGAAAAATTTGGAATCCACTGACGACAATATCCTAACATTCCCAGAAAAATCCTCAACTCTTTCTGGGAATTCGGTATTTTCATTTTCATTATTGCCACTACTTTTTCCCTTGAAATTCTCCTTGACCCTTTCTCGCTTAAATGTCCCAAATATTTCACCTCCTGTTGACAGAACTGCAGTTTAGTAGGAGATACTTTATGACCATTGTCTCCCAAAAAGTTCAACAATGTAATTGTATCCTCTCTACAACCTTCCTTTGTCTTTGATGAAATGAACAAATCATTAATGTACTGCACTAATGTCGATTTGTAAGGCATTACCAAAGACTCCAGGTTCTTTTTCAAAATCTGATTGAAAATTGATGGTGAATCTGAAAACCCTTGAGGAATTCGACACCAACAATAGACTCTGGTCAGGAACTTGAAACAAAAGAGATGTCTGCTGTCTTCATGTAGAGGTACTGAAAAGAAAGCTCGCCACAAATCAATTACTGTGAACCATTCTGCGTCACATGGACTCTGAAACATTATCACTGCTGGATTTGGCACAACTGGACAACATTTCACCACAATGTCATTTATTTTCCTCAAGTCCTGAACAAGTCGAATTGTCTCATTTGGCTTTTTCAAACCCCTTATTGGTGAGTTACACCAACTGCTCATCACTTTTGTCAAAACTCCCTGCTCCAAAAACTGCTCTATCAAAGGTCTTCTTCCTTCAATTGCCTCATTTTTCATTGGGTATTGTGCAGTCTGAGGAAACACTACATTCTCTTTCACTGCCACTTTGACCCCTTCAACTCCTTTAATCAAACCAATGTCTTTACCTGAGAAGCCCCAAACTTTTGATTCAACTCTTTCCTGCAAATCGATCGGCAGATCTTTCTTTTCAAAAACTGGAAAGAAATTAATTAAGTCTTCCAAATTGTAATCTTCATTTGCCTGCTCATTTTCCTTTGTCTGATCATCAACATTCAACAAAGCCAATTCACAAAAGTTTGTTCTTTTCTCATTATCTACTGACAAATCTCTTTCTTCATCACTGTTTGTCTCAATTTAAATTCCTTTTGTTGAACACAAAATCGAACAATTTATTTTGCACAATATGGGGGTCATTCTGACCCCCGCGGGCGGCGGGAGCCGCCATATGGCCGCTCCGCGGTCGAAAGACCGCGGAGGCCATTCTGGCCTTCCCGCTGGGCTGGCGGGCGACCGCCAGAAGGCCGCCCGCCAGCCCAGCGGGAAACCGCTCCCCACGAGGAAGCCGGCTCCGAATGGAGCCGGCGGAGTGGGTATGTGCGACGGGTGCAGTGGCACCCGTCGCGTATTTCAGTGTCTGCAAAGCAGACACTGAAATACAAAGTGGGCCCTCTTACGGGGGCCCCTGCAGTGCCCATGCCATTGGCATGGGCACTGCAGGGGCCCCCAGGGGCCCCACAACACCCCATACCGCCATCCTGTTCCTGGCGGGCGGTATGGCGGTATGGGGTGGTATGGGGTGTCAGAATCCCCATGGTGGCGCAGCAAGCTGCGCCACCATGGAGGATTCTGCAGGACAGCGGAAAACCGGCCGGAGACCGCCGGTTTTCCTGTTCTGAGGAGCACCGCCAGCCTGTTGGCGGTGCTCCCGCATCCCCGCCGGGGTCGGAATGACCCCCTATGTCTCTTCCCAACAATGACACTGGACTGGAATCGCAAACAACAAAGCTATGGTAATCTCTAAAATTACCAATTTTCACAAGAACTGGTTCTGTAAGAGTGTTGACCAAATGTTTATTTGCAACTCCTACTATTTGCACTGTCCTTTCTGAAACTGGTATGTCTGGAACATCTATGGTTCTTACTGTTGAGCGTGTTGCTCCTGTGTCAATCAGAAAATTATCCTCATGACAATGTACTTCACCCTTCACATAAGGACCCCTCTGCTCCCCTTTTAATGATGCTGCCATCATATACTCCTCCTCATCTGAACTATCCAACAGACATTCAGCTTTTTTTACTCTCACTGTATAAAGAAAATTGTTCAGCTGTTTTTGCACTTTTGTTCTTACTGTGATTCGTGACCACTTGCGAAAGCATTACTTGTTGCTGCTCTATGGGGCTCTGCATCATTTGAACCTGTCTCAGCATGTGCATTTGCTGTACAGGCACCATCTGCACCTGTGGCTGCATTTGTTGCATTTGTGGCATTTGTACCTGATGTACCTGAGGTTGTGCATTCTGCATCTGTTGCACTGGCTGTAGAGGCTGAAAACCTTGCATTATTCACATTGTTTTGGAAATGTTGGCTTTGACCTCCCATCTTAGGTCCTCTCATGCTCTGATATGAATTGACACCATTTGTTTGTTGTACAATTCCTCCCTGATTTAACAATTGGCACTGTCTTTTCCAATGTCCAATTATTCTGCAAATATGACAAGGTAACACCTTCCGCCTTTGCTGCTTGTCCTGCACCACCACTGAACTCATATCCACATTTCTATTGACTACCGAATCGTCATTCCACCTCGACCTCTGCCTTGAACTTGGAAACAATCCATTTCCCTGTGGCAGCTGTTGAAAATTTCCCTGCAATCCTGTCTGTGCAGCCTTAATCTGCATCACCATCGCTTTCTCTTTCAACTTTTTCTGCTTCAGCTCAATTTCATCACTACAGTATTTAGCATACAGCAACACCTCATCAATCGGCTTTTCTTGCCAACAAATTAAGTGATTCTCAATCATTTTACTTACTTCTGGTTTCAACCCTTCAACAAATCTGAACACCAAATGATTCATGCTTTCTTTCTCAATTGTTTCTACACCACTGAATTGCTTGAACGCCTCCAACAACCTTTCATAATATGTATGAACTGATTCCTTTCCTTCCTCTGATGTTCTATCTAATGCATTGCCAAACAACATTTTTTCGGCAAAATTCTTGTTTTCAGAAACTCAATAACTTTATAGTAATGTTTCATTACTTCAGGAGATGGCGCACCTGTTTTCAAATCTCTTTGCCGTTCACTAGTTGGCCAATCAGCACTCCTCCTGCATTCAATCCACAAATCAGCTGGAACAACAATATCAAAAAGTGTATTCAGATCTTCCCACAGACACTTCGCAAGTTTCTCAAACCTATGCGTTTGCTGATACCACTCCATCTGTTTCTCTCTCAGCCTTGGGCAATCATTTGTAAAACTTATAATATCACTCCTGTGCCAAGGTACATGTATAAAATTCCCTCCTGGTGTTTCTCTCATTGGCAGCATTTTCACTGACTCTTCTGCCTGTGTCACATCATCTTTCTTTGGTCTTTCTCTTTTCTTGACCCATATGCCTTCCCATTTGTCTAATGCTCTCCAAACCTGTACTTTTTCAAGTAATTCTCTGAGATGTGTTCTCATCCCTGTAGATCTCATGTATATAACATTTTCCTCCTCCATGTTTAATCTGTAACTTCTTTTTAGAGTTTTCATTTTTGACAAACCAATATCAAAATCATCTGCTACTTCTTGTAACTGCTGATAAACCCTGTCTGCTCCTCTTGTAATTATTTTACATAGATATCTCAACTGAGCTTCAGAATATGACTCAAGTCTGTTAACCCCCATGGTCAATTCTCAGAGTTCATTTCCTTCCATGTTTAATCTCACTCTGTTTATTGTTTCTTCCTCTTTATCTTTCCTCTCTTGTGGTTTTGAATTACTTAAATTTTCCAACAACTTTGTTATTTCCTGTGCAGTCAACCTTCTTAAGTTCATCCCTTTAGTCATCCTCACAATTTTTGCCTCTGGCTGTATTTCAGGAATGTTCATTTCGCCCTGCTGTCTGTTGCTCAATGAATCATTTAAACTACTCTACATCTGAACTCTCTCATTGTCCTGAATACTCCTTGATAATTCTGAAGTTGATGGTGCAGTAGGAATTGTATTACTAATTCCACTCCCATTCGGTCTATTATCACTCCTCTGATTCGCATTTGGTGGAGGATAAGTCTCTAAAATCTGAGAAATTATCTCATCTTCACCCATTTTATCATCATCATTGAACATGACTCTTTTCAAGTCTTTCAAATTTTGTTCTTTATTCTCTGTTGAACCCTTTTTTTCTTTTCATCTTTTTTTCAGTCTCATCCTCCTTCATTCTTGCAGGAAATAATCTAATTCCCTGTAATCTTTCTACTCTCCACCTTTTCTGCTCTTCATCCCATCTAGCTTCCGCTAACATCTTTTCCACTCTCCTCATTTTCTTTTCAAATTTTAATACCTGTTGCTGTTCAGCTACCAGCTCCCACATAGCTAAATCTTCGTATTGTGCTGGCCTCGGTGAAGGTTTTAAACTGCACATCTTTGACCTCAAATTATCAAAAATTCTCACATTGAATGTACCATGTTCTGGGAAAGCTAAACAATATTTTTCTTTGTAATTTTGACCCAATGTTTCAACCAAAGACATGCTCCTGCCCCCTTCTCGTCAAACAAAATATATGCCTGGAGTATTTCCTGGTGGACAAACCTCTCCTTCAAGTGCCGGAATATACTCATCACCCCTCAGCGTGCTTTTCAAAGCTTTGAAAAACTTTGGAAAACTTGATTTTCAACTGAATTTTATTTAAATCTGATGTCCACAACAAAAAATATTTATGAACTTAGTTCATCTAAGTAAGTAAAAATAGTAAACAAAAGTAAAGAAATAACAACCAATCATGAAAAGTGACTACGATCCCACAATTCTCTTCGCCCCCCCCTCCCAATTGCGTTACTCTATTGTCGGACTGATTGACGAATCCGTGCGCGACTCATCTCACTAATCAACCAATCCCAGCGCGGCATCACTTACTTCACACTAACACATTCACCCCTCATCAGCACACTTGCTGAGACGCTGCCAAAGCCTATCGTACCAATTTCTTTCACAACCCACACACAAAATCAATGCAATATTAATTTGCGAGCTAACAAACCAAAAAATAAGAAAACAAATTTGCTCATTTACTACAGGTAGGTTAATACAATCGCGTCAGAACCTTCCAAAGTAACCTTCAGCTTTCTCCTACTCTTTTTCACAGTTCCCACAATTGTGAGTAAAATTCAACCTGCAAATTTCACTTCTCCACTGATCCTTGGACTATTGTCTAGTGCATTTAGTATAGTTCCAATCACACCAATTTCCCACAAACTCGACTTACCAATCACATCGGATCGGCCTATTAAATGGACGAATTACAACATATACCAAGTGTCTCTCTACACTTGTCAATACATTCCAGACTCCCAGACCTCTCTCTTTAGGTCTGTCATCAACAACCACATGGATAATTTTACCTGCATCAAACGCCACAGTCAAATGAAGAACGCTGCTTCCCTACTCTCATGCCTATAGGAGTACATCCACTCCATCTAAAAACTACTTGAGTATCTCTACTCCTCTAAACTCATATTCACCTCAACCATCTGCAAATTAGCTAAAGCTGTGCAAGCGCAAATCACTCCACTCAATTCAACCAAATACCACTAAGAACATACCCTTCAACCTAGGGGGTCTCCAAGAACCGGGGAAAGTTGCTTAAGGCAACTATCAACTCTTCTTATTAACTCCATATAACATTTTAGAAAAAGAAAACCCAAGAAACAAAACAATTTTATTCTTACTGAAAGAACTTCACATAAACCTCACTATGACATCATCAAAACAATGACGTAACCGCAGTCTGCTACCAAAAACTACTGCAGCACCACAGAATCCTAGCTATTATTTACACTGAATAGTGGATTCTGCGTTATAGGACAATGGATCGAAGCGACATAGGTTTGAGGGGATGTCATCAATGAGTAATGTGAGCATCAATAATAATCAACATAATCAATTATATTAATCCTCAGTCAATAACCACACCTGTTTATTAAGAAGAATTATAACATTTATTTCCCTAGATTACCAATGCTAATGTTACGAAAATAACTCTCAAACACAAATGGTAAGATTATAGAATTAATAACGGTTGATAAGAACGTCATATATCTCAATTTAATTAAGACAACCAAACAAATAATCTCCAAGAGAATTATACTAATTAATAATACCAAGACTGGTAATAATGGCAAAGTATACATTAGTACAACACTCAAAAGATGTCAGTGTAAGTCATGAGCATTTCAACTTAATTCCCTCACTAAACACAAATTAGCATCAACATGTTGGGCTTCATGTGAAAAGAATTTAGTAACACAAATTTAGAAAAACTCTTTAATTCAGGTTAGTAAAAAAATATTTCTATGCAGCAATCAGATCATAAGTTGCAGCTGGTACCTGGAAAGCAAAAGAGACATGTATAACATTATAATGATATACTTTACCCCAAAATCGATAGCAACAAGCAGTCTACTTCAGCTAGGGGATACCATCAGTTATGTCTTCAGAAGAATTGGGCCTAACAACAGATAAACCCACACTGCTGCAAAAGCACTGGAATCTTGACCCTAGTCATCCGAACTCTGGTCATTCTCGTCTGATCTCTGATCTCTTATCATCTGCATCTCATCCGCACTTCCTCCAACTCTACCTAGGTTGTTATACTAAATTCTAAGAAGCTTATGATTGGTCAGTCTATGGGATGATTACTCTTCAGCCAATCAACAACTAAATTGATAACCTAAAATACAACAATACTACATTAACTAGTACATTTTGTTTAACAGTATCTTTTCCTCTTCTGTCTTGTCTGTAGCTCCATTGTTCTATCTCTGTCTGAACACCTCTCTTCAGGAAGAAACTTTTACAGTATCGACTTCACTTCCATCCTCGAGGAAAAATCACGTATTAGAAACATTCTCAAGCAATAGAACATTCAACTTATGCAATGCTCAGTTAAAACATGACCTTGTAACACATAATGCAGCAACCCACTAGGGGTAGCTGTGGAAACATCTACTAAAGCTCTGAATGCACTTTTATGTAAGCATTGAACTATGGAAAATAATCACAACCTTTAATTAGAGTTTTGCTCAGTTAGGAACAGAAAATGAACTGTGGCAATCATTTTCAAAAGTCACCAATTTTACATGTTAAATCATCATACATTTAGTTACCCCAAAATCACTAATAAACATATTAGAAAATTCACACTCTCACAATGGTAATTGCCTCTTCTTGCTGTTCCCAGTATATTGGGCCTGATTCTGACCCCGGCGGTTCCTTACCGCCGGGGCCAGGGTCGGCGGGAGCACCGCCAACAGGCTGGCGGTGCCCCGCAGGGCATTCTGACCGCGGCGGTTTTGCCGCGGTCAGAAGTGGAAAACCGGCGGTCTCCCGCCGGTTTTCCGCTGCCCTGGGAATCCCCCATGTCAGCGCAGCTTGCTGCGCCGCCATGGGGGATTCTGACAGCCCATACCGCCATCATGTTCCTGGCGGTTCTCCCGCCAGGAACAGGATGGCGGTATGGGTTGTCGTGGGGCCCCTGGGGGCCCCTGCAGTGCCCATGCCAATGGCATGGGCACTGCAGGGGCCCCCGTAAGAGGGCCCCACATTGTATTTCAGTGTCTGCATTGCAGACACTGAAATACGCGACGGGTGCCACTGCACCCGTCGCACCTTCCCACTCCGCCGGCTCAATTCTGAGCCGGCGTCCTCGTGGGCAGGCTCTTTTGCACTGGGCTGGCGGGTGGCCTTTTGGCGGCCGCCCGCCAGCCCAGTGCAAAAGCCAGAATCACCGCAGCGGTCTTATGACCGCGGAGCGGTGTTCTGGAGGGGGGAACTCTGGCGGGTGGCCTCCGCCGCCCGTCAGGGTTAGAATCACCCCCATTGTGTCTTCATGAAACCAGAGCTTCTGGTACTGTAAACTTCCACCTTTACATACACAGGAGATCTCAGGAGCGATGCATCCTGTTAAGCAGTGTTGTTCCATTGCTGAGCAGATCCAGCACTGCAACTTTCTCTTTTCTTATTTTGTGCCAGCCCACTTCCCCCTGGGACAGTGTGGGATATAGGAGTTGCATCCCTGGACCTTCCATCATCCTGAGAGGGATAGGAATTACAGCATTGGCTCCAGTGTTGTCTCAGTGGTTAGGATGAGGTGAGTGTCATGCCATGCAAGCTGATCTTACCTCTTCAGTAGTCACATCTTCACAGTCTGCTTTCTTTGTCCCAAAAACTCTTAGTGAATAAGCTGAACATGTTGCTTTTTATTCACTAATCTACAAAATCTGAATTCTTAATCCTCACCCTTTAACAGTAGTACTTTCTCATAAAATATATAATCTAAAGTGTAGGATAGTCATCCTTTTTGCCCTGATTACCCCCATGTTTTGACTGATGCTGGTAGTTATTGACTCAGAAAGTACTCTGGGCTCTGCTAACCAGGCCCAGGGCCAGTGGTCTGTCCCCTAAAGGTATATGGCAATTGATATAATTCTAATGACTAAGACAACTCAGCTGCAAGTACTGGTATATGGAAGGGCATGTAGGTTTTGAGATCCCAGTGGACTTAATGCACTTAAGTGCTCACTGCTGTGGTGTCTGGTGTCATTTTAAAGCCAGGCTTACTTTGGAGGCTGATATTAACATACAATTGTGTCCACATCCGACTTTGGAATTAGAAGTACTTTCAAAGTCCAAAACTACCTTTTTTTATAACTAATAAGTCAACCTGTCTGCCTTAGGTGCCCCAAGGGTATGGTGCCTTGTTAAAAAAGAAGGGGCAATATAAAATATGTTGTATATGCCCTGGTAAGGAACACCAGCCAAAGTTGAATTTCCCTGATGTCAAAACTGTGCATTCTGTTTAAAAAATATGCACCATTTTGCAGGAAGTGGTCATAGCAGAGGGAGGTAAATTTACTCCCATTGGTTGTGGAGTCTCCCCTTCTTGCCAACCCAGAATGGAGAATAACTATGAGAGAGCTGCAGGAGTTCCTCACATCACTTCTTGGAACATCAGAAGAAGAAGAAGCACTGCCCTGCTGGACCCTTGGACTGCACCATAGAAGGCTCACACTCAAAAAAGTCTGCATTTTAAGCACTCACAAACCTCCACAAAGAAAGGACTGTGCCAGACTCAAAGGGAAAGGAATGGACTCCTTGATCAGGTGCAGGTAGAACAGAGCTGGAATAAGTCACCTGCAAGTCCAAAGAGAGGATCACCCCAGCTGACCAGTGGTATCTGGATTTTTCCTTGACTGTGCAGGTGCATTATAGGAAATTGAATCCTAGCCACCAACAGGCAAGCCAGATCCTGGAGCTAATGGACCCTTATTTTCCCCAAAGTAGCTTAGAAACGACAAGATCTGAAAGTTTGGAAACTTCTTACAATGTTTTGCTGAAAAGCTCCAGCAGGTGACCGGCTCGAAATCCAGAGTCACACTTCCACCATTGAAATATGAATCGGCTTGACCATGCTGGTGTATCCCGCTGAAAACTCCAGAGCTCCTCTCCATCGAGACCAAAGACAAAGACTTCCAGAGGCTCACCGAAGCATTGCGATGCAGCAGACTGCCGCCATCGAATTGAACTCCAGATCCAAGGAACCCGAGGACTCAGCATCAAGAGAAAAGCTCCAAGAAAAAGACTAAGGTAAACTTTTGAGCTGGACCTAGCGCTCAACCTATCCGACCCATGCTCCATTGCAAGCGGCCTAAACCTTTGACTTTGTCCCTGTCCAACGTGACCAGATAACCACAAGTTGGCCTTTGTGCTTTTTGATGCTAGAAAGCACATTCTTTTATTTAATATTTTTTAATTCATATCTCCAGTTCCCTACATTTGGAGTTTGTCATTTTGATGTCATTCTAAAGATACAAATATTCTCTATTTTTATAAATGGTGTTGGATTTTTCTTGGGTTCTGTCTTTTACTTATTTACTGATTTGGTGAAATTAAATGCTTTACACTTAGATGTCTCCTAAGTTTAGCCTGACTGCTCAAGGCCAAGCTTTCAAGGGTTGAGCAAGGATTGATTTTTTTCAGACTTGACTGGACCCTATTAGTGATTGTTGCATTATTACTAGGTGAAGGTGCATACTTCCCCCTATTAACTATCCACTTTCCACTTACAGCACTTTAACAGATAATTAAAGACCAAGTAGCATAATAAATAGATTTTTTTTTTAGCTAAACAGTAAGTTATGTTTCCGAGCAAATAATGTTGAAAATCTGGCTTTCCATGGCTGGAGGGAGATAACACATGCATAATGTCCTTTACCAGGGCTGGGCATAATATTAGTGGTCCTGTCCTGTATGACAGTCAGAAACTTCTCTGTTAGAGGTTTTTGCGAGAGTCTTTTTGTCGTTTGGTAGACACATATCTGCTCATCTGCACTATCTATGTGGCCACGACAGAATCTCTTCTGCAGCACTCAGACTGGCAATACATCTGAAATCCCAGCTGGTAGGGGAGTTTCCATGTCCTTCCAACACCATAGTGGCCATGACCCAGTGTAGTGGCGGCACCTATAACTCCATGTCATTCACAAAAGAGAGGCTGTGTGTGTCCAGTTTGGGAGTGAGATGCAACCTTCAAGTTAGGCAGCAAGCCCCAAGCGCACCACCTTGGGGATGGGAAAGGGTGCACATTTTGTGGGGCCAGAGAAAGAACACTTCTGTCTCAGGGGGAGACAGTGAACCTCAGATTGTGCTGCAAAGTGGTTTGCCTCATGGGTATCTTATGTTCTTCTTTCAAATTCCTAGTTGCAAGCATAAGTGGGTGTAGTCCATCAATATATGTCACAGAGCGCTCCAATCTCAAAAGGGGTCTTTTTGAGGTTGATCAAGGCAGTGACATGACTCTCTGGTCAAGGCAGAAATCTTAACTTCAGGAGTGATCTTCACAACAGAAATATTTTGCCAGGATTTGGTTCTTTGAGTTGCTAAGGCAAGATCTCAGCATGCAAAGCAGTCTACCTCTTTCCTCCTGTTCAGAGCTATCAAAGCTTTCTTTGCAGTGGATTTGGTCTGGCCTGGACTCGGGACATAGCACAGTTATTCTTCCTATTGTTACTGCAATCCTTTTCTGGGTGAGTGAAGAACCTCTCCTGGAAGTCATGGCATAAAAACGTTCCCAGCTCTCAGGACCAGCTTATACCATTAGAGAGTGGCAGGTGGGGCCTAAGCAGGAAGATAGACTTTTGAAAAGGATCCAATCAGGTTTAAATGCACCTTGCTGAAAATTTAGTTTTATCACTTTGAAATCAGTGTGCCAACATTTTTAAAGAGTTCTGGTGCCATGGTGATAATCACCATTCCTTAATGACAGAAGAGAAAATTACTGGATATAAGCTTTCACTCCAGAATATAACACACATTTCTTGAAATGTATGTTAAATTGCTGGGTGGTATGATGGTGACAATTTACTCATCCCTTTAAAGTCTGTTGTTGTTGAAGGGAGAATGACGCCCGAAAACATTGTTTCTCCTGGGTAGTCACTAGTGAAAGTACCATAGGTGGTAGTAACACATCTGCTATTTGCACAATATCATACAATATGCTGCCTTGAGTAGGCCTGACTGGGATTACAGCCATTGGCATGTAAGTGGCCAACAGATTTGTTTGCTTTGACTGCAATATAAACAATTTGCTAGAAAAAAACACTGGATCTCAGAACCCAGAAATACGGTGTTCACAAGTAGCTCCAGTCTGATTTTAACTGAATGATTTCAACAATTATTTGATAAAGCGAAGGAAAAATGTGGAGCCAGGCGTCAAAAATAAAGCATAACAATCGTGCACTGAATTACTGTTGGTAATGGACCAACAACGTCTCAAGAGCTGAGCAAACTTGCAGAAGATGGGAGCCCTGTAAGATATTACACTTCACATTAGTGCTCCTTGTACAGCATGGGACAAGTAGGATATTCTTTCCTTTAGCGAGACTCTGCTTGGGAGCAAACTAAGTGGGTCTGTCATGACTGAGTCAAGGATATTTCTTGTTTGGAGAATTAGAGTTCTGTAGAAATGGAGGCATGTTCAGCTTCACTGAAGTGTAATCTAAAACACAGCCAAGAGTTCAGATGTTCATGGTTTATGTAAGTGGCCATTTATACCAGGAATGTCTGCTGACTCACCAGTTGATGAAGCAGAGATAAGTGAAATTTAATAACAGATGAAGGATGCTTTAATTTTTAGCAGTCACATTAGGTTAATACTCAGATCCTCATTTACTAAGTTTTGGCGCAGGGCAGCACAGAAAGCCTTTTTCCTGAGCCACCCTGGGTCAAAACAGAAAGGCAGGAATGTGCCATGTGTGGTATAATCAGTCCAGGAATGAAGACATTGTAGAAGAGCAGGAATGATGAATATCCAATTTATTAAGATAATTCTTCACAGGGAGAGAAACTCCATCCACATCAGTCAAGCTCTCAGGTCAACTGCCCAAGCCTCAGACCATTCCGATTACACCACAAGAGAGGGGAAGGGGGAAACAGAACATACCAATAGAAGAAATACTAAACATAGAGAGAATGATACAATTGGCTAACTACTACCTTATAAATAAGGAAGTACATAAGGAATTAAATACCACACTATGCCTCAAAGATACTGCACATTCATGTACTTTCACCCTGCGCTGGTGCACAAATTGCTGCCTAGCGTTAACAAAGGCACCCTTGCAACATGGTGCAGAGTTATTGCAGGGATGATTGTTTATGTGCCTTCCTGCACTTACACAATCATTAATAGATTTTTCCTCTTTCTATGTGTGCTGTAGAATGCAGCACACATAAGAGGATGAAACAGGAGAACTATTGTTATTTCTCTGTGTGGTGCCACTTTAACGCCACCACTGAGGTGGCCTAGAAATCTGACACATTCCCAGAGTTGTAAATCTGGGAATGCATCAGATTCCATCGGAGTCCATGGGTGTTGCTGGTAACGCCCACAGCAACACCCATGGAATGCCCTTTCACTCAGTGATATGGGTGAAAAGGCTTCATATTTACATGGGCATGAAAAGCCACTCAGGGTGGCCTTGCGTGGCCTTGTAAGTATGGGCCGGCACACTATGCCACCAAAGCTTTTAAAAAAATGATGCTCCGGTGGCGCAGTGGGCAGGTAGGGCCTCGTAAATGAGGCCCTCAGGTTCATCACAGCAAGTGGGTAAAGAAAGTATAGAGGGGAGGGAAACATTGTCCTTGTTCCAGGAATATTCAGTCAATGATGTCTTATTTCCACGTGTGAATAGCTCATCCCATATAGGTTTTTGCTTTGCATTCTGGGACTTACAGTCTTGTTTGTCCCATTATGCAACCACAATTGCATTGTCTCAAAATGCAAAGCAAAAAATGTAAACTGGGAGAGCTATTCACACATCGCCTTGGAAACATGAGAGCTCTGCTTGCATATCATTCATCCTTGCAATGCTCAGCAGGACAAAATACTGAATGAAGCAATAGTTCCACTAGCTTATGCCGAGCAATTAACATGGGAGCGGAGCATGAGTGTAAGATCACTTCGACAGTGTAATTTTTGTAAACTTATTAGGATTTTAAATTTGGTTTTAGAATATGTAACAGCTTTATTTGTTGGTTAGATTGCACAGCAATGAGACTGCTGGACAAAGTTGTTTTGGACTATCAATAAATACATAAAAATACATTCGTATAAGACCCTGTTTGGGGAGCTATGGGGCAACCCGGGGCTACTTGACCTCAGTAGACAGGAGTGAGGCTGTCTTTTGAATGTCAAACCTCTTACGGACATATGGTGAGTTGGCTGGAGATTGGTACTCAAAGATTAGGACTCTGCACTCCTCCAATCGCAATCACCACCTTCCCTGGGAAGACCCCCTGTCATGGTCAAGGTAGTGATACAGTCCACTTTCTTTCGTGGGTCCATTTGGCAACCGTTGGGCAACATCATTCCAATGACAACCTCACTTGGGCATACTGTGTGCAAGTGCCTCGAGCTAGAAGCTTAATTCACAGTGGGATAGTTGACTCATGCACACGTCTAGCAGGTGCTGTGGCCTATCCACTTGAAGACCTTTTAGGTGCCCTTGGGTAAGGGCCACAGGCTATGGAACACTCAGGGGCATATTTGTGAGCCCCTAGTGTTACTGGAGCATCCCTTTACATGATGCTCCAGTGGCACTAACCTCTGCTCTATATTTACAAGGAGGTGTAATGCCACTTTTTGTGGCGTTATACCTCCTTGTAAATATGGGCCCCTCCGACGCAGTTATCTGCGTCAGAGTGGCATGCAATGGGTATTTCTGTGGGCATGCCACAGCAACACCCATTGCATTTTGATGCTGCCTCAGATTTACAAGATTTCATAAACCTGAGGCAGCGCCAAAATCTAACGTCACCTCCAGGGGTGGTGTTAGCAAGGCAGAATGAGGAGAAATACTCTTAGTCCTTCACATTTTTTGCTTTTTTTTATGCATGCTGCATTCTGCAGCACACATAGAAAGAGCAAAATGCCAGAAATTATTGTTTATATGCGCGAAGGTGTCCCTCCCTCACATAAACAATCACACACCTCAATGCAGACATCCTTGCACGATGGTGCAAGGATGCCTGTATTGACGCTGGCAGCTAAATTTAGCAACAGCGCAGGGGAAAACACAGAGTGTGCCGTATTCACTTAAACACGACGCATCCCTACGTTGTGAAAATGATGGAGCGCAGCTCTGCCAATTTTGGTGCAACATCGCGCTCCGTCATATTCCCATAAATATGGGCCTTAGTTCTGTAGCAACGCAGGATGTTAAGCACACTTGGGCAAGTGCCACTGGTTGCGATGGCACAAGTGCATTTGGGCACTTTTCAGGTACTGCCATGGACCAGAAGCAGGCAAGTTCATCAGGTGATCTACTCGGACACACTTTAGCAGTGCCACATATCCTCCACTTCAGCTTGGGTGACAGAGGCACTCTGGTCATGCTCTTGGGAGTCTCTGTTTAAAGAAACTTCAGCACTGGGGTCAACTGTTCTGGTCCATGCTGGCAGTTAGGTTCTCCTGCAGATTGGGCTCAAAAGTCAGGCAGGTCACTTTCAGGCTTTTTAGGACAGGGAGACACTTGTTCCATCAGTTCAAACTCCATGTGGCCCCTCAGCTCTGGGAAGGTAGCTTTCAGGTATTCGTATATTGGTATCAGCGGCTTGACTCTAAGCTTGCTAGAATCCTTTTTAGAAAGCAGACCTCTGAACATTTCAGGCCTACCCCAAAATATTTAAGTATGGCATACCACAAGGTATTTTTGACACCCTTTCTTTTCAACATCTATATTCAATGCTTGTCATCTGTCCTTCACAAACTGAGAGTGGTCTATTACAAGCATGCTGATTCTGTGCAGTTTCTGTTTAGCCTGAAGAAAGCTCTAATTGGAACTACTCTCTATGGACTGATCTAAAACAAATGCCTCTGTTAAACTCAATGGTGGATTTTAAAACATTTTCTGAAATTGAACTCCTCTAAAACAGAGATTGTGCTAGTTGCCAACAGCTCTCAAGATATCAGCTTGCCTTGCAGGCCTGAAGAGATTGTGCTCAGCCCCTTCAAATGCAGTCTACAAATAGGTATTATCTTTAACTCGGACCTCTCACTTAAGAATCAATTGAGCCATGTTGCCATCTTCTGTCACTGGCAATTTAAATCATTAAGAACTTTACTTCCTTCCATGGATGATAACCTTCACATGCCACTAATGAACACACTTATCCAGCGGGAGATTAACTATAAGAATGCCATCTGTCTTGCCTCATCAGTCTACCAACTTGATTAACTACTTTTCTTTTTTTTATATATTTTTATTAACATTTTGTTGTTCAATAAACAGTATCTCAGCTACAGCACCGTCCTGTTTGCATCACATTTATGCGTAGCATTGTCAACATCACCATTGTCTACACTGTTTACTTGTTCTACCTCATTGTTTGATAACCTTTATATTTTAAACTTTTGTAGAGGCATAACATTAGTAGCACATCTTCTCCGCAGGATGTCCTATTGGCTGGGCACTTTATCGCCATAGTACTCTAGGAGTTATGCAACACATTTAACTCGCATTAAACCATTATTAACTCAAACTTTAAACCTGATGGCGTTGTGAGGGGTGGTAATTGTTTACGCAGGAGTATGCTATACCTTTGTCTTTTTTTTTTTTTTTTTTCCTTTAAAAGTTTATATGGTGTCAGTGCTCCTAAACTTTGTCTGATTTCAGGTGGGTGGGGTTTTCCCGTGTCCAATCTGTCTGTTACTCAATGTCCTGGGCTCTATTCATTAATGATCTGCCTCTTGTTCAATCTCGGTCTCACCATTGCCCAACCTATCCGCATCTTGGTGAATGTGGTAACGTCCCTTCCATCCCATTATTTACCCAGTTCCCCTCCTGCTGTTGCGTCTGTATTTGCGTCCGTTGCTCTCACTATGTTGCTCCAGCTTGTCACTGCCATTTCCCATTCCTGTGCAATAGGGTAGCGACGCAGACCCTTCCCCTCCTCGCTCTTCAGAACCTGGAGATCAGCCCTGGCCCACGTTGTAACGTCTTGTCTCCACCTGACCCGGGGGGGGGGGCGAAACTGTGCTTTCCAGCTCTTCGCAATTTGTCTCCTGTACATAACCAGGGCCAGGTTCAGGAAGCGGATCTCCACCCTTCCCCGCGGTAGATCATCCCCATAGCCCAGTAAACAGACGTCGGGAGTCGGATTCAGGTTCATATTGAGGAGTCTTCATAGGTCAGACATCACCTCGCCCCACCCCTGCTGGTTACTATTGGGGCCTGTACGGAGCTGCCCGAGCCCCCCGTTGACGACATCATGGTTTCGTCCGATTCTCCTCCGGAGCACTCCAAGGGGGACCCCTCTCCACTCATATGGGACGCTGCCTCCATTGCCGGTCTTCTGCCACTCTCTTTTTGGTTCCGAGAGATACGGGGACGGCTTCGGGTATGTTGCCCTCTGGGGGGTCGGCGCGGTCCGCCTCCAACCTCACCCCCCTGAGCCGCTCCGTCTGCACTCCACGGGCTTCCAGCAACTCCCATGCCTCCTCAGGGGATTGAGGAAATTATGTTTTACCGTCTAGCATTACTTTCAGTCTAGCCGGGTAAAGCAGCGAATATTGAATTCGCCATTTGCTACCTTAAATGGGCCCTCTTCTCGTGCCCTTTGCAGTAAGATGTCCCGGTCTCTGTAGTGCAGTAATCTTGCGATCACCACAGGTCTCGAGGGCACCCGATGTGCCCTTTCCAGGGTGTAAAAGGGGGTCAGCCGACCCGGCGCCACTACTGTGCTCAACCATTTTTCAAGGAATTCCACCATATTCGATCCCTTGGCCCCCTCCGGGAGACCCACCACCCGCATGTTATTCCGACGGCTTCTCCCCTCCGCATCCTCTGCTCTTTGCTCTAGGCATGTCAATCTGTCTCTGAGGTGCGTCATTTCGGCCCGCAGGTCTTTTTGTTTTGGCGCGATGTCAGCCAGTGTGGTTTCTGTCTCTTTGACACTGTCTGATAACTTGTGGTGGTCAGCCCTCAGGAGGCCCAGCTCAACCGCGACCTGATTGATGTCGTGTTGCAGTGTCAATTTAGTGTCTTCTATCGCGCCTAGTATTTTGTCGAGGGTGTCCTGCATTTTGATTTGCGGTGGGTCCTGCGCGTCCCCCCCTCTGTGCCCGGGGGCCGCCGCGCCATCCATGTCTCTAGCCTTGTGGCGGTTCTTAGGGGACATTGGGTGTGCAGGTGATCGCTCCCCCTGGGGGCGAATCAGAGACCAGTGTGTCAGCTCAGGGGTTCCTCCACCCAGAGCCTCAGTCCACAGTGCTATCCAAGGCCAATAAGGCTCCCAGGCCCGATCCCAGCGGCACCGGGAGCAGTGCCCCCTCACTCCGGTTCACAAGAGGCTCAGGGCGCGCTTCGTTTAGTCAGTAGGAGTATCACCGACCTGACCGTGGCAATCTCCGCCTCAGGGCTCGATCCGGTCCAGACAGTCAAAGCGCTCGATACAGACCACTGTCCTGGGGGTCTTCGCGCAAGGGAGCGTGGACCGTCTCCCTCTTATCTCCGCGGGCGAGTCCCGCCAGACATGCCATCCACCTCCAACGATGCACTGCGAAACGCCGCGCCACTGCACCTTTCTTCTGGGTCGGTGACTGTCCGTTGATATTCGGCTCCTGTAGGGGCCACCCCAGGTTCCTCCACACCCCAATCGTTGCTGGGTGAACTCAGACGTCTCTCCTCCCGGGGCCCCTCGGGCAAGACTCCAGCTTCAGGGCAACCTCAACGCTCCCACGGGGAGCCATCCCAGGCCCTGCCGCTAGCCAGGGGGTTTCTTGTGTCCGCCCCTCGCCTCGTGTTGTCAGGACCCCCAATGTTCTCCTCCGCCGGGGGGGGGCACCCCGTCCGCCAGGTCCGGCCCTCCAACTAAAGCTGCCACTCTAGATGCGTATCCGCCACAATCGGGTCCCCGGTGCCCCACCAGGCCTCCATTTCGAACTGGCCCTCAGCTTCGCATCAGGGCCAGGGGCAACCAGGTTTCTGCACCATTCGCCTTCAGCCCGCCTCCTCTAATTCCGGAGGAAGGGGGGGCAGAGGGCCGATCCGTTCTGGTGGCCCGCCCGTTTTTTCAGCAGTCCCCCCGTGGACCCCTCCGCTCGCCAGTGGGTCCTGGAAGGGAGGGGGGGGCCGCCTCAAACGCCCGCTCCGGTTTGGGCGGCGCCTCCACGAAGACGCGCGGCCGCAGGGCTGGCCGCGCACCAACTCTTCCCTCTGCGCAGCTCCCAGCAACAGCGCAGAGGCAGGCCTCAGGTCCAGGGACCTGCCGCACGCAGCCGATGGTCCCAGGAGGGCCCGCTCCGGGCCCCGCCGACGCTCAGCTCACTCACGCAGGTCTCTGCTTCTTTCCGGGTTTAGTTTTGCCCCGGGGGCGGCGCAGGATAAAGGACGGAGTTCCGGCCCCTCCGGAGCAGCAGAGTTAGGCGTGCGCCATCTTCAGCCGCTTGGCCACGCCCCCACCAACTTGATTAACTACTAATACAAAAGGGGGATGCATGATTGATCACTAACGGGTTCATGTGACACGTGTCAGCCTTTTCCTCAAATTTTTTTCCTTCCTCCCCTTATTTTTGCTGATCTTGTGTTCGCTGGCTTTAGGGCTCTGCAAACGTTACCACTGCTAACCAGTGCTAAAGTGCATGTGCTCACTCTTTAAAAGATAATAACATTGACGTATCCCAAATTGTCATGTTTAATTTGCTTTAAGTCTCTAATAAAGGGATATTTAACCAGGGCCTATAAATTAAGGGCTTAAATTAGATTGTGCCACCCACTTAGGTAACCCTTTGAACAAGTCTCAGGTCTGCCGGTAAGTGGTGCTGCCGGGGACCAGCAAGGCCCAGGAGGACTCAACCCAGAAGGGAGACTCAGAGGGGTCCCTCAGCATTGCAGAGAGCCCACAGAAGCACAGGCAGCACTCACAGGAGTCCACCAGGATGGGGACACAGAAGTTGCAAATGGAGCCTATGCCGCACTACGAAAAGGAGTCCCAAGCCACAGGAGAGCCACTCAGGGAGCTGTGCATTGCAGGAAGGAGTGCTGGGGGCTGGAGCTACATGATGCCTGAAGACCCCTTGGAAGAAGTGACAACAAGCCTTGGCAGCTGCAAAAGATGTGGTGCAAGGGGGAACTGTCCAGCGTTGGAAGGCAAGGGCTTACCTCCTCCCAATAGGACAGCTGGTAGAGAGGGCCCACAGGACCACTTCCAACCCCCACTGGTGATGCAGGATCCATGCCACTGGTCGTCCTTGCTGTTGGTGCCTGCAAATGCAAGGGAGTGACTCCTTCACCCCAAGGGAGATTGTTCTTCTTTCCTGTGCAGACTGAAGACAGGTTGTCCTCAGAGGATGCACAATTTGTTAAATGTTGCAGAGCCATGGAAACAATGTTTCAGGTGAAGCCTTTATCTTTGTTGTAGATTGTTCGGTATCGGAGAGTCCTGATGCAGTTTCTTCAGTCAGAAGTCAAAGTGGAGGTTGCAGAGGAATCCTGCTGGAATCTTGCATGCTGAATCTGAGGAACCACCTAAAAGAGAGACCCTAAATAGCCCTGCAAGGGGGATTGGTCACCTAAGTAGGTGACCACCTATCAGGAGTGGGCTCTGACGTTACGTGCCTGACCTGGCCACTCAGATGCTCCCAGAGTTCCCTGCCAAACTTGTATTCAAGATGGCAAAACCCTCTGGAGGGCCTCTGAGTACCATGCCTGGGGTGGTGATGGACAGGGGAGTGGTTACTTCCCATTCCATTGTCCAGTTTCTCTCCAGAACAGGGACAGGAGGTCCCTGAACTGGTGTAGACTGGCTTAATCATGGAAGGCACCAAATGTGCCTTTCAAAGCATACCAGTGGCTTGGGGAGGCTAACTCTCCCAAGTCCAGTAACACCCATTTCCAAAGGGAGAGGGTGAAACACCCCTCTCTGAAAGGAATTCCTTTTTTCTGTCTTCCTGGGCTTGAACTGCTCAAGCAACAGGAGGGCAGAAACCTGTCTCTGAGGTGGCAGCAGCTTGAGCTGCCTGGAAAACCTCAGAAGGTCGTGGGAGCTAAGCGGGGGGTCCTCTAAGGTGCCCCCAGAGTGCATGGAATCATACAACCGATACTTGCAAAAGTATTATGGTATGATTCCAACATGTTTGATACCAAACAAGCCTAGATTCTGAGTTACCATTGTGTAGCTGGGCATGGGTAGTGACCTATGTCCAGTACACTCGTAAAATGGCATCGCCGCAATCACAAAGTCCAGGAAAATGGATCAGGAGTGTGTGGGAACACTTCTGCTAGTGTAGGGGTGCCTTCACACACAGGTACCTGAACCCTGCCCTCTGGGCTGAGTGGGTCTACCATAGGGGTGACTTACAGTGACCTGGTGTAGTGACCTGTAGTGAAAACAGGTGAATGCACCCAGTTCACACCGACTGCAATGGCAGGCCTGCAGAACCCTTTGCATGGGATCCCTATGGGTGGCAGAATAACTGCTGCAGCCCATAGGGATCCCCAGGAACCTCAATGCCCTTGGTACCTGGGTACCATATACCAGGGGCTTACATGGGGGCATCACTATGCCAATTGTGCAGATAAAAAGTTACCAGCAACCAAATTTAGAGGAGAGAGCACAGTCACTGGGGTCCCGGTTTATAGGATCCCAGTGAACACAGTCAAACACACTGACAAACAGGCCAAGCTAGGAAGGTGGTACCTGCCTCTTTCTGACCATACGTATGGGATGGGGGTGACATCTGGGCTTTGTGTCTTACCCCTAGACAGTCACACCCAATGGGAGCTTAGGTTGACCTGACGGGCCTTGATGGGCCATCCGGGGTAGGATGGGAGGAGGAGCTGGGCACAGCCTCACTTACTCCTGAATAGTCTGTGTCCTGTCCACACAAAGGGCTACATACACCCCTGTTATAGGTCTGGAGCCAGGGCAGGATGGACAGGGACTCTGTGCTCTTCAAAGGCATGTCTTTGAATTCTAACCCACTTCCTGTCCTGTCACTCTCCTGGATTGCTGTTTGCAGGACTCCTGTTTTGCTGTGCTGACCTGTGCCTGCTGCCGTCTTGGCTGGGAGTGAGAAGACTGGACCAACATCTCTCTAATCCATAATCCAGAGTGACTCCAAGGGCTAGTCAGCTAGCCTCCTGATTTGAATTCTAAGGGACATAAATGAGTTTCAACTAACCTACTTATGCAGGGTAAGGTTCAGCCTCTCCAGGTCAGGATATAAAACATCATGGTCTGATAGCCCCCTAAAACACAGTCAGATGTGAGGGCCTTCTTGGGCCTGACTGGTTACTACAAGAGGCTTTTCAAGGGGTGTAGCACCATTGTTGCCCCCTTCAATGAGCTGACTTTGAAGAAGCAGCCAAGGAAAGTGATCTAGATAGAGGTCTGTCACAAAGCCTTTGACTCCCTCAAACATGACGTGTACAGTCCATGTACTCTAGGCCCCTGACTTTTCCAAGAATTCATTGTGCAAACTGACACTTGAGAGCATGACATAGTGGCAGTATTGTCACTGTTAGAGAAGAGGGCCTAGACCAGCCTTTAGCCTTCATCAGTAGGAGTTTACTTCCCTGGGAACAGAGGTGGAGCGCCATCAAGAGAGGAGCCTTTGCTGCAGTCTGGGCACTGAGGAACCTGAGACCACAACTGTTTTGGGCTCACTTCCGGGTTCAGACAGACTACAGGCCCCTCCGATGGTTGATGCAGATGAAAGGTGAGAATCTCAAATCGGTTAGATGGTCCATAACTCTACATGGGAATGAACTTTATGGTGGAACACTGTCCTGGGTCAGACCACATCAATTCTGATTGGTCTTGCAGGTTTTTTTCATCTTAGTGATGAGAACTCCCAGGAGACTGGATATTTCTCCCCACCTTCAGCGCGGGAGGGGGCGGGACATGTGTTAGACCTGTCAGCCTTAGGGTGGTCTTCCTGCAAACTTCTTTGCCTTCCTCCCAGTATTTTTGCTGATCTCGTTTTTGCTGGCTTTAGGAAACTGCACACTTTGCCACTGCTACCAGTGTTAAAGTGCATGTGCTCTCCCCTTAAAACATGATAACATTGGCTTACACCTAATTGGCATATTTAATTTGCTTGCAAGTCCCTAGTAAAGTGGCACTACATGTACCCATGGTCTACAGCTTCTTGTGGACCTACAGCATTGATTGCGCGGTCTACTAAAGTAGCCTTTTAAACATGTCTCAGGTCTGCCATTTCAGCGTGTGTGCAGTTTTAAACTGTCATTTCAACCAGCCAAATTAAACCTCTTGCCAGGCACAAATCTTCCTTTTTACTACATATAAATCACACCTAGGGAGGCCCTGGACAGCCAAGAGGGTAGAGTGCAGAGTATTAAAAATGTTGTACTATACTTTTAAGTTTCACATATCCTGGCAGTGAAAAACTCTCAAATTCATTTTTCATTGTAGCAAGGCCTCTCTCATAGGGTAACGTTTGAGTTATCTTACTATAGTTAATAAGCTGTTCCAAATGGAAAGAGGTAATCAGGTCTTATTTGGTGTCTTTGGAGTTGTAATGAAACATCCTCTCATACAGTGATGCTGGATTTTAAATTACAATTATGAAAAAGCCACTGTTAGAAAGTTGGCATTTTCTCTGCCTTCGCTGTTTGGTGCCTCAAACCTGTCTCTAGGTCATATGACTGGATGTATCTGACAGTTGGGCTTTGTATATTCCTCCTAGACAGTCACACACAATAGAATTAGGTATGCCTGGTTTAGCCATTATTGTCAGGACTGGAAGGCGGAGCTGGGCACAGCTCTAATTACACTTGAATAGGGTGTGTCCAGCACTAACACAAAATTCTGCATACCCCTTGTAGTTAGACTGGAGCCTGGGCAGGGAAGGCAGGCATCCTATGCACTTCAAAGAGAATGTCTAGAAGCTTCTCCCACCTTCTGTAAGAAGAGCACCATAAATATTGGACCTCAGACACTACCTCTTCAGTACACTTCTGTACCTGTGGAGACTCTGCCAGGAAGAAGGACTGCTATGCTGCTGAAGGGACTGCCACTCAGTCGGACTGCTGCTCTGAAGGACCTGCTGCCCTGCCAAACCCACGGCCGGCTGCCCTCTTGGCTGCGTGAGAAGGACTGGGCCAGCATCTGTTGTACCCAGGACCCAAAATTAAATCCAAGGGCTAGTTGACTGGCCTCCTGACTTGAGCCTCAGGAACAGAAGATTTAAACAACCTTGAACCCAGCACCTGGGCTCTGCCATCTGTGAGTCCTACCCTGCCAAGTGGTGCCACCCCAGTCCTGAACGCCCAGAAGTAGGCCAGAAGGTGCTGTGCCAGTCCGTCTTTGGACCCGGCAGAACCAATACAATTCTTCTGCAGTGAGGTGCGAATCCAAACAGAACTGACACATTGCCTCTGGTGCAAGAGTTCTTCTGACGTAAAAGATTCTACATCAATCTTGCAGCCCGCATCAGAACTGCTGCCTGTGAGGAGCTTTCCAAACTCAGGCCTTAGTATCACAAATTACTTGTTGGTGGCAGTCTCGATGACAATGTAGGTTCTTACATTGCAGCTCTGCAGCTCTTTGGAACTGACTCATCACCTTGACTGCACAGCGTACTCCAGACACAGAACTTCACATCGCAAGCCCTCGTTGATGGCATCCTCAATGAAGCAGAATCCTGCATCACAGCTCTGCAGCTCCTTGGAACCGACACATTTCCTCCGCTGCACAATGCACCCTTGGCTCAGGGCCTCGCAACTCTCTGCAAACAAGGATTTACAATATTCTTTTTCAGTGGGCTTCACTGGATCCCTGTAACTGGTCTGTGCTCAATTGCAGCTGGCCTGAGTTTTTGACTTTGTTCCAGTCTTGCATGACCAAATATCCACAGTTGGCCATCTGTGCTTTTCAGAGCTCTATTTACTGACATCTTTAAACCTGCATATTGCTGGTTCTGTTTATAGGATGAATGATGTTTTGGTCTTGCTTTATTTATTAAAGAATAATCTATTCTTTAAAACACACTCTACACATTACCTCTAAGTTAATGCTGACTGCTCTGTGCCAAGCTATCAGGAGGTTGAAAACAGGTTAATTTAGGGTTTGCTTGGGACTTCGCCCAGACAAGGATTGTGGTTTCTGGTTGAATAGGGTTTTGCCCGTCCCCCTCCAGCCAGCAACCCAATTTCTTAAAGGTGAGGAGAATGCATATAACCTCAAAAGTGCATAAATTACACTGGCTTCCAGTCAAGGAAAGAGTCTTTTAACACAGCAGTTCTTCCTCACAGAGTACCTCTACCTGCAGTGTGCAGGGTTTACATAAACATTCCATTGGCACCAACCAACCAGTTAGTTCTAACTCTCAATTCCTAGCATTTATTCCTAGAACCGAAGCTGTTCAAATGGGTGATAGATTTTTCTCCTTGGCAGTAGCCAATCTATATGATACTCTTCTCCATAATTTATGTGCAGCACCAAATCTCTTATGATTTACAAAACTGTTGAATTCCATCTTTTCAAAAAGTAAATAATTGTTGGTCTAGGCATTGTGCTTGACACTAATACCAAGAAGCTTCTGCTGAGCTCTATAAGTACAGTTCCAGAGTCCATAGTCTGTTTCACTGTGTTTTGAGTGGATGAGTTGTATTTTTCCACTAATGACCAAAGAAGACCCATTTTTGTTTGCACGCAGCACTCTAGGAGCGTGCCTCAATTTCTTTTCAATTTCTCTTGCTTGTTTTCATACTCACCTTGCCTGCTTCTCTATTCTCCCCATCCTTCTACCCTTGTTTTAAATAAGTTATTTAAATGTATTTTTAATTTTAAAGATGCCGTTTTAAAGTGCTGTCAGGCTGGTCATTGCTTTTTTTGGAACTGGTGCGCAGTTTGTTTACCATTCTAACATGGCCATTTGCCATGTTGAAATAGTCTATTTAGCCCCTCCCCTTCGGAATTTTCCCCCCTCAGGTGCCAGGCCTTTTTTTTGGCTATTTGGGGCAGTTCGAGCTTAGGCCCTCATACCTTTTTGTCCACATAAGCTACCCATGCCAGATTTGAGTCCTTTTTCTCCAACATCCTAGGGATTCTGGAGGTACCCAGAGTTTGTGGGTTCACCTGGAGGATACCAAGAAATTAGCCAAACACCTTTTTTTTTTTTTTTTAAATGGGAAAAAAGGGCTGCGGAAGGAGGCTTGTGTTTTTTTCCCCTGAAAATGGCATAAACAAAATGCTTGTGGTGCTACATTCACCATCTTCCCAGCTTTCAGGAACAGGCACATTTGAATCAGAAAACTACATCTTTAAACACAATTTTGGCATTTTACTGGAACATACCCCATTTTCACAATTTTTTGTGCTTTCAGTCTCCTTCCAGCTAGTGACAGAAATGGGTGTGTAACCAATGCTGGATCCCTGAAAGCTAAACATTTATAAAAAGTAGACAACATTCTGAATTCACCACGGGGTCTTTTGTGTAGATCCTGCAAGGTTTTCCTACAGAAAATAACACCTGAAATAAAAAGATATTGAATTTGAGGTAAAAAAAGTAATTTTTCTCCACGTTTTACTCTGTAACTTTTTCCTGCGATGTCAGATTTTGAAGAGCAATCTACTGTTACGTCTGCTAGGCTCTTCTGGTTGTGGGGATATAATGGTCTTGTAGGTTCATCAAGAACCCTAGGTTCCCAGAGCCAATAAAGGAGCTGCAACTTGTAATGGGTTTTCCTTGTATACCTGGTATACAACAATTCATTTGATGAAATATAAAGAGTGAAAAATAGGTTTCAAGGAAACCTTTGAATTTCCAAAATGAGCACAAGATAAGGTGTTGAGAAGCAGTGGTTATTTGCACATCTCTTAATTCTGGAATGCCCATCCTAGCATGTGAATTACAGGGCATTTCTCAAATAGACTTCTTTTTTTACTCACTGTCTTAGATTTGGAAGGAAAGAATGTAGAAAAAGGCAAGGGGGAATAACACTTGTTCTGCTATTCTGTGTTCCCCCAAGTCTCCTGATAACAATGGTACCTCACTTGAGTGGGTAGGCCTAATGCCCGCAACAGGAAACGCAACATGGACACATCACATTTGTACATTGAACACTGATGTGTTTTTTGGAAAGTGCCTAGCTGTGGATTTTGATCTCTTACTCAGCCGGCACCTAGGGAAACGTACCAAACCTGTGCATTTTTTTAAACTAGACACCTGGGGTTCTCACCAGGTTCTGTTACCCAGTATCCTTTGCAAACCTCAACATTTTGCCAAAAACTAATTTTCCTCACATTTCGGTGACAGAAAGTTCTGGAGTCTGAGAGGAGCTACACATTTCCTTCCACCCAGCGTTCCCCTAATTCTCCCAATAAAAATGGTACCTCACTTGTGTGGGTAGGCCTAGCACCCGCAACAGGAAATGCCCCAAAACACAACGTGGACACATCACATTTTCCCAAAGAAAACAGAGCTGTTTTTTGCAAAGTTCCTAGCTGTGGATTTTGGCCTCCAGCTCAGCCAACACCTAGGGAAACCTACCAAGCCTATCCTTTTTTAAAACTAGACACCTAGGGAAATCCAAGATGGTGTGACTTGTAGGGATCTCACCAGGTTCTGTTACCCAGAATCCTTTGCAACCCTCAAAATGTGGCAAAAAAACACATTTCCCTCAAATTTCAGTGACAGAAATTTCTGGAATCTGAGAGGATCCATAAATTTCCTTCAACCCAGCTTTCACCCGAGTCTCCCGATAAAAATGGTACCTCACCTGTGTGGGTAGGCCTAGTGCCCGCACAGGAAATGCCCCAAAACTCAACGTGGACACATCACATTTTCCAAAATAAGACCAAGCTGTTTTTTGCAAAGTGCCAAGCTGTGGATTTTGGCATCTAGCTCAGCCAGCACTTAGCAAAACCTACCAAACCTGTGCAGTTTTGTAAACTATATACCTAGGGGAATCCAAGATGGGGTGACATGTGGGGCTCTCACCAGGTTCTGTTACCCAAAACCCTTTGCAAACCTCACAATTTGGCCAAAAAAACACTTTTTCCTCACATTTCGGTGACAGAAAGTCCTGGAATCGGGGAGGATCCACAAATTCCCTTCCACCTAGTGTTCCCACAAGTCTCCCGATATAAATGGTACCTCACTTGTGTGGGTAGGCCTAGTGCTGGTGAAAGGAAATGCCCTAAAACTCAACATGGACACATCACATTTTCCTAAAGCAAACAGAGCTGTTTTTTGCAAAGTGCCTAACTGTGGATTTTGGCCTCCAGCTCAGCCAACAACTAGTGAAACTTACCAAACCTGTCCATTTTTTAAAACTAGACACCTAGGGAAATCCAAGATAGGGTGACTTGTGGGGCTCTCACCAGGTTCTGTTACCCAGAATCCTTTGCACACCTCAAAATGTGGCCAAAAAAACACTTTTTCCTCAAATTTCGGTGACAGAAAGTTCTGGAATCTGAGAGGATCCACAAATTTCCTTCCACCTAGCGTTACCCCAAGTCTCCCGATAAAAATGGGTGGGTAGGCCTAGTGCCTGCGACAGGAAATGGCCCAAAACACAACGTGGAAACATCACATTTTCTCAAATAAAACCAAGCTGTTTTTTGCAAAGTGCCAAGCTGTGGATTTTGGCCTCTAGCTCATCTGGCACTTAGGAAAACCGACCAAACTTGTGCATTTTTAAAAACTATATACCTAGGGGAATCCAAGATGGGGGTGACATGTGGGGCTCTCACCAGGTTCTGGCACCCAGAATCCTTTGCAAACCTCACAATTTAGCCACAAAATCACTTTTTCCTCCCATTTTGGTGACATAAAGCTCTGGAATCTGAGAGGATCCACAAATTTCCTTCCACCCAATGTTTCCCCAAGTCTCCTGAGAAAAATGGTACCTCACCTGTGTGGGTAGGCCTAGTGCCCGTGACAGGAAATGCCCCAAAACACAACGTGGACACATCACATTTTCCCAAAGAAAATAGAGGTGTTTTTTGCAAAGTGCCTAGCTGTGGATTTTGGCCTCTAGCTCAGCCGACACCTAGGGAAACCTACAAAACCTGTCCACTTTTTAAAAACTAGACACCTAGGGAAATCCAAGATGGGGTGACTTGCGGGGCTTTCACCAGGTTCTGTTACCCAGAATCCTTTGTAAACCTCACAAGTTGACCAAAAAAACACTTTTTCCTCACAGTTCGGTGACAGAAAGTCCTGGAATCTGAGAGGATCCACAAATTTCCTTCCACCTAGTGTTCCCCCAAGTCTCCCGATAACAATGGTACCTCATTTGTGTGGGTAGGACTAGTGCCCGCGACAGGAAATGCACCAAAACACAACGTGGACACATCACATTTTCCCAAAGAAAACAGAGCTGTTTTTTGCAAAGTGCCTAGCTGTGGATTTTGGCCTCTAGCTCAGCCGGCACCTAGGGAAACTTACCAAATGTGCATTTTTTTAAACTAGACACCTAGGGGAATCCAAGATGGGGTGACTTGTGGGGCTCTTACTAGGTTCTGTTACACAGAATCCTTTGCAAACCTCAAAATTTGCCCCAAAAAAACCCACATTTTCCTCACATTTCGGTGACAGAAAGTTCTGGAATCTGAGAGGAGCCACAAATCTCCTTCCAACCAGTGTTCCCCCAAGCCTCCCGAAAAAAAGGGTACCTCACTTGTGTGTGTAGGTGAAAAGCAATGACCCAAAACACTATGGCCCTCATTTTTAGATTGGCGCCAAAAACCGCCTACTGCTGCGGCGATGGCTGCCAAAAGACTGTCGCCGCGGCTCCTAGCCGTCCGCTGTAGTATGACGACAGCCAAATTTCTGCCCGAAGAATGGCGGAAATCCGGCTGTGGCCATGCCAGCGATTGGTGGTAAGTGCCAGCAGCGCCACGCCAGTAGTCCGCCGCCAGCCGTAATATGACAAATAATACGGCCTGGTGGTGTTCTGCTGGAAGGTGCTGCTGATGGCAGCAGTGCCCCGTCCTGTCTCCTGCTGGAGGACCCCCTGAACACACGTAAGTGGGGTCTCCGGCAGGGTGATGGGGTGGGGGGTGTTGTGTGTGTGTGGGAGTGTGTGAATGTTTGTGTGTGCGTGGATGCGGGTGCGTGTTGAATGCATGTGTGCATGTATGGAGGTGTGAGTGCGTGTATGTTGTGTTATGTGAATGCGTGTCTGTGTCTATGTATGAAAGTGTGTGCGGATGTGTGTGAATCAATTTATGCATGCGTGGAAGCATGTGGAAGTGGGTGTGTGTATGGGTGTGTGAAGGGGTGGGCGTGAATGTGGGGGGGTGGGGGGATTTTGGAGAGGTAGGGGGTGGGCGGGGTGACTGGAGAGGGAGGGCAGAGACCCCTATCAGTGGCAGGGAAGAAATTCCCTGTCACTGACAGTGCCTACAGCCATGGTTTTCATGGCGTTAAGGAAGCCCTAACAACCATGGTGGTAGACGGGGTCATAATCTATCGGGTGGAACAGTGACCGTCGCCGGGCTGGCGATCGATATCTCCAGCCCGGCGGCTGTTACCACCCTGGCGGATGGTGTGGTACATTGGCGGGTTGGCTTCAGCCAACCCTCCAATGTCATAATATGGTGGTAAGTACAGCCAGCCTGTTGGCATTACTTACCACCATATTAACGCCGACTGCAGGGGTCCTAATAACCCCCTATGCGGACACATCAAAATGATCAAATACAAAACTACCTGTTTTTTATTGGGGGGGGGCCCGTGTTTTTGGTCCTGGGCTCAGCAGCCTTATAGGGAAACCTGCCACACCCAAACATTTCTGGAAACTAGACACCGGGCGGAGTCCAGGGAGGTGTGACTTGCGTGGATCCACCAGTGTTTTCTTACCCAAAATCCTCAGCAAACCTCAAATTTAGCTAAAGAATTACATTTTTACCGCATTTCTGTGTGGGATCACAGCAGCAGCGCAGATTTCCTACCACCCAATGTTCCCCTCAGTCTCCCGGTAAAAATGATACCTCATTGTTTTGGGTTGTTTGGGCCTCTTCCTTGTTTTCGGGCATCTCACTGTTTCTTTGCGGGGGTCTGCACCTGACAAAGGCTGGAGGAGAGTTCTTTATTATTGTTTTTTCAGTTTTATATAACGTAAACTAGACCAAAGATTGGATCGCTTTACATGAGCTCCGGTTGCGTTACACAAGGACACTTTCATTTTTGAACTCTGTGTGTGAAGCTTGTTCTACATTAGTATAACATTTGTATAGTGCATACTACCTCGTTGTGGGGCACTGAAGCGCTTACCAACACAACTAGTTTCATGTGTATCACTGACAAGCGCATTGCTCACACTGTTACCATTTTGAGAATCTGAGTCATTTAAATGTGCAACCCCATTCCTAAATTTTTCCCAAGTTTAGCAGTTGAAAAATATACAAACTGGTGCCTTTTAAGTATTTAAATAGAAAAAACACAAGGGAAATCGTCAAAGCAGCTCTCCTTGGGACATCGGAGAGCTGATACTGCAATATTCACTGCACTCGGAAAACTCATTCCATAATGCTTTGGAGGGCATTCCTTTTACAACACATTTTTGCCCATAACTCAGGCTGTGGTGGTACTAGGACAATGGAACCACCACCAAAATGTTCAGCACAGTGTGTTCTTTCTGTCCAGGTCTTCTTCTGGACCCCCTCATTAGGTTAGGCGGGCCCTAAAATCATAACCTCTCCCACCATTAAATGTCTTCTTAAGCTCTCTCATAGTTGGAACTTTTGTTTTACAGCTGGGAGTAGTTTGTGTGCTAAGGGCCTTGTTTTTAATAATATTCTAGCTGGCCTGCTAGACCTGAAGATCTGTAATGAAGTATGCCCTCTAGGGGCTGTATATATGGTTACACTGCAATGCTTGCTTCCATTCTCTTTTCATGTGGTTATGTTCTCTGGAGGCTTACTATATGGTTACATGACCATGTTTCTTCCAAAAGCTATTTTTGTTGTGGTGCCCTCTAGGGGCTGTTCTTACCATTACAGTCTAATGCCAAGTGTATGAAGAAATGCACAAACACAAAGATTATGGGGGTCATTTTGACCTCAGCTGTCTTTTTCCAAGACCGCCTAGGGACCGCCGTGCGGAAGACCGCCAGTGGTGGCGGTTTGCCGCTCGGCCTATTATGACCGTTGGCAGCTCTCCGTTCTGTTGGCGGCGTGGTGTCGGCGGAGTAGCCCCCATGGCTCCCGTCCCCTCCTGGAGGATCGTCAGACCAGGTAAGTCGATCGTCCGTGAGGGGAGGGGGATAGGGGGGTTGTGTGTTGTGTACGTGCATGGGGGTGTGCGTGTGTGTATGTAGAGGGGGTGTGTGAGTGCGTGTATGCTTGCGCGGGTGTTGTGTGTTTGGGAATGAGTGCATGTATGTCTGTAGGTATGTCTGTATGGATGTGTGTGTGTATGTTTGAATGTGGGTGTGCGTGTCTGACTGTGTGTGTGGATGTTGGCATGTATGTCGGTGTGTGTGCGTGTATGTGTGTTGGTGGTGCCTGCGTGCTTGTCGTGTGTGTATGAGTGATGTTATGTTGGGGGTGTGGGTGGGGAGGGGGGTCTTGCCACCTTTGGGGGGTGACAGGGGTGGTGGGGGGGTTGGGGAGGGAGTCAGGGCGGGGGTGTGGGGTGGATGAGACCCCTATCAGTGCCAGGGAAGGAATTCCCTGGCACTGATAGTGCTTACCACCATGGATTTCATGGCGGTTTCAAACCACATGAAATCCATGGCGGTCAGCCGGGTCCAAATACAGCCGGCGGTATAGTGACGGCCACCGGGCGGGAGACCCTGGTCTCCAGCCCGACGGTCGTCTACGCCCTGGCGGGCGGAACGGAGAACCGGCGGATGGCCATGGCGGTAACCGCCATGGTCATAATACAAAAAAAAGCCTGTTGGCGGTCTTACCGTCGCTTCTCCGTCTTCCGCCAGGGTCATAATGACCCCCTATGTCTGATAAAGGTTTTTATTGGTTTTACATGATGACTGTATATGTTTTACTGAGTTCTCCTTATTGGATGAGCCTTCTATGGGTTCACCAATGGTTGCACAATGTCAGCTATAGTATGTTCCACCTGCCAATGTATACTTGTAAATTATTTCTTAGTGTTTAGTAGAGTGTGTATAATAAATGTACTTCTTTTCTAAAGAAAAATTATGACTGGACATTCATTTATTGAGTGTTATGATTGTGTGCCAGTGATTGGTGATTCCTTGCCCACACCACCTCCTTTGAGTAGGCCTTAGACTGCTCTGCCTCACTACCCTGTGAGAGTCAAGTGCTACAATGGGGTGTTTGGTTCGTACTGAAGACAATTGAGGAACTATTACTTGTGCTGGCCATACAACTAATAGCCCAATTTCCCACACTGGAAATACTATCTGGTGTTGGCACAATAACCTGCAAGTCCGAGCCAAACAAAATAAATTATGTGTACAAATCCAGTTATTAAACCTTATGCTGGAACCGTCAGACAACCCAACTACCTTGATTTGCATACTACTAATATTTCTTAAAAATGTTTTTTTTAATAAATATTTCTCAAAGCTGTGCTATAATGTGCCTATTAGTGTCAAAGCTTCCATGTTAAGGAACAGTAGATGGTGTGGCACCCAGAATAATATGCTGCATGGCTAAATACATATAAAGTCTAAAAAGGGGAGACCTATCGGCTATGCCAATGCTTGTTCATTAAGTCATTAACTTGCTTCTGTGGTGAATGGTTTAGTCATGTCAATGAATGGAGTAGGATGTCTCCTTATGTCATGTTCTGTTAATTAGAGGCCAACAAAAACGTATCATGTGCTGACGCTGTGACACCTGCAGAACCTGGCAGATGTGGATAGTCTGCCATGCAGTTAATTGCTTTATTAGGACCAGAATAAGTTAGGATGTGGAGTTTAATATGGCATATCTACCCTCTCCCACTGGCCTATGTGTGCAGCATTGAGGAGACATGTATGCTCAAGTATCTGCCAAAATTGATTCTCCATGAATTCTTTTAGCATCTGTTGGCTTGTTGTATTGAATTTAGAACCAAAATCATTGGTATATGACGTTACATCGACCTGTGTAAACAGTACAGGGACCCAACGTTTTTTAGGTCGAGCATAGCAGCGAGGAAGTGCGGCTTTTCCGACGTGTTGGTATGTATCTGGGCTTTTAACACCGCCCACTGCACACCCATCACTCAGCCGCAGCTTGTGGGTTACAAAAGGGGAGGGCGGCACGTGGGGGTGGGATGGGATACACATTCCATTATTTGTTTTAAAAAAATGAAAAAACAACTCCGCCGCTGCGCCGTGCTGTGCCGCTCCTCTGCTTCGTCTTCGGGCTAGGCAGGCACAGGCTCCCAGCCTGCCCTGCAGCCAATCCTGACGCTGCTCAAAGTACCGTCAGGATTGGCTTGGAGTGCCCAGCAAGGGCACTCCCAGGCAGACTGGGAGCCTGTGCAGGCTCTCTCCAGCCCAGCAACTCTGTTGCTGGGCTGGAGAGAGCCTACTGTGCATGTGTATTTGGCCGGCCTGAGATGTCCGGCCAAACACATATGCGCTCTGAGGGGAGTGCTCTGTGCACTCCTCTAAAGTGCTCGTCACCGAAATGCCCTGCCCCTTGTCAAGAAAACAATAATAAACTTTGTTTACTGCACACCCATCACTCAGCCGCGGCTTGTGGGTTACAAAAGGGGAGGGCGGCGCGTGGGGGTGGGATCGGGGACACATTCTATTATTTTAAAAAAAAGATATATATTATTATCGTTTTCTTGAAAAGGTTTTGCAGCTGCCACTGCTGGCGGGGGTGAAGCTACTCTGCCCTAATGGAGGATCCGCCCCTGCCATCACTATCACTTGTTTGTGGGCTTGCCCTCCAAAAATCCCTTATTTTCGTTGGTAAATGCTTTAGGTTTGTCCCTTTTTTGGGTCGGTTTGGTTACTGCATTAGACATCGCAACCGGTTACATGGCTAATTGCACTTTTGCCAATACGTTTGACTGCGAATAACATTCTTTTTCCTTTTGAGTGCTACTTCACGCTGATGGCATGGTACTTTGAATCGGCTCGCTTATGGGAAACTGTCTTACTTTTCATTTTCAATTTATTTCCCAAGAAAAGTCAGGTTGGGAGTTTACATCGCTAATAGCTCTAACTCGAGCAAATGCGAGATCCATTGCATTACAAATGTTTGTCTTAGATGCCCTACTCCGGTACTGCATAATGCAGGAATTGATGAGTATCAATGGCTCGTTTCGATTCCACTTGATACGTCTTTCATAAACCACCATACAGAACACTCCATATCTATTTATTTAATTCTCGCAGATTGTTTTGCATTCCTGCGTTCTCTTTTCCTCATTGTTTTCCTACCTTTAACCTCTTTCTTTCTCCTTTTTCTGCCTTAAACTTTCTTTTTTTTGTGGCAAAATCTGATAATGAAAAATTAGTCCTGGACCTCAAAAACGTCCAGTGCTGACCACCTCCTACCACTGGCGCTAAGTTAACCCTGTAGTAAATGTATGACGAAATGGCGAACATACAGTACCTACTGCGAGATAAAGAACGAGTTATTAATTTCTATGTCATTTTTAATATTTTCAATTACTTTAAATTTTATTACAATTATTATCATTCACAACGATGCTACAAAGAATTGGTCTGCTACGCCCCATTGCTAACAAAGTGCTCTTTCATTCTGTAACATTTAATTTTTTTCCTCAATTATCAAGGTTTGCAGGGATTTCAGCAGCATCCCGATTAATAAAAAGTTGAGTGTAACACAAATGCCGACAAAGGTGTGACCAGTGCTACTATAATACCCGCCAGAAGCCGGGGTGTTTACTCAGTGGATTAGTTAAATCCTTTGAAATTTTCACAGGGAACCATTGGAAGTGTGCCCTCCGGACGCGGAACCCTCCTTGTTTTACAGCTAATTGCTTACACTTGGCTAGGTGTTACTTTATTATTTTTCTGCTGAGTGTGCCCACGCAGATTTCTATACACATATGCCCTTTCGATTTACCACATAAAAGGGGCCATGGGTGTAATGAAGCCGCACAGGCAAGTTCAGCAAATAAACAGCGAACACAGAAATAGCTATAATACATTCTGAGATCGTATTTTTATAACATATTCGTAACAGTCGCACTAAATACCTCGGAATCGTATTCATAAGCAGCCCTCGCACCTTTGCAGGATTGATATGAAACGAAGATACTATCCCTATAAATCATCTACTTGTTTTTTTTTATTTTTATTGGCACTACTTGTAGTGCCTCATTCTTTTTTTTATTTAGAGAAGCATGTCTTAACACTCTTGAGACAGTATAGTTCACAGTGCTGCCACAATCAATTATATATTCTTCCTAACCCTTCTTAACCAACGAGAAATCCACTTTCTGTCCGAATCCACCTCCCTTCTAGATGACACTCCGATACCTTCTGCATTCGACGTCAGCAAAGTTGTTGTATTCACTGTGACAAACACATAACCCATAAAAAGCCCTTTTAATTAAAATTTAAACCAGATTCCTCTCTGAATGGACACAAAATGGCTCTTGGCACAAGTGAAATTCCATGGTCCTTGGTTTACAACGTTAGGTTACGGTGGACAGTAAAATGTACTAGTCCGGTGGTTCACAACCTGTGGTCCTGGAACCCCTGGGGGTCTGCAAAGCCATCTCAGGGGTCTGCGACTGCTTAGAAAATTAAAAAATATTAACAGATTAGGTGCCCCGCTCTCAATAATGACTCAGTAGGGGGTCCATGGATTCCAATAATGATTCAGAGGGGTTTCCCGGGTTCCATTAATGATAAAGTGGGGGTCCACAGAAGTCAAATGGTTGGAAACCACTGCTCTAGTCGATCTAGATTACAAATATAATCCCTCTCCCCACAGGGGGAAGAGAGAGGTTAAAATCAACAACTGGTCAGTTATACCTCCTGCTCGACCTTTTTTGATAGATAGGAGCCACTGTATCTGCAAGTTGAAGAGTGACTCTGTGGTGGTTATTCAAAGGGAGGAGTCCTCTGAGCTAGAGCTAGACTAGGATCCAGTTGTCACTTAAAATGCATCTATTACATCAGTATTCAAAAACGGAATAAGGCAGTTTCTTTCATCCAGCCCCTCATGGTCATTTTATTGAAGCAAGTTTTTCCAGGTCAGTTTGCAAAAAAGATCATGGGGCAGAGGTACCTTTTACTGGTTTTAAAACACTGGTTGCAATTTTCATCCAGTATTTTTGTGACCAGTAAATAATTTTAAGAACTGACCTACGTACTAATACGTCAGTTCTTAAAATCCCAAATCATACCGGGTCGCAATTTGACTTGCCTCATGAATATCAATGGGATAGATCACAAATTGAAATTGACTACAATTGGAGTGACCATCACAGTGATGGTGGCCTGCTGGGATCAGCAGACCTCATCTCTTTTATTGCTTTTAAATAAAGAAACCTTTTTAAATGCAGCCCATTGTCCTTAAAGGCAACACGGCTGCTTCTTAAAAAGTTTTATTTTTCTTAAATTTGTTTGAACCGTTGGCAGTGGAATCTCAGACCACTTCCTACTCTTTAACAAACTTCTTTTGTAATTTTTTTACATTCACAAAGGGGAAGCTGACCCTCTCCCTTTTGTGAATGAATTACCACCACCCTTGAGGTGTCTGTAAAATGTAATGTTTAGGTCCATATTTATACTTTTTTAGCGCCACATTTGTGTCATTTTGTGATGCAAAAGCAGCGCAGACTTGCAAAATACAATTATATTTTGCAAGTTTTCACTGCTTTTGCATAAAAAAATTACGCAAATGCGGTGCTAAAAAAGTCTAAATGTGGGCCTTAGTGACCAGATTTCGGTCAGAAAACAGTCATACATATGATACAGCGTAGGTGTGTGGATGGGATGCCTACAACATGTTCTCTCCAGATACCGTATAGATAGCCATTCGGAATCTCGTTTTAGGGGTTGAAAAAACTGTTGCAGTTGTGGTCTCTACCTTTAGAAATGCAGGTGTATTTTTTGATAATTGAAGAAATGCGCAGACGTCCTCACTCAGCCCAACCCTCTTCAACATATACATGCATCTTCTGGCCGACATCATACAGGCTTGCAACGTAAACATCTTAACATACTTCAGTGATACCCATCTGATACAGTCTCCTTTACACAAAACACCCAATACCAGGAATATGTTCACCACCTGCATGATCAAAGTAGTCACCTGGATGAAATTCAACTCCGACAAACTGGACTCAGAGAAGACCAAAGTGATGGTCTTTGGGAAAGATGCCTCACTGTAGGATTGCACATGGTGGCTCATAGACCTTGACCCACCCCTCCTCCCTGCTCCAAGCAAGACATTTTGGAATCATAGGCAAAACCTTCAAGTGGTTATCAGAAATCAGAAAAATGATCACTCAAGCCCTCATCACCAGCAGACTACACTATGGGAACACCCTGTCTGCAGGGATAACCAACTAGCTCACAAGAAAACTGAAGATCACCCGAAGCGCAGCAGCCAGACTAATCCTCAACCTCTCACTCTGAGGCCATATCATATCACACCTGAGGGAACACTGCTGGCTTCCAATACACAAGTATGCACACTTCAAACTCCTCACCCACACCTGCAAGCCACTCCACAACACAGACCTTGCCTACCTGAATAGACACATTCTTTTCCACCAACCTTTAAGCCACTTCTCATTGACACACACCCCATGCACACACAAAAGCATAACAGGGGCAGGGGGCAGCACCTTCTAATACTTAGCTTCTAAAGGCTGGACGACTTTCCACAAAACATCAGAGACTCTTCAACTCTACTTGGCTTTCACAAGAAACTGAAGGCCTGTCTTTTTGAGTAAGCCCTCCAGGTCTGGCCTCACATATCAGCTACAGAATACCTCGATACCCTCACAAGTGGTTAGCATGCCATGAAACACTGACAACATAGAACATAACATAACATAAAATAAGATAACCAGAGTGAGAATATCAACTGTTACTGGAAATTAATGACTGTAGCCCAGAACTCGTCTTTCCTTCTCTATCCCTTTGTCATTCATTCCTTGCAGTGCTATAGAAGCCCTACATATAGCAATAACTTTTTTGTGTTGCCATATTAATTTGACTCTACCAGTGATGTTTGGTGGCATATTAAGTACGAGGGGCGCAGAAAAAGTCTACAAAAAAAGATGTTTCACTTATTTTACACTACCTGCAGCATGTCCTCGATGGTCCTGGCTCCAGACTCTAGTCCGAGCATGAGGTACCAGAACCAACTCTCTTGTTCAATCAAGACGCTGCTCTCATGCTGTTATGCAGCATGAATGAAGTGTTTAGATTGGCTGGAGGGGGCTGGCTGTTTGCTCCAAGAGGCATTGGAGGCCTGTGCTTGTCTCCAACCCAGCTGTCTAAAACAGCTGGGTTGGAGAGGTTTCAATTGCGCATGACGGTCTGGCCATACCAACATGAGCACTTCAAATTGATGTGGCCTGTCGTCACTGCTGTCACTCAGCAGAAGTGACTCACTGGCCCTGCCCTGGCCTCACACTCTGTTTGCTGGCACAGAGTAAAAAATAAAATTGCAATAAAATCATTTTATTTTTTATGCTTTCTGAGGGCAACACTCCTCTACTCCTATGGAGGAACCGCTGCTGGGCTCGACATATTTATTTCAAAGCTATATTGGACCTAGAGTTTTTTTAAATGACTCAGAGATGCAATGGATGATCACAGTGTGATCAGATGAGTATTATTTTTTATTATATAAAAACAGACCAGCAGTCCATTATCATCACCATTTAGTTTAAACCCATCAGGATTTATTCCTTGAGGTGGCTATTATATGTGTTTGTGTCTAACTTTGATATGTCTGAAGATTTTAAAATATCCATACCAAAGTGAATGTTATCAAATTGTGTAAAAGCATACAAGCATTGTGTTATCATCATCATTTAGTTTAAACCCATCAGGATTTATTCCTTGAGGTGGCTATTCTAGGTGTTTGTGTCTAACTTTGATATGTCTGAAGATTTTAAAATATCCATACCGAAGTCAATGTTATCAAATTGTGATGACACCAAGTGCCTCTCTGTAAAAATTATTGGAGCATAATTTCAAGACATTGACTCCTTGTGGTTCTGGTGAATTTTTGACAACATTTCTTACGTTCATCAGATATTCAAAGAACGGCTTCCATTGCAACACATGTATGGTGAGGCATCCCTTCAACATAATAGTGAGCTCACTGACTGTCGAAATACCAGTGGCTGTGGGAGTAGTTTTGACTGGAATTTAAGGATGCCAGTAAAAGGCACGATCTAGGTTGCTATATCTTGTTATAAAGATTTTATATTGGCTTCCTTTTAGAATGTATTTTGTCTGTAACCTGGTCATACTTAGGTGGTCATTACAACCCTGGCGTTCGTTGTTAAAGCGGCGGTAAGACCGCCAATAGGCCGGAGGTAAAAAAAAATGGAATTACGACTGAGGCGGAAACCGCCAACATAGACAGCCCCTTTAACACTCCGACCACCACGGCGGTATAAACAAACACAGCGACGGTCACCGCCAACAGACAGGCGGAAGACAATGTACCGCCCACAGTATTACAACCCACCAATCCGCCACCTTTTCCGGGGCAGATTCACTGCGAACAAAAACACGGCGGAAACAGGACTTCGAAGGGAAAACGCACACCTCTGCACACCCCACGAGGAACCAGGATGCCATCGAACCGGAACTTCAGATTTTACCAGCCTTTATCTTCCTGCTCCTCTACCAGGAGCACGAATGCCGGCGGCGAAGACCACGATGAGTATTGCACCTACAACACAGGGGAGGGGGGAGGGAAAAGAGAGTGACACACACACGCAACACCCCCACCCCCAACCTCACCCACTACAACACACACGCTAATACATATTGATACATCACAGTTACACCCCCTAAACCCCCTGGAAGAATGCAAGGACAAAAGGAAATGAGTCGAATAATTGTGATATATTCAATTACATACATCAAAAATATTTACAAATATATACATTTATACTATATACAATTAAATACACCAAGAACACAAGTCCAAGGGATTCCACCATCATAGTCCGTGGATCACTGGCCCAAAAGGCATGGGGGAGGCCCACACAAGATACCCAAACAAGACAGAGAGAACACTGCAGGGGCATCAGATAGAAATAAAACAGGCACCTCAGGGGGAAGGGAAGGGTCCCTCAGCCGGTCGAGTGCACAACGCCAAATCCAGGGGGCCCCATGCCCACTGTGCAATCCTGGGGAGTGCAAAGCCACAGTCTCTCAAGTCTCTCCAGTGGGTGGGTTGCCCACTGTATAATCCTGGGGAGTGCAAAGCCACAGTCTCTCAAGTCTCTACAGTGGGTGGTTTGCCCACTGTGCAATCCTGGTGAGTGCAAAGCCACAGTCTCTCTAGCCTCTACAGTGGGTGGTTTGCCCACTGTTCAATCCTGGGGAGTGCAAAGCCACAGTCTCTCAAGTGGATGTCAATCTCCACTGGCTCTGGAGGGGGCCTTGTGCCCAGAGTGCTTCATCCTGCCAAGGACTGAGGTAGTGGATGTCAATCTCCACTGGTTCTGGAGGGTGCCTTGTGCCCAGAGTGCTTCATCCTGCCAAGGACTGAGGTAGTGGATAACAGTCTCCACTGGTTCTGGAGGGGGATTAGTGCCCAGAGTGATTCATCCTGCCAAGGACTGAGGTAGTGGACAACAGTCTCCACTGGTTCTGGAGGGGGCTTAGGGCCCAGAGTGCTTCATCCTGCCAAGGACTGAGGTTGTGGATGTCAATCTCCACTGGTTCTAGAGGGGGCTTAGTGCCCAGAGTGCTTCATCCTGCTCGTGGCGGCCTCAGTAACGTTAGAGCTTTTGGCGCTCATGGGCTTGTGGTGCTTGTGGCGGCGGTGTCTTTGGCCGTGGTGCTTGTGGAGGCGGTGTCCTTGGCAGTGGTGCTTGTGGCGGCGTTGTCTTTGGCAGCGGTGCTTGTGGCGGCGGTATCCTTGGGAGCGGTGCTTGTGGTGGCCGTGTCCTTGGCAGTGGTGCTTGTGGTGGCGGTGTCCTTGTCAGCGGTTCAGCTGCTGGCGGTCGCCTCCTGGGCAGCGGGGCTTCTGCTGGTGGTCGTGTCTATGGCAGTGGGGCTGCTGGCGGTCGCCTCCTGGGCAGCGGGGCTGCTGCTGGCGGTCCTGTCTATGGCAGTGGGGCTGCTGGCGGTCGCCTCCTGGGCAGTGGGGCTGTTGCTGGCTGTCCTGTCTGGGGCAGTGTGGCTGCTGGCGGTCACCTCCTGGGCAACGGGGCTGCTGCTGACGGTCCTGTCTGTGCAGCGGGGCTGATGGCGGTCTTCTCCGCCGTGCTGATCTTCCCAGACTTGCCGGTTTTCTTGTGCCCGTTCTCCACCTTGGAAGGTGTCGCAGCTGACTCCACAATCACAACTGTACCCCTGGGAGCAGCTTTGGTGGCTGGTGTCTTTCCCCTCTCCAGCCGGGCACTGGCCAACTTTTTATGCTTGACAGGTGGGGGACTGTCCGTGCTGTGGCTCCTTGCCACACTGCCTGCCCTGCTGCCTGGTGCACTCCATAATCCGGTGACTACTGGCACCACTGGTCCCGCCGATGTTGTGGCTGAGGTGCTAGGATGGGACCTGGAGAGTCGGGCCCTAGGAGACTGACGGGGTAGGGGAGGTCAAGGTTGGACAGGAAATGTTTCTTAGGAACACTGGGACGAGTAGATGGAGGGGGTTTGGGAGTGGAGGAAGAGGTAGTGGTCGTAGGAGGTGTACGTTTACTGACTTTGGGTGAAGGTGCATGTGCTGGAGGCTGTCGTGAGGTGAATGGCTGTTGGGTGGGTGTGTGGCTGCGTTTGTGTACCTTAGGAGGTGGCCTCACAGATACACTGGGAGAGGGCACAGGGGATGTGTGAATGGTAGTGGGGGTGGTGAGTGCATGTGAGCGGGGTGTGGTGGTGGGTGTGCTGGTGATGGACGTAGTGGCTGAAGATGTAGTGCATGCAGGTGTGGGTGGAGACGAGACAGGGAGGGAGGAGGGAGACGAGGAGGAGGGGGACACAGTGGAGGCAGTGGATGTTGGTATGTCTGCATGTGTCTGATGCTTGCGTGAGTGCCTGTGGGATGTGTGGTGCTTATGTTTGCCTGAGATTCCTTTGTGTGTTGAGGTGTGTGCATGCTGGTCTGATGGTGTGTTTGGGATAGGCTGAGGTACAGGGGATTGGGTCTGGGTGGAGGAAGTTGGAGGGGGGAGGCTAGAGACAGGGACAATGGCTGCCATCAGTGCTGAGGCCAGAGTTTGAAAAGCTCGCTGAAGGGCTGCCTGACCAGAATGAATGCCCTCCAGGAATGCATTGGTTTGTTGCAACTGCCTCTCTACACCCTGGATGGCATTCAAAATGGTAGACTGCCCAACAGTGAGGGACCTGAGGAGGTCAATGGCCTCCTCACTGAGGGCAGCAGGGGGGACAGGGGCAGGGGCTGAGGTGCCTGGGGCGATGGTGATGCTCACCCTCCTGGGTGAGCGGGCACGGGGCAAAGGCTGAGGGGCTGCTGGGAGGGCGGTGCTGGTGGGAGGGGTGGCGGCTGTACCTGTTGATGCGGGGGGCACAGATGGGGCCGCCACTGGAAGGGAGCTCCCATCAGAGGAGGAGTCCGTATCGCTGGTGTCAGCTCCTGACCCCACCGTGGAGCTCCCCTTGCCCTCCATCCCACTGGTGAATTCGGAGTCCGTAGTCTCGCCCTCCAGGGCCATGTGGGATGCAGCTCCCTCCTGCTCTGGTGCCACTGCTCTTCCACCTGATGATGCTAATGCACACAAGTACAGGGAGACAACAAAAAGGGGGAGGGTAAGACAGAAGAAAGATATGTTGAGTGCATGCAATACCGCTACCGTTGGCAGACACAACAGACACAGAAGCCCCCTGCACTACGCCGCGCACTTGGGGTCCACTATTCAATCTCTGGGACATGGCTTACAAGGCTATGGCCGATTTCTGCACACATGGATGTCACAGGAGCCTGACTAGGTGTAGTTGGCACTGTACCCAGGTGGGGTGGGGTGCCACAGGGTCTGCCTGAAAAAGGGGACTTAACTAGCAAACTTGCCCTGGCATAGGGGAACCCACAGCCCACCTCCCCCACCCTGACACCTACAATGCGCGCTGAATCGGCTGAATGAGAGTTTACTCAACCCCTTGTTGCTGCTGGGATGCCCTCAAGCGCCCATCCAACTCCGGGAACGCCACCTCCAGGATCCTGAACATCAGGGGAGTCATGGTGCGACGGGCACCCCTCCCATGTTGGAAGGCCATCCCCAGCTGGGCCTCCGCCGTCTTCTTGCTCCAGCAGCGAATGTCCTCCCATCTTTTCCGGCAGTGGGTGCTCCGTCTGTGGTAGACCCCCAGGGTCCGGACTTCCTTGGCGATGGCACGCCAAATATCCCTCTTCTGGTGGGCATTGACCTACATGAATTGTACAGGGGAAAAAGAGAAGTTATTACCAACTGCACTGTCACAGTCATTGGCCCGCATCCCTACCCTTGTCATGTGGCACATGCACTCACCGTCGTTTCATGCACGCGTCATTCTCCCCCCCCCCATCTTTCATCCACACCACTCCACACAGGCATTGCCCATACAGCATGCTCACAGTGTACTTACCTGTTTGTCTGGAGGACCGTAGAGTAGCGTGTCCTGGGGGAGGACCCCATCCACGAGTTTCTCCAACTCCTCCGTGCTGAAGGCAGGGGCCCTTTCCCCAGAAGCACGAGCCGTTGTCTCTTCCAGACTGAGGTCACAGCAGCACTTGCAGTGTAGGTCCTCTCCTGTCGAAGATCAGGTATCGAGTGATTGAACAGATAGAAAATGGCAGTCACGTCCGCGGCGGTGTGTACCGTCAACGCCGGCGTACATCATCATTGGCTCCTGGGGCCCATAGGGTCCAATGTTGACCAATGCAGAATTGCGCCGCCGCCGCCAGCGCAGTTACCTCATATCCCATTGTCCCACTTTACAGCCTCCATTTCAGGGGCCCACATGGCTTTATTTTTTACTGCGTCACACATACCTAGGCCTTGGCTCAACACTCATACAGTCAAATTTTGGTTTAGGAATAGTTTTCTGAGTAAGCTGTGTTTACGTACCTCAGAGTTGGTTGACTCTGTGCTCGCTGTTCTCCTCCAAAGGCACCGTCCGCTGGGGCATGTGAGGAGATGGAGGCATCCTCCGGTGTGCAGACCGCTGGTGGACCTGTCGAAAATGGAGGAAAGACATGTGATCATCACCTACAGGCTTGATCGTGCCACAATCCTGGAACTGTGTGCCCAATTGGAGCAAGACCTGATGTCAGCTATCCGCCATCCCACAGGAATTCCCCCTCAAGTGCAGGTGCTGTCAGTACTCCATCTCCTTGCAAGTGGGGCTTTTCAAACAACAGTGCCCATAGCATCAGGGATGTCCCCGCCTATGTTTTCCAATGTGTTGTCCAGAGTGTTGTCTGCCCTGCTGAAACACATGCAGAGCTACATCATTTTCCCTCAGGTGGAGGATTTGCCTACAGTGAAAGGTGACTTCTATGCCCTGGGATATAGCCCCAACATCATAAGTGCCATTGATGGGACACATGTGGCCTTGCCACCCCGCCCGCAGGAGTGAACAGGTGTACAGAAACCGGAAGAGTTACCATTCGATGAATGTGCAGATGGTGTGTTTGGCAGACCAGTACATCTCCCATGTTAATGCCAAATTCCCTGGCTCAGTGCATGACGCTTACATTTTGAGGAATAGCAGCATCCCTTATGTGATGGGGCAACTCCAGAGGCACCGTGTGTGGCTATTAGGTGAGCACCTGGAACCAAATCAGTGGGAATAGTTGTCTGGGTCTGGGGATATCCCTAAGAGTTAGTGTGTGTCTAACAGTTGTCCCTCGCCATTTGCAGGTGACTCTGGTTACCCCAACCTGTCATGGCTACTGACCCCAGTGAGGAATCCCAGGAAAAGGGCAGAGGAACGCTACAATGAGGCCCATGGGCAAACTAGGAGGATTATAGAGCAGACATTCGGCCTCCTGAAGGCCAGGTTCTTGTGCCTCCATATGACTGGTGGTTCCCTATTCTACTCACCAAAGAAGGTGTGCCAGATCATCGTGGCCTGCTGTATGCTTCACAACTTGGCTTTGCGATGACAGGTGCCTTTTCTGCAGGAGGATGGTCCAGATGGTGGTGTTGTTGCAGCTGTGAAACCTGCGGACATTGAAGACGAGGAAGCAGAAGAAGAAGACATGGACAACAGGAACTCAGTGATCCTGCAATACATCCAGTGAGACACAGGTAAGAAGACAAACCTGCCTGCTACATGTACCTTGACACTACTACCTCTCTACTGTCTGTCCTTTTCACCCAGCGTATGGTCACTGAGTTTTCACTTTCCCTTACAATTTCACAGATGTGGGTCCCACTGTGTGAGATCTGCTTTGTTTCCTCATGGACTAGAGCTGTGTGACATAGGTATGTTGACATTACATTTGAAATAGCATTTTGTCACTGTAATTGCTAATACACTAATTTGAAATCACAGACAGACTCCAGATTGTTTTGTGCATTAAGGGTGTTTACTGTATTTAAGTACTCAATATTGGAGGGGGTTGTAAAATGGTGAGGGGTGATGGTGGAGGAATGTCCATGGCTGAGTACAAGCTATTAGTCTCACAGGTGCATTGTCCAAAGGGGCATAGGAAGTGGAGCTGGGGCAGTTTGAGGATGGACAGGGTGAAAAGGTGGGACAAAAGGATGACAATCAGGGTGGTCTCATTTCTTAGGGGTGGTCTCGGCATCGTTCTCTGTCTTTGTCCTGGATCTCAGGGACCGTTTGCGGGGTGGTTCTCCATCTCCAGGGGGTGGGGTGCTGGTGTGTTGGTCCTGTGGCGGTGCCTCCTGTCCACTGGCGCCAGCGGAGGTGGTGGACAGTTCATCGTCCAGGCTAGTGTCAGGGGCCCCTTGTTGTGCCACAGTGTCCCTCCTGGTGTTGAGGACTTCCTTCAGCACCCCTACGATGGTGCCTTTGGTGGAATTGATGGATTTGAGTTCCTCCCTGAAGCCCAAATACTGTTCCTCCTGCAGCCGCTGGGTCTCCTGAAACTTGGCCAGTACCGTTGCCATCCTCTCCTGGGACTGGTGATAGGCTCCCATGATGTTGGAGAGGACCTCGTGGAGAGTGGGTTCCCTGGGCCTGTCCTCCCCCTGTCGCACAGCAGCCCTCCCAGTTCCCCTGTTTCCCTGGGCCTCTGTCCCCTGAACCGTGTGCCCACTGCCACTGCCCCCAGGTCCCTGTTGTTGTTGGGGTGGTGGGTTAGCCTGGGTTCCCTGTAGTGGTGGACAGTGTGTCTGATTGACGTGTCCTGGGGACAGAGGTATGGGCCTGCTGGGTGGGTGCTGTGCTGGTGTTTCCAGAGGGGGAAGCTCTGTGGTGGCCTGTGACTGTGTCAGGGGAATCGATTGTCCTGAGGTCCCAGATGGGCCGGGCTGGTCATTTAGATCCAGTTGGACAGAGCTGCTGTCATCAATGTGGGCCTCTTCTGTGGGTGGTGTGGACATGTCTGGACCCTCCTGTCCGGTGACGTTGGGTAGGGGTCCTGCAGGGGTGTAAAAGCATGATCATTGCATCTGTGTGTGCCATGGTGTGCAATGGGTGGGTGACCTTGTACCCCAGTGCTTGCATTCCTGTGTGGGGCCTTGTGTGATGATGGTTTAGGGGGGTGTATGGGTATGTGCAGTGGCCATGCTTTGGTGATGGGTGTCCATGCTTTGTTGTTGCATGCAGGGTTTGGTGTTGGGATGTGTGGTTTGTGATATTGGGACATTTGTGAGGGGTAGGAGTGATGGGGGTGAGGGCGAGGGTGGGGGTATGTGATGGCATGCAGGTAGGGTGGGGGATTTAGTAGTAAAGACTTGACCTTCTTTCGGAATTTTTGGTAGTAGGGGTTTGTGGGTGATGTCGGTGTGTGTTTTATATTTTATTGGGTGTGTGGGAGTGGTATGTGTATCAGGTGTGTGTATTTCGAATTGTCCAATGTGGTTGTGTTTTGTAAGTGTGTGTGTATTTTGAGCGTGGCAGTGTGTACCGCCAATGGAATATCGTGGTTGAAAGAACGCTGCGTGGATTCGTGGGTCATGATTGTGTGGGCGTATTCCTGTTGGCTTGACGGAGGAGGTTTTGTTTTTGCCAGTTTATCACTGACCTTTGGTGTGGCGGACTTGTCTGGGTGTCTACATTTTGGCGGATTCCGACCTGTGGGTCATGAGGACCGTGGCGGAATTCCGCGGCGGTGTGTTGGCGGGCTTCTGCACAGCGGTAAGCGGCTTTTACCGCCAATGTTGTAATGACCCCCTTAATCTGCTTTGCCTTGTACAAATGCATGTAAAGGTTTTTTCTTTTTACCTTGAAGTGACAAACTATAATCAAAACCATTAGTGTAGAAAACAAACTATTTCCGCTCTGGATCCTCAGCTAATCAATGATGTACAGAAGGGTAGCCAATACCTCAATGACAATTCCAGGCGCTATGAAAATTTTGATGTTCTAAGATGTCTCTCAAATGTTCACTTCTCCCGTAATATTGTCTTTTGCTTTAAATTCATCTGCCACACATACCACAGACAATTTAATGCAATTTTCTGTTGCCTCTGCTATGATTCTAGGGGCTATGTGTGCTGAAACTCTCCCTAGGATTCTACTCTAATATTTTGTTTTTTTCTGTTGTGGGTGCCAAAATTCTGGGTAAGTGCAGGATTTCTAGTCTTAGGTTATTCCTTAATTTTGGGAACTTTTCTGATGTTGATATTTTGAGGTCTATGTTAGGAGATTTAGGGCGGTGGCTTGACCTCATTTTGTCAAATGTGCTTTTGATCTGGTGTCAGTGTTTAGGCTGTGGCGTCTGGCCATGCCTATCCTTAAATCATTCCTCAATTTATTTTTCTGATGTGAGCGTTGTGAATCTGGGGTAAGTCTTGGTGGTCATGAAATATGCTCCAGATTTTTCCTTGAAGTTGATGCACTTTTCTGTATTTTGTCTGTGTCAGGGGTGGGTTGCAGGCACCTAGGGCTAACCAAATAAAGGCCCTCATTACAACCCTGGCGGTAAAGTCTGCTGACCGCCGTGCCGATGGCCGCCAACATACCGTGTCTGCTGCGGAAATCCACTACGGGTATTATGACCCACACTGAGAAATCCTCCACAACACAGACACAACACAGACACCCACACAAATCTGCCACACCAAAGGTCAGCGATAAATTGGCGGTACCAAAACCCACACCGTCACGCCAACAGGAATATGCCCACACTATCACTACCCATGAATAAATGCGGCAGTCATTCAACCGCGGTAAACCATTGATGGTACACACCGCCACGCTCAAAATACACACACACTTTCAAAACTGCACCACATTGGACAATTCAAACACCACACGCCCCAAAACATCACCTCATACATCACTCACACCACATCATGGCACCTCAAAGACACCCCAGGTTTTCTGAGGAGGAGATCAGGGTCATGGTGGAGGAAATCATCTGGGTAGAGCCACAGCTATTCGGATCACAGGTGCAGCAGACATCTATTGCTAGGAAGATGGAGCTATGGTGGAGAATTGTCGACAGAGTCAACGCAGTGGGACAGCATCCACGAACATGGGATGACGTCAGGAAGAGGTGGAATGGCCTACGGGGGAAGGTAAGTTCTGTGGTATCCAGACACCAGGTAGCCGTACAGAGGACTGGCGGTGTACCACCACTTCCTCCCCCACAACTAACAACATGGGAGGAGCATGTCTTGGCAATTATGCATCCTGAGGGCCTCGCAGGAGTAGCAGAAGGACTGGACTCTGGTAAGTCAAATCTTTACTACTATATCCCCCACCCTTCCTGCATGCCACCACAAACTCCTACCCCTACCCTCACACCCATCACTCTACCACCTCACATATACCACACTATCACAACCCACCCATCCCAATGCCAAGCCCTGCATGTTACACCAATGCATGGACACCCATCACAGACATGCATGGACACCCATCACCAAAGCATGTCCAAGGGAGAGACTCACCCAGGGCACACAATCACCACTAACACAAGGGCCAAGGTGATATTTCAAGCAAAGTAATAGAGGGAAACACACCCATTGCACAAGATGGCACACACAAATAAAATAACAATGCATGTACACCCCAACAGGACTCCTACCCAACGCCACTGGACAGGAGGTGCTAGCCATATCCAGTCCCCCCACAGAAGAGGCCAACCGTGATGACAGCAGCTCTGCACGCCTGGATCAAGATGACCAGCCCGGCCCATCATGGACCTCTGGACAGTCAGTTCCCCTGCCACAGTCCCAAGCCACCACAGAACCTCCCCAATCAGGAAACACCACCACAGCACCCACCCAGCGGGCCCATGCCACTGTCCCCAGGACACGTCAATCAGCAGTATGTCCACCATCAGAGGGACCCCAGGCAAACCCACTAACCCAAGCAAATCAGGGACCTGGGGTTAGTGGCAGTGGCACACGGTTCAGGGAACAGAGGCACAGGACAACAGGGAAGCTGGGAGGACTGCTGTGCGACAGGGGGAGGACAGGCCCAGGGAACCCACTCTCCATGAGGCACTCTCAAACATCATGGGAGCATACCAACATTCCCAGGAGACCATGGACACGGTACTGGCCAAGTTTCAGGACACCCAGCGGCTACAGGAGGGACAGTACCTGGGGATCAGGGATGTCTTGAAGTCCAATAACACCACCCTGGTCACCATTGCAGGGGTTCTGGCAGACATGGCCAACACCATGAGGGAGACAGTGGCATACCACCGGGCCCCTGACACCAGCCCAAATGATGAACAGCCCTCCACGTCCGCCGGCGCTAGTGGACAGGAGGTCCCGCCACAGGACAAACAGGCCACCAGCACCCCACCCCCTGCAGAAGGAGCACCACCCCGCAAACGGTCCCTGCGATCCAGGCAGAAGACAGAGAACATTGGCAAGACCCCCGCCAGGAAATAAGACTCTCCTGAGTGTCACCCTTCTGTCCCACTCTGGCACCCTGTCCACCTTGAACTGCCATTCCTTTGCCCCATTGGACAATTCACCTGTGATACCAAGAGACTGGACTCTACTATGGACCTTCCTCCATCATCACGCCCAGCCCCTTCCACATACCCCTATTCACATTAGCCCATAAATAAACACCCTTGCATCACAAACCAATCTGGAGTCCGTCTGTACTTTCACAAATGTATAATTACAACATCATCCCCAAATATCAATGTAAATGTTCATTTGTTCATACCAATGTATGACAGTTGTTGGGCAGCAGTAAATATGACAGAAAGCAGAATGAGGTACCCAGATCTGTGAAATGGAAAGCCAAAGTGAACTGTCAGTGTCCATAGACAGAGGTTAAGAGGCTGACTTATACAATGTCCTACAGTAGTCAGATATGAGATGAGCAGTGCCAGTCTCTTACGTGGGTGTCACTGGAAGTACTGCATGATGATGTTGGTTTGGTTGTCAATATCTTCTTCCTCTGCTTCCTCTTCCTCACTGTCCACAGGCTCCACAGCTGCCACAAAACCATCATAAGGCCCATCCTCCTGCAGAAAAGGCACCTGGCGTTGCAAAGCCAGGTTGTGCAACATGCAGCATGCCACGATTATCTGGCACACCTTCTTCGGTGAGTAATATAGGGAGCCACCTGTTAGATGGAGACACTGGAATCTGGCCTTCAGGAGGCTGAAAGTCCTCTCAATAATAAGCCTAGTTCGCCCATGTGCCTCATTGATTGTAGTGTTCCTCTGCCCTTGTCCCGGCATTCCTCACTGGGTCAGTAGCCATGAGAGGCTGGGGTAACTAGAGTCACGTGCAAATGTTGAGGGATATCTGTTAGACACATACTAACCCTTAGGGACTACCCCATACCCAGACACCCATTCATACTGTGTGGAGACCTTGGGCTCACCTATTAGCCACACCGGGTGCCTGTGGAGTTGGCCCATCGCATAAGGGATACTGCTATTCCTCAAAATGTAAGCATCATGCACAGAGCCAGGATACTTGACATTCACATGAGAGATGTACTGGTCTGCCAAACACACCATCTACACATTCATAGAATGGTAGCTTTTTCGATTTCTGTACACCTGTTCATTTCTGCAGGGGATGCGGGGGACAAATGGCACATGTGTACCATCAATGGCACCAACAATGGGGACATGTCCCAGGGCATAAAAGTCAGCTTTCACTGTGGGCAAATCCTCCACCTGGGGTAAAACGATGTAGCTGCCCATGTGTTTCAGCAGGGCTGACAACACTCTGGTCAACACGTTAGAAAACATTGGCTGAGACATCCCTGATGCCATGCCCACTGTAGTTTGAAAGGAGCCACTTGCCAGGAAATGGAGCACTGACAGGACCTGCACTAGAGGGGGTATTCCTGTGGGATGGCGGATAGCTGACATCAGGTTTGGCTCCAATTGGGCACACAGTTCTTGGATTGTGGAAAAACCAAGTCTGTAGGTGATAATGATGTGTCTGTCTTCCATTGTCGACAGGTCCACCAGGGGTCTGTACACCGGAGGATGATGCCATCTCATCATCTGCCCCAGCAGATGTGCCCTATGGAGGAGAATGGTGAGCAGAGGGTCATGTACCACATAGGTTGCACAAGTGTTTTTGCAGTAATGTGAGTAAATCCGTGTGTGGCTTTGTTTGTCCGTATTTCTGCCAAAATGTGCTGTGACGCAGTTAGGTGCCATGCCATGTGCCCCCCTGAAATGGCGGCTGCCTGACCTGTAAGGAGGGACAAGGGGAAATGAGGTAACTGCGCTAGCGTTGTGCAGCATTGCGGTAGGCGGTCGAAGACCGCCGTGCAATTTTGCATTGGTTATCATTGGGCCCTATGGGTTCCTGAAGCCAATGACGATGTACACCGGCGGTGACGGTATACACCACCACGGACGTGACCGCCATTTTCTATCTGTTCACTCACTTTATACCTGACCTTCAACAGGAGAAGACCTACACTGCAAGTGCTGCTGTGATCTCAGTCTGGAAGAGACAATGGCTCATGTGTCTGGGGAAAAGGCCTCTGCCATCACCGTGGAGGAGTTGGACAAACTGGTGGATGGGGCCCTCCCCCAGTACACGCTACTCTATGATCCTTCAGGCAAACAGGTGAGTACACTGTGAGCATGATGCATGGGCAATGTCTGTTTGGAGTGGTGTGGATGGAAGTTACATGTGGGGGCGGCTGTGGCATGCATGTGAGGATTGTGAGTGAATGTGCGTCAGGGCATGGGGGGAACTGGTGGGCAATGAGTATGACGTTCCCGGTGGGAGAGTAATTTCCTTTCATCCTGTACCTTTCCTCTAGGTCAGTGCCCACCAGAAGAAGGGTATTTGTCATGCCATCGCCAAGGAAGTGCGGACCCTGGGGGTCTATCATAGACAAAGCACCCACTGCCGCAAGAGATGGGAGGACCTGCGCCGCTGGAGCAAGAAGACGGTGGAGGCCCAGCTGGGGATGGCCTCCCAATGTAGTAGGTGTGCCCTTCGCACCATGACCCCGCTGATGTTCCGGATCCTGGCAGTGGCATATCTGGAGTTGGTAGGGCGCTTGAGGGCATCATAGCAGCCACAAGAGGGTGAGTACATTGTCATTCAGTTGACTCTGTGCACTTTACGAAGTGTCTGGGCAGGGGATGTGGGCTGTGGGTTCCCCTAGGCCACGGTGAACTTGGTAGGGTAGGTCCCTTGTTAGGCAGGCTCTGAGGCACTCCAACCCCAATAGTGTTAGTGGGCATCTAAAACTAGTCAGGCTCCTGCGGGTTCCAGGTGTGCAGCAAATGGTGTCAGGCATAGTCCCCCATGGGCAGGTGATTTTCCTACTAACTACTAGTGCATGGCCTACTGCATAGGGCTTCTCCCTGTGTGTTGTGTCCGCCAGCGGTAGTGGTGTTGCTGGCATTGACCATGTGTCTCCTCTGTCTTTTCCCCTTCTTATTTTGTCACCCTGTCCTTGTGTGCATTAGCATCATCTGGCGGAGGAGCAGAGGCACCGGAGACGGAGGGAGCTGCATCCCACATAGCCCATGAGGGTGAATCTATGGAGTCTGAAGGCACCAGTGGGACAGAGGGCGAGGGGAGCTCCATGACGGGGACTGGAGGGGACACCAGTGACAGCTACTCCTCCTCTGATGGTAGCTCCCTTGGGGTGGCGGGCACCTCTCTGCCCGCCGCAACAACAGGTACAGCCGCCACCCCCCCCCCCACCAGCACCACCATCCCAGCAGCCTCTCAGCGTATTTCCCGTGCCTGCTCACCCTGGAGGGTGGGCATCTCCTTCGGCCCAGGCACCTCAGGCCCTGCCCCAGTCAGCCCTGCTGCCCTCAGTGAGGAGGCTATTGACCTCCGGAAATCCCTCTCTGTTGGGCAGTCAACCATTCTGAATGCCATCCAGGGTGTCGAGAGGCATTTGCAGCAGACAAATGCATAGTTGAGAGCATTTATTCTGGCACAACAGAGAGCATTTCAGGCTCTGGCCTCAGCACTGATGGCAGCCATTGTCCCTGTGCCCAGCCTCTCCCCTCCAACTTCCACTTCCCTGACCCAATCCCCTCCACCTCAGCCTATCCCAAGCACACCATCAGACCAGCATGCACACACACAAAAGTGGCTCAGGAAAACATAAGCACCACACATCCCACAGGCACTCACACAAGCACCATACCCATGCAAACACACCAACATCCACTGCCTCCACTGTGTCCCCCTCCTCCATGTCCTCCACCTCCCTCCCAGTCTTGTTTCCACTCAAACCTGCATGCTCTACATCCTCACCCACTACCTCCATCACCAGGACGCCCATCACTACACACCACTCACGTGCAATCACCACCCCAGTACCATTCACACGTCCCCTTTATCCTCTCCCAGTGTGTCTGTGAGCCCTCCTCCCAAAGTACACAAACGCAGGCACACACCCACTCAACAGCTATCCACCTCACAACAGCCTCCAACCCGTTCACCTTTACCCAAACTCAGCAGACGTACACCTCCTACAACCACTTCCTCTTCCTCCACTCCCAAACCCCCTCCATCTTCCCATCCCAGTGTATCAAAAAACCTTTTTCTAGCTAACTTGAACCTCTTCCCTACACCTCCCCCCCGTCCTTCCCCTGGGGCCAGGATGTCTAAATCCCAGCCCAGCACCTCAGCCAGCAAATCTGCATCCACAGTGGTCCCTGCTACTCCAGTACGGTCAAAGGGGGCACCCGTCAGAGCTGTCAGTTTGCCACCGACAGAAAAGAAGGACCACCATATTCCACCACCTGCAAAGCTCAAAAAGGGACCGGCTTCCAGCAGGGGACAGTCACACCACCCACCCAGCAAGGCCTTGCACAAACACCGAGTGGACAGTGCCAAGGTCCCTGCAGCGACTGTCAAGATGGGGAAGGGCCACAAGCCAAAGGGCACATCACCTCTGGGCACGATGTCACCTGGTGAGGGGCTGGTGACCACCAAATCATCAGGGATGACAGCCACATGCACCACAGACACCACCCCCGCTCCGACCGCCACTGACACAACGTCAGTCTGCAGTATTCTCCCCAAGGATCAGCCATCCATGGCTGCCGGAGACGGCATGGTGTCTCCATCCACCGCAACAGTCACTTGCACCACGGCCAGCACTGGTAGCATCTCCGCCGCAGCCACGGCTGCCTGCACCACGATCAGCACCGCCACGTGTACAGCCGATGCCACTCTGTCGGACATCAGCCCCATCCCCAGTGTGCAGCTGTCAGAGTCTGCAGGTGACGTCCTGGACCCTGGACACGCCACTTGAGACACCGCCTCCAGCACTGACAGGAACCAGCAATTGGCAGCCTAAGTCGCCGCAGGATGGAGTGTGGGTCTGCCTCCATGGAGAATCATGCTACCTGTTCCAGGTACATTGCGTGGCTGAGACACCCAGGTGAGACGAAGTCAACTGCCACACCCCAGGTGCAGCATCACGGGGCACAAAGCCCCCTCCAGAACCAGTGGAGAAAAGCATCCATTAACCCAGTCCTTGGCAGGATGAAGCACTCTGGGTACAAAGCCCCCTCCAGAACCAGTGGAGAAAAGCATCCACTAACCCAGTCCTTGGCAGAATGAAGCACTCTGGGCACAAAGCCCCCTCCAGAACCAGTGGAGAAAAGCATCCACTAACACAGTCCTTGGCAGGATGAAGCACTCTGGGCACAAAGCCCCCTCCAGAATCAGTGGAACATGTCACCGACTTGAGAGACTGTGGCTTTGCACTCCCCAGGGCCAAGCAGTGGGCAAACCACCCACTCGAGAGACTTGAGAGACTGTGGCTTTGCACTCCTCAGAACCAAGCAGTGGTCAAACCACCCACTTGAGAGACTTGAGAGACTGTGGCTTTGCACTCCCCAGGATCAAGCAGTGGGCAAACCACCCACTTGAGAGACTTGAGAGACTGTGGCTTTGCACTCCCCAGGACCAAGCAGTGGGGAAACCAGCCACTTGAGAGACATGAGTGACTGTGGCTTTGCACTCCCCAGGAGCAAGCAGTGGGCATGGAGCCGCCTCGAGGAGCAGTGGCACGTACCATCATCCGGCTGAGGTGCCCCCCCTTCCCCTTGAGGTGCCTGTTTTCTTTCCCGACCTGATGCCCCTGCAGTGTTCTCTCCGTTTTGAAGCAGGTGTCATGTGTGGGCTGCCCTCATGCTTTTTGGGACCACTGGTCCACGGACATTTCATGGGACAGAGTATGGGTTTGTGTACTTGCTGTAAATATTTGTGTATACTGATTATTTGCTGTTCTCTTGATCTATCTGATTGTTCGAATATTACACTAGTTAAACTCATTTAGTTTTGTCCTTGTTTTCTTCCAGGCGGTGACGGGGTACATCTGTGATGTTTTTGGAGATGTGTGTGTGTGTGTTGTTGTGGGTGGGGGGGTGAGGGTTTTGCGTTTTGCGTGTGTGTGTCACTCTCTTTTCCCTCCTCCCCCCCTCCCCAGTGTGCTAGGTGCAGTACTCACCGTCGTCATCGCCGCCGCCGCCTTCTTTCCCCTTCGTGGTGTATTAATAGATACAGCAACATGGGCAGGACCTGTAACTCGGGCTCCATGGTGTCCTGGTTCTTCGTTGAGTGTCGACAGGTGAGTGGTTTCCCTTCTGTGTACTGTTTCTGCCGTGCTTTTAATGGCGTTGGTACCGCCCCGGAAAAGCTGGCTGATTGGTGCCTTGTAATTATGTGGGCGGTACATTGTGTTCCGCCTGTCTGTTGGTGGTGACCGCTGCGGTGTTTGTTGCTACCGCCATGGCGGTCGGAGTGTTAAAGTGGCTGTCTGTGTTTCTGCAATGGTCGTGATTCCATTTTTTTAACCGCCGGCCTGTTGGAGGTATTACTGCTGCTTTATCGCCAGGGTTGTAATGAGTGCCATAGTGTCTTGATTTATGTGTCTTTTTTGTTGCCCATGTCCAGAGGTTAGGGGATTTGGGAGAGCCCAGGTTTGACCTCTGATATTTCTTTCCATGCCTTTGAACAATTCCTGCTTTGAGTGCTATTAGTCAATAAGGGGTATGGTAGCCCTGCGATGGCCCCAGACGTTTTCCACAATTTATGTTGATATTCTACTAAGGTTGCTGTTATTCTGGTGTGGTCAGATATGCCCAAGAATCTTCCCTGACATTTTCACAGTTTGCTGTGGGTATGATTTTAATGTGTGTAGAGACCTTATCATATGTTGCAGGTGTGAATTTGAGGGCCTTATTCATAGTACTAGAGTTAAAGTGGTTTCTGGGTTTATCTGTTGTGGATGCTTTGAATATCATGAGCATGGGAAATGAAATATCTCCCCAGATTGTTCCTATGATGGTTTTCTAATGGGTAATACATTTGTGACATGCCTACAGTGAGACAAGGTTTTTCCTTTTAAGTTGCAGTACTTTTGTCAGGTGCCTCATTATGGGTAGGGCTGGGAGATTTGTAGATTTTTCACAGCAGCAAATCCATGTCACCAGGACCTCTCAGAGAAGATATGCGACCACGTGGACTCTTCTTGAGCAACAACCTACACTTGAACTCCAAAAAAGTGACAAAGTCCAAATGTAGAAATCTTCTCTGGGTGAAGGTGCTAAAAATATCTGGCCAGCCTTGAAGCGTTCTTTGGTGTGAAGTTTACATTTCTCCTGCTCTGAGCATTCCAGCCACAAGTCAACAGATTCACTGGACGTTGTCCAGTGGCTATCAACACTGAGGACCCATCTTTTTCCACAGCCTGCTGCCTTGTTCTGTTGAGGATTTTTTTACTTTAAATTCAGAGATTAATTTGAAGGTAAAACTTTGAGCTGGAACCTGCTTTTTATATCTGACTTGTGCGCCATTGCAGTCAGTCTTAACTTGTGCCTTAGTGCAAGTCAAATATAACAAGATGACTGCGCTTATTTACAAGCCCATTGTGCCACTGGTGCTTCACTATTTCTAAGGGAAACTGAAGCAAATAAATAAGCCCCTTGGTGCTTAACCCTTCTTGACACTATTTTTATAATTCAAATTTTAAAATTCATAACTCCGACTTTCCCTGTTGGATATTTGTCATTTTGGTGTTGTTTTATACTTTAAAATCTACTCTATTTTGTTAAATTCTTTTGTGATTTATCATTTGCTATGTTTTGACCTTGTTACTGTTTTGGTACTACGAAAATACTTTAGATATTGCCTCTAAATTAAAGCTTGTCTGCTCCGTGCCACAGCTACCAGGGAGTTTAGCACGAATGTATCAATGACTTTAGTGGTTCACCTAGGCAAGGGTGGTTATTACTTGACATGGATTATCTCCCACCTCTCAACTATTATCCAATTTCTTACACATGTTTTTGTTTTTTCCCATATTCCCATATTATCTTATTTCTCTCTATTATTATTGTAATAGAATGCACCTTTCCTGACATACTTACTCGGGTTGCAGTCTGAGTTCAGACTAATATTAAGTTATTCCAGGTCTAAATGCAGTTCTGTGAGTACAGGAGCTCACACATAATGAAATGTGCTCCCTGATTTACATTACAGAAAACTGTCATTTATTTGGGCTTGTAGGTTACTACGTTCTCTTTCTGTCTAAAGAGGTCATTGGAGGATGGCCAAAGAATGGGAGATGCCCTATCCGCCAACTTTATGGTTTAACCACCCCATGTAGAGGTGGAGGAACGCCTGGATTTCCACCAGAGGAGCTTCCGAAGGAAACCTTTACCCGATGACCTATTTGTCACTGACTGCCTGAAACACAACTGTCTACTATGCAAGACATGGCGGATCCCTACCTCTTTGAATGCCGAAATGAACTGTGTTATATAAAAATATATGTTCTGATTACTTTATTTACATCCTTACATGTCTCCTTCTCTCAGTCGTTTTTAACGATTAGTCCTTAAATGATTGAATGTCCTTAAACAAACTACTACCGGCCACTGTTTTTGATATATCTTATTTTCAACAGGCTCCTGGTCGGCCACAGGGCTCCTCTTGTTACAGATGACTCTTTCAAGTCATGCTTTGAAATGAATAACAAAGATCACAGTTTAAAGTGTGTTTTGCTATTCTGAAGCCGACGCTTTACAATAAGTGGAGCTTTTGAAACAGTGCGATTCAGTTCAGACTGTGATGGGGAATTAGAGCACGTAGGTCGGAGGGCAACATGAAAAACATGGCCTAATTAACACAAAATACTTTAAATACTTTCTTGTGACTCATGGGTAAGATTACAGATAAGTAAAGTCTCTCATTTGTCAGAGTTGTGGCAACCGTACCGTAAGCATCCCTTTTCCCATTCTACTCAGTTCTACAGGACAACATGCAGGATATCTGGGGGATGGTAGGAAGGCTATTTTCGAGGAAGAATAGGGAGCATAAGAATTATGCAACTGATCACCCATAGCAGTGGCGGATCACTGCGGTCTTCCCTTTGGCATTGAAAGCCACGCTTATCAATATTTCCTGTAACGCAATGCAAGACACCTTGCTGTTCTGTGGCGAGTATTGTGCTTCCCTAATTTTGCTTTAATTTAACAGCAGCAGTCAAGCAACAAATAGCCAATGGGACCGAAAAACGTATCGTAGTGAACACGAATCCTAGACCTGCACATAGTATAATCACAATACTTGACTGCGACCAGTCCTCTTTTTGTGTTTCGAGTAGCTAGAAAGCATAAGAGAACATCAGAAAAATAGACAAAACTATAGCAACTGCCAGAATCAACAAAAAAAGTTATTGACAAAAGTTCATCCATGAACAACTTGAAGAAGAAATCTGCACTTCTGGAAGGAAACCATGCTGGAACTGAGAGGAATCCACAGTAGCAGTTGAAAATTCCGATTGAATTGTACAATACCTAGGATGAAGAGGGTGGTTGGATTGAGGATGCTGTCAGGGAGGGAAATGGACAGCAACAATTACTGAGAGTTGCGGTGGGATAATACTCATCTCTGTGTCTTTCATAAAATTAAGACTTAGGGGGTCATTCTGACCTCGGCGGTAAAAGGCCCTTACCGCCGGTCAGAAGACCGCCATAACACCGCTGCGGCAGCGGTTAACCGCCACGGTCATTCTGACCCACAACGGCCAAACCTCCAAAAATCCGTCCTCCACTGCAGCCCGCCACATCAGCGGGCAGCGAGAAACTGGAGATGACCAAACCTCCACCGTCACGCCAACAGAAATACGCCCATGCCATTACGACCCACGAATCCACACGGCGGTCATTCAAACGCGGTATTCCATTGGCGCTACACACCGCCGCGGTCAGAATACACACACAGCACCAAAACACAGCCACATTGGACAATTTGAAATACACACACCTGATACACATACACACACCACTCCCACACAATCAACCAACTATAAAACACACACCCACATCACCCACAAACCCCTGCGACCATAATTACTGAGAGAAGGAGAGAGAGACACAGCAGACAATCCATAGCAAGACACACTGAGGCACACTACACCATCACACACACCACATAGTAGCACAAAGCTCCACTCACCAACATACTTATCATCACATACACCAACCCACACCTCACCCACACCACCCCATGGCACCCCAAAGGCACCCACGCTTTTCGGACCAAGAACTCCGGGTCATGGTGGAGGAAATCCTAAGAGTGGAACCCCAGCTCTTCGGCTCGCAGGTGCAGCACACCAGTATAGCTAGGAAGGCGGAGCTATGGCAGCGGATCGTGGACAGGGTCAACGCGGTGGGAACGCATCCCAGGAATAGGGAGGACATCCGCAAAAGATGGAACGACCTACGGGGGAAGGTCCGATCGATGGTCTCCAGGCACAACATCGTGGTCCAGAAGACTGGCGGCGGACCCCCACCCACCCCTCCCGAATTAACATCGTGGGAGCAAGAGGTCTTGAACATCCTGCATCCTCAGGGCCTCGCAGGAGTAGCCGGAGGAATGGACTCTGGTAAGTCCAATCTCAACTACTATATCCTCCCCACCCCACCAGCATGCCAACCCACACCCCCACCCTCACCCCCAACCCCCCAGCACACATCCTCCCTGACAATGTCTCACCAGCACAACCCACCCATCCCAACACCAACTCCTGCATGCCAACACAAATCATGGGCACCCATCACCTAAGCATGACCACTGCACTAACCCCCCCCCCACTAACTACCCTCACAACACCTCCCTCAAGGGAATGCCTGCACTGGGGGACAAGGGCACCCATAACACGCACGCTATTGCACACACAGAAACAATAACCAAACTCTCTTACCCCATGCAGGACCCGAACGACAACACACCAGCCAGGAGGGTCCAGAAGTGTCCATCCCACCACCGGAACAGGCCCACACTGAGGATAGCAGCTCTGTCGACAGTGAACCTGATGACCAGCCCGGACCATTGGGGACCTCTGGGCAGTCGGTTCCCCTCAGGCAGCCACAGGCCACACCAGACCCGACCCCCTCTGCCAACACCAGCACAGCTCCCACCCAGCGGGCCCATGCCTCTGTCTCTAGGACAGCTCAATCAGCGGTGTGTCTGCCACTACAGGGCACCCAGGCTAACCCAACACCCCAACAACAACAGGGACCTGGGGGCAGTGGTAGCGGGCACACCGTCCAGGGGACAGAGGCCGGGGGAAACCGGGCAGCTCGTAGGGCTGCTGTGCGACAGGGGGGGAGGAGAGGCCCAGGGAACCCACTCTCCAAGAGGCCCTCACCACCCTCATGGGGGCATACCACCACTCCCAAGAAACGATGGCGACGGTACTGGCCAGGTTCACTGAGATCCAGGCACAGCAGGAGGAACGCTACATGGGGTTCAGGGAGGAGCTGAGAATCATCGGGACCGCAATGGGGACCATCGTCCTGGCCCTCCACAGGATAGAGGACGCGTTGCGGGACCATGGTGCACCACACAGGGCCCCTGTCACTAGCCCGGACCAGGAACAGCCTACCACCTCCGCCGGCGCTAGTGGACAGGAGGTCCCAACACCTCAACAGCCCCCCAGAACCCCACCTCCTGCTGAAGAACAACCACCCCGTAAGAGGAGCCTGAGACCAAAAAAAAAGACAGAGTAGGATGTCAAGACCCCCGCCAGCAGGACATACCCCCTCAAGTCTTCCCACTGTCCCACATTGCCACCCTGTCCAACCATGAACTGCCTATGCTCCATCCTTCCACAGGCAAAAGGACAATGCACCTGTGAGACTGAGAACTGGACTCTGCCATGGATATTCCTCCACCCCCACCCATCACCCTTAGAATCACATGTACCGATATCTAGCACTGTAAATAAATCACATTTTGCACACAAATCTGTTTTGAGTCATGCTGTATTATTAACAAATGTATTACATATTACTGTTCAATTTCTGTTCTGTCAATTAGTCATGACAACATACCAATGTCAATACGCTGTATTTCATGGGCGAACCAAGCAGAAGTCAGGTACTGAGTCAGACAGCACTAAGAAGGGAATGGAAAGGCAAAAATTAATGAAAAACATCTGTGGGGAACTACAGAAAGTACAGATACAGGAGGCTATAAGCAATTGTGAAATGGCGTGGGTGATTCTCACCTGTGTGTTACTGGAAATACTGTTGTATCACTCTGTCCCTATTGTCTGTGTCGTCCTCAGAGTCTTCCTCCTCTTCACTCTCCACAGGCTCCACGGCTTCTACAACACCACCATCTGGACCATCCTCCTGCAGGAAAGGCACCTGGCGTCGCAAAGCCAGGTTGTGGAGCATACAGCACGCCACGATGATATGGCACACCTTCTTTGGTGAGTACATTAGGGATCCACCAGTCATATGCAGGCACCTAAACCTGGCCTTCAGGAGCCCAAAGGTTCGCTCAATCACCCTCCTAGTACGCCCATGGGCCTCATTGTACCGTTCCTCTGCCCTGGTCCTGGGATTCCTCACTGGGGTCAATAGCCACAGCAGGTTGGGGTAACCAGAGTCACCTATTAGCCACACACGCTGTCTCTGTAGCTGTTCCATCACATAGGGAATGCTGCTATTTCGCATAACATACGCGTCATGCACTGACCCTGGGAACTTTGCATTTACATGGGAGATGTACTGGTCAGCCAAACAGACCACCTGGATATTCATTGAATGGTAATTCTTCCTGTTCCTGTACACCTGTTCATCGTCATTTGGGGGGACTAAAGCCACATGGGTCCCATCAATTGCACCAATGATGTTGGGGATGTGTCCAAGGGCATAGAAATCAGCTTTCACTGTAGGCAAATCACCCTCCTCTGGGAAAATGATGTAGCTCCGCATGAGTTTCATCAGGGCAGACAACACTCTGGATAAGATCTTGGAAAACATAGGCTGAGACATCCCAGATGACATGGCCACTGTTGTCTGGAATGAGCCAGTTGCAAAGAAATGGAGGACAGACAGAAGCTGCACTAGAGGGGGAATTCCTGTGGGTTGGCGGATGGGGGACATCAGGGCTGGCTCCAGCTGGGCACACAGTTCATGGATGGAGGCTCGGTCAAGTCGGTATCGTAGTATTATGTTGCGTTCTTCCATTGTGGACAGGTCCACCAGCGGCCGGTACACGCGAGGATTCCTCCTTCTCATCGCTAGTCCCAGCGGACGGTGCCTAGGAAGGAGAATATGGAGTACAGAGTCAATCCACTCCCAGGTACGTACAACACAGCTTGCACAGTACAGGTAAATGTATGGTTTGATATGTTTGTATGTGTGCCATTGCAAGGCCTAGGCCTGTGTGACGCATTAGAAATTAAGCCATGTGGGCCCTTGAAATGGCCGATGCCTGACCTGTGAAGTGGGACAATGGGATGTGAGGTCACTGCGCTGGCGGGGCACACCGTGGCGGTAGGCGGTCGAAGAACGCTGTGCGAAGACGCATTGGTTAACATTGAAGCCTATGGGTTTCAGGAGCCAATGACGATGTGCGCCGGCGGTCGCAGGACGCACCGCCGCGGTACGCACCGCCGCGGGCGTGACCGCCATTTTCTATCTGCTCAATCATTCGAGACCTGATCATCCACAGGAGAGGACCTATACTGCAAGTGCTGCTGTAAACTCGGTCTGGAAGTGACAATGGCTGCTGCTACTGGTGAAAGGGCCCCCGCCTTCAGTTCAGAAGAGTTGGAGAAGCTCGTGGATGGGGTCCTCCCCCAGTATGCGCTACTCTACGGTCCTCCAGACCAACAGGTGAGTACACTCAGTGCACATTGAATGGGTTATGCCTGTGTGGAGGGGGGGGATGTAAGTTGGTGGGGTGTGGAGGGAATGAGGAGTGCAACGCACGACAGATGAGAGAATGGGAACCATGACAAGGTTGGGGAGGGGGGGCATGTACTCCAAACATGCAGATATGTGACGGTTTCTCTTTCCCACCCTGTACATGTCAAACAGGTGAGCGCCCACCAGAAAATCGATATTTGGCGTGCCATCGCCAAGGAAGTCCGGAACTTGGGGGTCTACAACAGACGGGGCACCCACTGCCGCAAGAGGTGGGAGGACATCTGCCGCGGAACGAGGAAGACCGCAGAAACACTGCTGGGGATGGCCTCCCGACCTAGGAGGGGTGCCAGTCGCACCATGACCCCCCTGTTGTCCCGGATCCTGGCGGTGGCCTACCCTAATTTGGATGGGCGCTTGAGGACAGCCCAGCAGACACAAGGGGGTGAGTATCCGCACATTCTCCTATCTGTATGCGCATTGGAGGCGTCTGGGTGGGGGAGGAGGGCTGTGGGTGACATTAGGCCAGGGCGCTCTCTGTAGTGTAGTCCGCTCCCTTAGGCATGGCCCTGTGCCCCCGCCCCCCACCTCTGTAGGGTGCCAAGTGCAGCTACCCATGCTCCAGCATCACACATGTGCGCGTGTGTTGTCCCTAGACCTGTTTGCCTAGTCAGAAGTACTGAGTAGTGTACCCCAAGTTCGCGACTTAGTGCACGAGGCACCTGTGTCTGTCCTCTCCGCAAAGGGTATTGCTAAGGCATGCACTCAACTTTGTTTCATTTCTCCCCCCACCCTAAATCTTTGTCTTCTTGTGTTTTAGCATCATCAGGCGGAGGAGATTTGGCGTCGGAGCAGGAGGGAGCTGCAGTTCACCAGGCCCCGGTGGGCACTGACACAGACACCGAGGGCACCAGTGATCCGGAGGGCGAGGGGAGCGCCACAACGGGGGCCGGTGGAGACACCAGCGACACGGACACGTCCTCGTTTGGGAGCTCCCTAGCGGTGGCGGCACCATCTGTGCCCCCCGCAACAACAGGTACAGCCGCCACCCAGCGCACCAGCACCGCCCTCCCAGCAGCCCCTCAGTCTTCGCTCCGTGGCCGCTCGGCCAGGAAGGCGCGCGTCTCCTTCGCCCCAGGCACCTCAGCCCCTGCCTCTGTTACCCCTGCTGCCCTCAGTGCGGAGCTCATTGACCTGGTGAGGACGGTCATTGTTGGGCAGACTACCCTTCTGAATGCCATCCAGGGGGTGGAAAGGGAGGTGCATCGGAGCAATGCCTACCTGGAGGGCATTCATTCTGGTCAGGCTGCCCATCAACGAGCGTTCACTGCTCTGGCCTCAGCACTGACGGCAGCCATTGTCCCTGTCTCCAGTCTCCCTCTTCTATCTGCCTCCACCCTTTCACTGTCTCCTGTACCTCAACCTATCCCATCCACACCATCAGACCAGCCTGCACACACCTCAACACCCAAGGCCAGCTCATCCAAACATAAGCACCACAGAAAACACAAGCATTCACCCAAGCAACACACAGATGCAGACATATCAACAGTCACTACCACCTCTGTGTCCCCGTCCTCCTCGTCTCCCTCCTCCCTCCCTGTGACGTCTACACTCACACCTGCATGCACCCCAACATCAGCCAGTTCTTCCACCACCAGCAAACCCTCCACTACAGTCCGCACACCTGCAGTCACCACCCCCACTGGCATTTACACGTCCCCTGTGTCCTCTCCCACTGTGTCTGTCACCCCCTCTTCCAAGACACATAAACGCAGGCAGACACCCAAACAACAGCCAACCACCTCACCACAGCCTACGTCCCAGTCACCTGCCCCCAAGGACAGCACACCTGGCTCTCATACAACCACATCCTCATCCTCCACTTCTCTCACCACTACTCCTACCCCTTACCTTGGTCCCAAGAAAAATTACCTCTCCAGTTTTGACCTCTTTCCCTCCCCCGACCCACCCCCTCCAACTGGGAAAAGTCCCAAGGGCACCTCAGCCACCACCAGCCCAACTTCTACAGTGCAAGTGGTGCATGGCATGTGGAGTCCACCCTTTGGCGGCAGTAACACTTCGGTGAGCAGCAAGGGGACAGCCAGCCCCCCCCCAGGCAAGAGGACCCGGAAATTGAAGGGCCGCCGTGAGCGGACAGAGACGGCTGCCCCCAAGGAGGTGACTCCGGCCACTTCACCGGCCACAGCAGCCAGGGGAGGCAAGGGCCCGAGAGCCCCATCTAAGGAGCGGAAGGACAGCAGGGCGGAGAGGACAACCACCAGGAGCGCGGAGCAGGAGGGCCCCACAAGCCCCATCCCGGCTGCAAGGGACGACACCAAAGGGCCCAGGACTCACTCCCCGAAGGGGCCTGACACAGCACGGTCGGAGGGCGAGTGAGCAGGGTGTCCAGGCCAGGTATGACTCCCTTGACATACTGCAAGAGCACCGCTGAACAGGGCCCCGCCGTGAAGACAGGTACCGCTGAACAGGGCCCCGCCGTGAAGACAGGTACCGCTGAACAGGGCCCCGCCTTGAAGACAGGTACCGCTGAACAGGGCCCCGCCGTGAAGACAGGTACCGCTGAACAGGGCCCCGCCGTGAAGACAGGTACCGCTGAACAGGGCCCCGCCGTGCAGAAGAGCACCGCTGAACAGGGCCCCGCCGTGAAGACAGGTACCGCTGAACAGGGCCCTGCCGTGCAGAAGAGCACCGCTGAACAGGGCCCCGCCGTGAAGACAGGTACCGCTGAACAGGGCCCCGTCGTGAAGACAGGTACCGCTGAACAGGGCCCCGCCGTGAAGACAGGTACCGCTGAACAGGGCCCCGCCGTGAAGACAGGTACCGCTGAACAGGGTCCCGCCGTGAAGACAGGTACCGCTGAACAGGGCCCCGCCGTGAAGACAGGTACCGCTGAACAGGGCCCCGCCGTGAAGACAGGTACCACTGAACAGGACCCCGCCGTGAAGACAGGTACCGCTGAACAGGGCCCCGCCGTGAAGACAGGTACCGCTGAACAGGGCCCCGCCGTCTCAAGCACCGCTCCGCTGGGCCCTTCTTGTCAAGCACCGCTCCGCTGGGCCCTTCCTCTCAAGCACCGCTCCGCTGGACATCGCCATGTCATGCACCGCTGCGCTGGGTCCCGCCGTCTCAGGCACTGTTTATGGTTCACTGTGCCCACCATGCCTCCTCCTTGACCAGTGGACTCTGTAATCCACCTGAGAGACTGTGGCTTTGCACTCCCCAGGATGGCACAGTGGGCAATCCACCCACTGTAGAGACTTGAGAGACTGTGGCTTTGCACTCCCCAGGATGGTCCAGTGGGCAATCCACCCACTGTAGAGACATTGAGAGACTGTGGCTTTGCACTCCCCAGGATGGTACAGTGGGCAACCCACCCACTGTAGAGACATTGAGAGACTGTGGCTTTGCACTCCCCAGGATGGTACAGTGGGCAACCCACCCACTGTAGAGACATTGAGAGACTGTGGCTTTGCACTCCCCAGGATGGTCCAGTGGGCAACCCACCCACTGCAGAGACTTGAGAGACTGTGGCTTTGCACTCCCCAGGATGGTACAGTGGGCATGGTGGCTCCTCGTGGATCTGGCGTCGTGGACTCATGTGGCTGTGGTGGCCCCCCCTTCCCTTCCCCCTGAGGTGCCTGTAGTTTTGACATCAGAAGCCCCTGCAGTGTTCTCTCCAAAGGACTCAGGTCTCGTGTGTGGGCTTTGCCCTTGTTTCGCAGAACCTTGGCCCACGGACATGTTAGATTCGTAGGATGTGCAGGACTTGTTACTTCAGTGATACACTGATGTGTATATCTTTTTGGTTTTTGTAAATATTTGTCACGGTTGCTCAATTATTTCCAGGTGCTTTTTTTGTACATGAAAATTTATTCCAAATTTGGTTGTGTCATTTTATTTTTAAAGGGTCTTTGTGTGGTGTCACTGTGACTTCCTGCTCTGCATTGGTGTGTACATATTGGGGAGGTGGGGGGGTCGCATATGTGTATGCCCGTAACCTTTACTCCTCCCCCCTCCCGTGTGTCGTAGGTGCAGTACTCACCGTTGACGTCTGCGCCGGAGTTCGTACTCGTGGTAGATGAGCAGGTAGACGAGAGCAGGTATGATGTTCAATTCGGGTTCCATGCTGTCCGGATTCCGCGTGGAGTGTCTCGAGGTGAGCGTTTTCCATTGGAAATGTCTGTTTCCGCCGTGTTTTTATCGGCGGGGCTCCCGCCCCGGAAAAGGTGGCGGATTGGTGGGTCGTGATAGGGTGGGCGGTACATTGTCTGCCGCCTGGCTGTTGGCGGTGACCGCCGCGCTGTTTGTTTGTTCCGCCGTGGCGGTCGGAGTGTTAATGCGGCGGGCTGTGTTGGCGGTTCCCGCCAGGGTCAGAATTGCATTTTTTTGTCCGCCGGCCTGTTGGCGGGTTGGCCACCGCTTTATCACCGACCGCCAGGGTCAGAATGACCCCCTTAATGTTTATGTCAAGATTGGAGGCTCCTTTTATGCTTTTAAAGCATTTTAATCACTACAGAAGTTGCTGTATGAACTGGTTTACAGTAAAACGCCCTAAAAGCATTATCAATGGATGAATCAGCCGATCTCAGAATGTCTTCAAGTCTGGAACCCACCCAGAAAGCATAGAAGGCCATGGTGCCCCTAGGGGAATGAGCCCCAAAGACTGAAGTATCAATCTCTGCAGAGGACATGACCCAACGGATCTATCTGGCTAAGGTAGCAGAAGAAACATGTCTCTGAGGTATGCGGAAAGAGATAAGAAGATGAGAATGAGAGGATATTCTGAGATTGGTTGTGTGCTCTTTATAAACCTTAAGGCATTGACCTACACAAAGTTTAGGTTGATTAGGAAAGTAAGGATAGAACACAGATTGTAGATTAGTTTTAGTACATTTGCTGACAGAAAACAATACTCCAGTTGGAGCAAAATGACGATAGTAAATTTCTAAATCTTTAATGTCTGACAGACGTTTAATAGAAATAAGACATAATAACATAGTGAGTTTAGCAGAAAGCATTTTCAGTGAATGATCAATATTATACGGCCAAGATAAAAACAAATTTCAAAACAATATTTACATCCCATAAATTTGAATACTTGGGTATAGGAGGAATAGAACATTGGACTCCCTTTAACAGGCAGCAAAAGAGAGGGTGTTCTCCCTCTTGTTTTCCATTCACGTAGATATGAAGCATGGAACTTGCAGATCTGTATAAGTTGATTGTTCTGCAGAACTTACCTGCACTGGCTTCCGCTGCTAAGAAATTTATAACATAAATTTTATCGGCTGAAATGGGACAGAGAGCCCTTTACAGACACCAGCTTGACCAAAGAGACCAAGCGGAACTGTATGCCTTTCCAGTACCTGGAGCCCAGGGTTTGTTTATAAAGTCTGAAGGTCTGACCTGACAATTTACATGCCAAAAGGGTGAATGATTTGTTGAAGACCAAGTTGTGGGGATGACCAAAGAAGTCTAGGAGGAGGGAATGAAAGGGTGAAGCAGGACTGGGAGGTCGATAGCTAGCTCTAGAAGAGAAGGGAACCACACTTGTGATTGCCAGAAAGGTACTATTATCACCATTGTGGCTTTTTGATGTCTGGCCTGGGCAAGAGTTCTGGTGATCATGAGAAATGGAGGGAAGGCATAATTGACCGAAATGGACCAGTTCCGTAAGAAAGCATCTGTTGCTAAGGCCAGGAGGTCTGGATGCCAGCTGAAGAACTGAGGCAATGGGGAAATCAAGCTGGAAGCAAAGAGGTAGATGAAAAAGGGACTCCAACTGTTGAGGAGAGATATAATAATACTGAGAGATGAAGTTTCCAGTCGCTGAAATCTCTGAGAAAGCCGGAGTGCCAGTCTGCGGTCGCATCGAGTCTGCCCGGCAGATACTTTGCTGTGAAGGCGATCCTGTTGTGGAGACAAAACTTCCACAGACTTTTTGCAAGATCCACCTAAAGTATTGATCTGGTATCTCTTAAATAGTTGATGTAACAGACAGCTGAAACAGTGTCCGTACGGAAGAGGATAGAATACTGAATTTTGTGTTTTGCTAGGCTTTTGATTGCAAAGGAGGGCAAAAGCAACTCTAAACAATTGATATGCTCTTTAGACCCCTTTATGGACCAAGTACCTCCAGTCAAGATTGGACCACAATCAGTGCTTCAGTCCATCAGGCTTGTGTCTGATTCTATCACAAGATCAGGGGCTGATGCGAACATAGTCCTGCCGTTCTAGGCATCTAAATGGTATATCCACCACTGAAGCTCTGAACGAGACTCTGGATCTAAGTCAATAACATCTGAATAGGCGAGAACCTTTCTGAGATGACAAATCTTTAGGTGCTGAAGGGCTTGTTAGTGAAGGGCCTGGAGAAGATAGCTTGAATCAATGAAGAAAGGAGACCTAGTATACTAGCCAGTGATCTGAAAGGGATTTGTGCACTGCAGAGAGTTTGTAGAATCTCTATTTTGATAGTTTTTACTTTTTGCTGTGGAAGATGGAGGGTAGCGTTTGAAGAGTTCACCAAGTAACCCAGAAACTCTATTCCTTAAGTATGACTCATAATGGATTTTTCTTTTATTATTATGAAACCCAACTGAGAAATTACGGAACAAGTGATGTGGAGATGAGATAGAAACTTGTGAGGGTTTTAGTTCATGAGAAGAATGTCATCTAAATATATAATTAACCTGAGGCCTAGAGATCTGAGATGTGCTACAACTGGCTTCATTACCTTTGTAAGACACCAAGGTGCTGATGAAAGGCCAAAGGGAAGGGAAGAAAATGGTAAGTCTTTCCCTGCCACTGAAACTGGAGGACTTTTCTGTGGTCCGTGTGAACTGGGATGGTAAGATATGCATCCTGCAGATCTGGACATACCATGTAATTGAACTGGAGAAAGGTATCTCTGAGATGTACTATAGTTTCCATCTTGAAGTGACGATAAATGACAAATTGGTTGAAAGCTTTGAGGTTGATAACTGGTCTCATTTTGTTGTTTTTCTTTTTTACCAGGAAAAAAGAATTTAAGAAACCTGAAGGACCTGAAGGGCCTGGATGTGTGAGTTGGATAGCGTTCTTCAATAAAAGATAATTGACTTCCCCAGAATTTAGGGTGGATATTTCCAAGGAGAAATTAGGTGGGTGAGGAAACAACATTTGAAACTGGGTTGCATAAAACTTTGTAAGATAACCCTGTATCATATTTAGAACCCACTGGTCTGCAGTTATCATTATCCATTTTAGTAAAAACAATTGAAGACGGACCCCTGCAGGAGGAACTTGCCTTGTTGGTTACTGTTCCTGAAACTGCGTTGTCCTGAACCCCAATAACCTCTGCTCTTTTAAGGGTAGAATTGGGGTTTGCAATCCTGCACTCCATATGAAGAGTTGAAGGGACCTCTATATCCTTAGGGACGAAAGAAACAGCCTGTAAAACGGCTCTGGCCTCTACTGGCCTGTGCAAAAACCTGTTGTTGAAGACCTTCTTGAGGGACTGTTGAGCTTTTTCAATAGAGGAAAAGGTAGTCATGTATCTGATCAGATCATTAATGAAGGTGTCTCTGAATAGCAGACCATCCACCTTAATACCAGGATCGATAGTCGCTAAATTTGCCAGCTTCGGATCTAGCTTTAGTAAAAGTGATTTTCTCCTCTTGTGAGTAATGGCTGCATTAGCCTTCCCCAGAAGGCAGAATGCTCTCTGTAGCCACACAGAGATATCTAAAGGATCAATGTCTGAATTTTCCAGCCTTGCTGACTTGGTCATGTCAAAGATGTGGGCCAAAGGACCCAGTAAGTCCAGTAGTTTATCCTGGCAGGTCGACCAGGCTTTGTCCCTCCTTTTACGGGGATCTTCACCGAATTTGGGAAAGAAGGTAAGAGAGGTTGGTCTATAGAGGGAGTGAATGTGATACTGGAGGATAAAGAGGGTCTAGGGCATTCAGATTTAAATTTGGCCCTTGTCTGCTTTTCTAGTGGTTGTCTTCATCTGTAGGATATTTAATCCCCAACGTGGAAAGAAGAAAGCCATTCTGTTGTGTTAGGATGGTGCAAACGGGAGGGGTCGAACATAGGGGTTCCTTCCAAGTCTAAGATAGATTTGGCAACAAAAGGGTCAGGAGAAGAAAGTGACATTTTAGGTTTCTTGGGAGGAGGGGAAGAAGTGTTGTTAGTGCCCAAATTATCAGAGGCCACATATAATCATAATAAAGTAAATGGAAAACATGCAATAAATCAGCATATTTAGTCCAAAAGAAAGTAAGAAAACAGTGTGGTGGGAAAACAAAAGTGCCTTGGAAACCATAAATCATGATTGCTCAGGCATACACCATGTGACAGAAAGCACAGTTAAAGTCCCATACTCTTGCTCATGCCAAAACATATATTATTGTACAGAGTCCAAGTATCAAATGTTGACGACATTTAGATCCCTTTTTTGATTGTTTGGATCATCATCAGGGCATAAATATTGTGCCTGAAATGCACATAAGTAGTCACTGACTTTATAACCAAGACTAGAATAAACCTCTGTAGGGACATCTGTCAATTAAGAGGTCCACAATAAATCAACTGTAATTATGATCCTCAATCAAGGCCCTTTATGGGCAATTAGCAGTAATTACTTAGGGCAAAACAAGTTACCGAATGTCCCATCAGAACCAACAGAGTCTCAACAGCATAAGGTGTACGCATGTCCCAGCATTTAGTAAGCAAATTATTGGCAAAGAAAACCTGGAGCCAAAAGCAGTCATGCGTCGTGCGTACACCTTATGCTGTTGAGACTCTATTGGTTCCGATGGGGACATCCGTGTACTTTTCAGGATTAGTGCCAATTTTTTTGGTGATAATCCTGCAAAGTACCACAAGAGTGTTAGAAATTATGACGCCATTGTTCCTAACGTGCGCCATGGTGCACTGTATGTTAAATACAGCGCACACATAGTGGCGTAAGGGGGGTCGCAATGGGGCGCAAGAAAAGTGCAGCTTCATTACATGAAGCCCCACTTTTCTTAATTCTGGGCCTTACTTTCTTGAGAAAGTCACTATTCCTGAAAAATCTGTTGTACGGGCCATACACAATTTCCAAATGTTCTTGCACTTTGGCACAAGTTTCATGAAGACTGGCTTGCAATATTTATTCAGGCATAAATCACTTGTTTTCTAAATATATATATATAAAAAGATTGAGAATGTATATTTTCCTTAACTTTTGATCTGATACTATGTCTCATTGTATTAGAGGCTGATATTATGCCTATGATACTGTAAGACTGAGTCATATTATCGTCCTCATGATGGTACACTGCAATAATTTTATTAGAATTGAAACAACATCATCTGTACCTGCAGTTCCTTTGAATGTGTTTGATACTTAAAGAAACTCATCACCTAGACATGTCAACAAATGTTTAGCTTATCTCTTAACTAGTCTTTTTCTACAATTGTGTGAGTTTTCCACATCGTATTAATGTTTGCACATGTACTGCTTTCCCTAATTCTTTCTAATTCACTGTTTTAAAAACCTGTGTGGGAGCGGAACCTCATATCCCAGTATTTAGGACTGGACCCCAATAATTGTGACATGCCAACATTTTCAAAATACCATTATTTACCTCAGGAGGTTCCATTATGGGTTGATGTTGCAGAAGAAAATGTTGTAAAACTCTTGTAATTAGTAATGAGACTGATGGATTTTTGGCGGCAGCACCACTGGGCGTGCAGACTGAGTCTGATCCTGCACTGTGTGACAACTGTCGGCCTAACCCTTCTGGCCAGATAGCAGCACCTCACCAGTATCCAAAAGTAAAAGGTGATTTGTGGCAGTTCTTAGCATGTCATCTGGATTTTTCAGAGAAATTGTGATGGAACAGATTTTACCCTTTTCTCTCACTCCCATGTGTTTCACATACACAAAGGCAAAAGAGCAGCAGGACTAGTTTCAATATGTTTTATTGAATCAACTGCATTCTATGTAAAAAGGCATGATTTGCAATTATGAGGATGATAAAACATAATAAAAGTAAGGCAGTGACAATGAAAGTGAAACACAGGAAAAGTCCCATCATACAGTCACCACAATTATTCTAAAATCCCTCCCTGCACTTCCAAGGTTCTCTACAAGATCATGGCAGTGTAAGCCCTAATCTACCCATCAAGCCCACTGGAGAACCCCATCCCTCATACCTCATTGTAGTTGAAGAAGAGGTCTGTTGGTCTACTGTGAATTCTCCCCCATGGAAGTAGAGACTGTGTCAGGTCTCAGCGGAAACTTGCAAAGGTGACGTGCAGTGTACAATGACAACTGGCTGGATTCTCCTCTATCATGTAGGGGGCAGTGAGATATTTTATAATAAAACATCTAGTGTTCTGGGAAAACTGCTTTGACATAACAACACATATATTTCTGTGTATAAGAGATGGAGGCATGATGAACACTTTGTACCAGTAATAATTTGTAACTTATCACATGCAAACTTGAATGAGGCACAGAAAATGTTGAGCAGAGGAAGAATAAAAGAAGTCTGTGTAAAAGGACAGGCTGACAAAATATTAAAAACATCTCCACTAAAATAAGGCTGCTGTTTAAGTGTTAGAGAAAGCAAAAAACATGCCTTGGATAAAGAGCACAAGCTGCAGGTCTAGGCTGAAATAATGTGCTTGGGTAATAGCTAAAATAACCAAACCCTCCCCATTGACGGTTTAAAGTGTATAGGTCCCTGACAAAGCCTAAAGCCAAACTGCCATTTTTACAGCTATGACCTTAAAATCAAGACTAAAATGTACACAATAAGATGTCTATGTTGACAACAAACAGACAAAAGTGCGGATAAAATTAAAGCTGGCCAATTTAGAATTTTAAACCATAACAGGCTAAAATAGGGCCTGACGACCATAGGTTAGCAATAATCATGGTCCTTTAGAAAATTGCCAATTTCATAATTTTTTATAGCATCCAGGAAATACCCCATTTCAGCATATTTAATGTAATCAATTAGTTGTCAAGGAAGGCAAGAGAGCACTCATGTTCCATTGCCTCAGTTCCAGCTGAGGCGGCAGCAGACCATGCAGTACCAGGTGTTGTAGCACCAAGAGCCACTTGGTCCTCAAAGGGTGATTCATAGGAAGCTTTCCACAACAAACGCAATCTCAATGTGCATGTCTAGTAATGATCCCTCAGTGAGAACATCAATGGATCAGCATTCAAAAAGGTATCTGCTGCATACGAAGACACACTTTCAATGCATGTTCGAAAGGGCACCACAAGCAGTGAAGAACAGGCTGTACACAGTTCAAAACCGGTCTTAATGACAGAGACCAATTGCACTCCAGTTCTTCCAGGAGTTGTGCTTCAAAGTACAGCATCATGCGTTCAAGACATAGTTGGACTGGTGGAAGTGCCATCAGTCATCCTTGTTGAGATGGGGCAGCCATTACAAAGAAAGAATAGAAACAGCAGAATGCTGCCAATTAATGCCAAAGTAATAGGGAATCCCCCTGAAAAAATAGTGTGTGTGTCTGAAGGTATAATGCCAAATAAAGAGCAATGTTAGGGAAAGTTAGTATTTGAAAAGGGTCTGTATCTCTGCAGATGACCTCGCCAAGTGGAGCACATCGGTCTCACGGGCAGATGTAAGCACCACATATTTTTGAAACAAAAGAGCTTTCAGTCTGCTTAGCTGTCAACATTTACATTTGAAGTAGAAATATGAAGCCATATCTCTGCTACTTTCATCCCGTGAGTTGGAGGAAAAAGCACATTACCATAACAGGTGACAATTTGGGGGACCAAAATGATGTAGGCAATTCCAGCTCATATTCCACAACAGTTCTCTTTGTTCAGTGCTCCCATTCCAGAGCACCTGGAATGCTGGACAAATCAAAGGGACAGGAATTCCCTTGAGATAACAAGCTTAAATTGCTACTGAAGCATTACATGCTTCATGCAAGGACAGATGTTTATAAATCATCAAATGGCTCACAGAAGTCTCACACTCACTTCCGCTATGAAAGACCCTTTTCATGCCATGGAAACATTTGTACATGAAGCATGAGGTCAACTGAAGTGTGGAAATGGGCAGAATAATAACCCTATGAATTACCCAGACAGCAAATGGTATTTCTGCCACAGTAAAAGGCAACTTTTCGTAGTTTTCAATTTTAAGGAAGACAGAAGTTGCCTCTTTCTTAGCCATTGTTAGACTTGGCATCCTTGGCGTGGTCTCCCCTAAGTTTTTGCCTCTGTTTCCCACGTTGTTGATGGGTTCTGGACTCTGTTTTTGCTGTTTCTATTACTCTGGGCACTTTACCACTGCTATCCAGTGCTTAAGTGCAAGTGCTCCTATACAAAATGTGTATGTAATTGGTTCATCCATGATTGGCATGTTTGATTTACTGGTAAGTCCCTAGTACAGTGCACTAGCAGTGCCCAGGGCCTGTAAATCAAATGCTACTAGTGGGCCTGCAGCACAAGTTGTGCCACCCACCTTAGTAGCTCTGTAAACATGGCTCAGACCTGCCACTGCAGTGTCTGTGTGTGCAGTTTTAAGCTGCCAATTCGACTTGGCAAGTGTACCCACTTGCCAGGCTTAAGCCTTATCTTTTCTTACATGTGAGACACCCCTAAGGTAAGCCCTAGGTAGCCCCATGGGCAGGGTGCAGTGTATGTTTTAGGTAGGAGATATACTAATGTGTTTTATATGTCCTAACAGTAAAATACTGCTAAATTCGTTTTTCACTGTTGCAAGGCCTATCCCTCTCATAGGTTAACATGGGGGCTGCCTTTAAATATGATTCAAATGTAGATTCTCTTTGGGAGCGGATAGACATGGAGTTTGGGGTCTCTGAGCTCACAATTTAAAAATACATCTTTTAGTAAAGTTGATTTTAAGATTGTGTATTTGAAAATGGCACTTTTAGAAAGTGAGTGTTTTCTTGCTTAAACCATTCTGTGACTCTCCCTGTTTGTGGATTCCCTGTCTGGGTCAGTATGACAGTTGGGCTGTTTGCACCTCTCTCTAGTCAGTGACACAAAGAGAGCTGCGGTTTAGCCTGCATATCCTGATGAGACATCTGTGCTAGGAGGGAGGGTAGGAGTGGTCACTCACACCTGAAAGGGCTGTTACTTCCCTCACACAGTGCAGTCTCCAACCCTCTGGTGTGAGTCTGGGGCCTGGCCTGGGTAAGTCAGGATTTCACAAACAAAAGAGACTTTTCTTTGAAGTAAGCCTACTTCAAAGGGCAAAATGGGTATAAGAAGGGCAACCAAAACCACAGACTTTAGATCACGTCTGGAAATCAAGAGGAACCTCTGCCTGGAGAAAAGCAGAAGAGCTGAGGAAGAAGAGCTGCCCTGCCTGTGACTGTGCTTTGTGGAGCTATCCTACAGTTGCTAATCCTTCCTGGTTAGAGGGGACAAAGACTGGACTTTGTTGTGCATTCCTGCTTGTGAAGAAATCTGCAAGGGCTTGTCCTGAGCTTGCCTCCTGTTGTGAAGTCTAAGGGCCATCAAAGACTTCCCCTGCCAGCACCTGGACTCTCTGCTGAGACTCCTGCCCTGCCAAGTGGTGCCCTATCCAGTTCCTGGGGCCTTGAGGTGAAGCTGGCAGATTAAGCCTGAAAATCTACGCACAGACCAACATGCGAGGAAGTTTCCGACGCAATCTCCGAGAGCGGCTGAAGGAATGACACACCGCCGGCTCCATGGCTGAAATTGACGCATCGCTTGCAGCGTGGCTGGGAGATCAACGCACGTGGCTGGAGAAATGATGCGCTGCATCACTGACGGAGGCTGGTATTGTTGCAAGCCACACAGAGCGGTTTTGCTGTCACCGTGCGGCAGGATTTTCGATGCAAACCTCGCTGGGTGTGAAAAACAATGCAACACTGCCCAGACCCCCGTGCTGCCCGGATCGACGCATTACTCCCCTGTGGCGTGTAATAGTTACGCACGCCGGTCCGACCAGAGAAGGAGAAACAACGCACGATCTCACTTGCGGGTGAGAAATCGAAGCTCCGCTTACCTTTTTCGACGCACACTCGCCCGTGCGTATTATTTTAACATGAACCAGGTACTTTTCAACCCCAACAGTGTTTTATCTGTTCACCAAAGGATTTAACACTCTTTCTTGCTTTTTAAATAATAACTTGACTTGTGTAAGGTGGATTTTTGTAGTTTTGATCTTGTTTTGTTTAGATAAATATTCTCTGTTTTTCTAAACCTGTGTTGTGTCATTTTGTAGTGTTTTCATTAAACATTCATTAAGTGTGTTGGTACAAATACTTTACCCTTTGCACTCTGCAGCTAAGCCTGCCTGCTTGTGCCAAGCTACCAAGGGGGTGAGCGGGGGTTAGTTGAGGGTGATTCTCTTTTCCCTGACCAGAGTGAGGGTCCTTGCTTGGACAGGGGGTAACCTGGCTGCCAATTAAAGACCCCATTTCTAACAGCCATTATTTGTTACTGTCTCAATAAATTAAATGTAGAAAAGAGATCTTTCTAGCAAACATATTGCCATGGTAGACAACCAATTTTAAGTACTTGTGACATCCAACCTAACTGCATAATGGACCCTAGTTGACTTTGTCCATGTTGTAACAATGACCTGTGTCGATCTAAGAAGAAATGATTTTGTTGAGCATATATTTGCGGTTGGACAAGGTGTTCATTCCATTATCTACAACAGCTAATGCTTTATGTAAGTTTTCTTAACCTATTTCCCATAACTGGGTTGCCACTTCCATTTGAGAAATTTTCCAAATTCCATTGTAAATTGCATATAGAACACGCTTTTTCGCTGTCTTCTGGGAGCTAACAGGAAATTGTGTAGATCTGTGTCTTCTGATAGGAGACTGAGGTGCTCTTTTTACAGGTTCCAGTGAGGAAGATTTCAGCCACTGTTGGCATAAGTTCTTTACACCATAAGTGGTGACAATATCAAAGTGTTGTGATGATATGTAACGAGGGTCAGGTCGGCTCACTCCAAAACCCCCGGGGAGTTTAAAAACATGCATGACAACCATTTGTGTCCATTGGCCACAATAACGCTCCATCAGGACCTGAAAATATTGTGTGAAATGTTCCATTCTAGACCCACTGGTCGAGCTGTTCTTCAGTGACATTTATTATTTTGTGCCAAATTTTTTATTTAGCTGGTTAGGAAATACTGGGTGTATTCATTTCTTAAATTTTCGCCAAGACTAAACAACTAGCTTGCAGTATAGTGTAATTTAGAAAAATAATTTGCAACAGGATAAGGCATGCTCTAAACATAGTTTACCTTCCATGCATTTGCCAAAGTTTAGGCCCAGATTGTTTGATACTGATGTGTCAGATTGCTTGCATCCCCCAACGCCACCTAACGACACCAAGACGCACGTTAGGCCAATAACGTCAAAACCTTTGATGCTATTGTGGTGCTTTGCTCCACTAGCATCAATATTTTTGAGAGTAGAGGAGCAAAGTGCAAGGATGCCCTTTGATTTCAACGGGTGCATCCTTTTAATGCCTGCATTGAGCAGGTGTTAAAAAGTATTCAAAAAATGGAGCAATTTTGAAAATTTCATTGTGCCCTTTTTGCAGGCTTCCTAATGCCAGAATGCAGTGCAGCGCAAGCTTCCTGTAAATGTGCCCCGCATAGTTAGAGCAGTTGAAAGTCAGTAAATCATTATAAGGCTTGGGCAGCAAAATCAAAAGGAATCGGACAGCATACCTAATTGTACAGAAAAGTCTGCAAGGAAAATATGGCTCGCCCCTAAAACCAAGGGGTTCTTATACACAATTCTTGCCTAGAAATTTAGCTACAAGCACAGATTCAGCATTGCATGGTCTATGAAACATTTGTTCTGGCAAATCAGAGTAGACCCCGCAAAGGCATTATGGGGGTCATTACAACCCTGGCGGACCGTGTTAAAGCGGCGGTAATACCGCAAACAGGCCGGTGGAAAAAAAAAGGGAATTATGACCGTGGCGGAAACTGCCAACAAAGACAGCCACTTTAACACTCCGACCGCCACGGCTACAGACAAGCAGCGCGGCGGTCACCGCCAACAGACAGGCGGAAGACAAAGTACTGCCCACAGTATTACAACAGGCCAATCCGCCACCTTTTCTGGGGCGGATTCACCGTGGATAAAAACACGGCGGAAACAGCCATTTCAATGGGAAAACGCTCACCTTAACACACTCCACGAGGAAGGAGAGCACCATGGAGCCTGAACTCCAAATACTCCCTGCGATAGTCTTCCTGCTCCTCTACAATCATCAGCAACGCCGGCGCCGAAGACAACGGTGAGTACTGCACCTACGACATAGGGGATGGGAGAGGCAAAAGTCAGGGACACACACACGAAACACCCCCACCCCCACCCGACCCTCGCACACTACAATACACACACCAATGCATTTCCAAACATTACAGTAACAACCCCCAACCCCTCCGTAAGAATGCAAAGACAAAAGGAAATGAGTTCAACCATTGTATCAAAATACAGTAAACTAATATATACAGATGTATATACACATTCAAAAAATTATACATCACGATTAGTAGTGCAGGTATGCACCATTCAATGTCCGTGGACCACTGGGCCCAAAATGCATGGGCGAGGCCCACACTAGATACCTGTCCAGAAACGGAGAGAACACTGCTGGGGCATCAGATCGAAATACAACAGGCACCTCAGGGGGAAGGGAAGGGGGGGCACCTCAGCCGGATGACAGCACCACGCCAGATCCACGACGGGGCTCCATGCCCATTGATGTATCCTGGGGAGTGCAAAGCCACAGTCTCACAAGTCTTTTCAGTGGGTGGTTTGCCCACTGTTTTATCCTGGGGAGTGCAAAGCCACAGTCTCACAAGTCGTTGCTGTGGGTGGTTTGCCCACTGCTTTATCCTGGGGAGTGCAAAGCCACAGTCTCACAAGTCTTTGCAGTGGGTGGTTTGCCCACTGTACCATCCTAGGGAGTGCAAAGCCACAGTCTCACAAGTCTTTTCAGTGGGTGGTTTGCCCACTGCTTTATCCTGGGGAGTGCAAAGCCACAGTCTCACAAGTCTTTGCAGTGGGTGGTTTGCCCACTGTACCATCCTGGGGAGTGCAAAGCCACAGTCTCACAAGTCTTTGCAGTGGGTGGTTTGCCCACTGTACCATCCTGGGGAGTGCAAAGCCACAGTCTCTCAAGTGGATAACAGTCTCCACTGGTTCTGGAGGGGGACTGGTGCCCAGAGTGCTTCATCCTGTTAAGGACTGAGGTAGTGGATTCTGTTCTCCACTGGTTCAGGAGGGGGATTGGTGCCCAGAGTGCTTCATCCTGTTAAGGACAGAGGTAGTGGATGCTGTTCTCCACTGGTTCTGGAGGGGGACTGGTGCCCAGAGTGCTTCATCCTGTTAAGGACAGAGGTAGTGGATGCTGTTCTCCACTGGTTCTGGAGGGGGACTGGTGCCCAGAGTGCATCACTCTCCCCGTGACGGTCCCAGTTCCGTCACTGCTCCTGCTGCACATGGGCTAAGGGTGCTTGATTTTGCGTGCTTGCCCTGTTCAGCGGTGCTTGCCATGGCGGTCTTTGCCCTGTTCAGCGGTGCTTGACTTAGCAGTTTCTGACCTGTTCAGCGGTGCTTGCCATGGCGGTCTTTGCCCTGTTCAGCGGTGCTTGCTCTGTTCAGCGGTGCTTGACTTAGCAGTTTCTGACCTGTTCAGTTCTTTGCCCTGTTCAGCGGTGCTTGACTTAGCAGTTTCTGACCTGTTCAGCGGTGCTTGTCATGGCGGTCTTTGCCCTGTTCAGTGGTGCTTCCCTGTTCAGCGGTGCTTTGTTCAGCGGTGCTTGCCATGGCGGTCTTTGCCCTGTTCAGCGGTGCTTGCCCTGTTCAGCGGTGCTTGACTTAGCAGTTTCTGACCTGTTCAGCGGTGCTTGCCATGGCGGTCTTTGCCCTGTTCAGCGGTGCTTGACTTAGCAGTTTCTGACCTCTTCAGCGGTGCTTGCCATGGCAGTCTTTGCCCTGTTCAGCGGTGCTTGCCCTGTTCAGCGGTGCTTGACTTTGCTGTCTCTGACCTGTGCAGCGGTGTTTGCCATGGCGGTCCCTCCTTGCCCAGCGGGGCTGTGGCTGCCGGGGCCCTCCTGGGCACTGACTCTGGCGGTGGTCTCCTGACCAGTGACGATTGGGCTGCCCTCCTGGGCACTGACTCTGGCGGTGGTCTCCTGACCAGTGACGATTGGACTGCCCTCCTGGGCTCTGACTCTGGCGGTGGTCTCCTGACCAGTGACGATGGGGCTGGCGGTGGCGTCCTGGGCAGCGGGGATGATGGCGGCCTTCTCCGCCGTGCTGCTCTTCCCAGACTTTGGCGCTTTCTTCTGCCCCTTCCCCACCTTGGGAGGAGTCACAGCTGACTCGACACTCCCCCCGTCGGGCAATGTCCAACTTCTGGTGCTTCACGGGGGGGGGACTGGCTGTGCTTTGGCTCCGTGTCACAGTGGCTGCCCTGGTGGCCGGTGCACTCCATAGACCTCTAAAAGGCACCACTGGTACCGGAGATTTTTTGGCTGAGGTGCTAGTACGGGACCTATGAATTGGAGGGGGGGGGGTGGTGGGAAGGAGGTCAACGTTGCTCAGGAAAAGTTTCTGACGAACACTGGGACGGGTAGCTGGAGGGGGTCTGGGACTGGAGGAAGAGGAGGTGGTTGTAGGAGGAGTAACTTTTGATGATTTGGGTGCAGGTGCATGTTCTGGAGGCTGTCGTGAGGTTGATGGATGTTGGGTGTGTGTGTGCCCGCGTTTGTGTACTTTGGGAGGTGGCGTCACAGACACACTGGGAGAAGACACAGGGGACGTGTAAATGGTAGTGGGGGTGGTGAGTGCAGGTGAGCGGGGTGTGGTGGTGGGTGTTCTGGTGCGAGTCCTAGTGGCTGTAGTGGTAGTGCATGCAGGTGAGAGTGTAGACGACACTGGGAGGGAGGAGGGAGACGACGAGGAGGGGGACACAGTGGAGGCAGTGGATGTTGCTGTGTCTGTATGTGGGTGATGCTTGTGTGAGTGCCTGTGGGATGTGTGGTGCCTATGTTTGCCTGAGCTGCCCTTGTGTGTTGAGGTGTGTGCAGGCTGGTCTGATGGTGGGCTTGGGATAGGCAGAGGTACAGGGGATTGGGTCTGGGTGGAGGAAGTTGGAGGGGGGAGGCTAGACACAGGGACAATGGCTGCCATCAGTGCTGAGGCCAGAGATTGCAGGGTTCGATGATGGGCAGCCTGACCAGAATGAATGCCCTCCAGGAATGCATTAGTGTGTTGCAACTCCCTTTGTACACCCTGGATGGCATTCACAATGGTAGACTGCCCAACAGTGAGTGACCTGAGGAGGTCAATGGCCTCCTCACTGAGGGCAGCAGAGGAGACAGGGGCAGGGGCTGAGGTGCCTGGGGTGAAGGTGATGCCCACCCTCCTGGGTGAGCGGGCACGGGGCAAAGGCTGAGGGGCTGCTGGGAGGGCGGTGCTGGTAGGGGGGGTGGCGGCTGTACCTGTAGAAGTGGGGGGCACAGAAGTTGCCACCACCACAAGGGAGCTCCCATCGGAGGAAGAGTCCGTGTCCCTGGTTGCTGATCCGGTGACCGCCGTGAAGCTCCCCTCTCCCTCCGTTCCACTGGTGTATTCTGAGTCTGTGGTGTGTCCCTCCATGGCCATGTGGGATGCAGCCCCCTCGTGCTCCGGTGCCACTGTACCTCCGCCTGATGATGCTGATGCACAAAAGAACAGGGAGAGCACAAAAAGGGGGGGGAAACAGAAGAAAGACAGGTTGAGTGCATGGCTTACCTCTACCGTTGGTGGACAATACAGACACAGCAGCCCCCTGCACTACGCCGTGCTGTTGGGCTCTACAGATGCAGTTCCTGGGATATGGCCTACATGGCTATGGTGGACATCTGCACATATAGATGACACAGGGGCATGTATACCTGTACTTGGCACTCTACAGAGGTGGGGTGGAGTGGCACATGGCCTGCATTACGGAGGGGCCTAGCCTACGGAACTCACCCTGGCCTAGGGAAACCCACAGCCCTCCTCCCCCACCCAGACCCCTCCACTGTGCGCAAAGTCAGCAGAATGAGAGTGTACTCACCCCCTTGTGTCTGCTGTGATGCCCTCATGCGGCCATCCATCTCAGGGTAGGCCACCGCCAGGATCCGAAACATCAGGGGGGTCATGGTGCGACGGGCACCCCTCCCACGTTGGGAGGCCATCCCCAGCTGAGCCTCCACCGTCTTCTTGCTCCAGCGGCGAATGTCCTCCCATCTTTTACGGCAGTGGGTGCTCTGTCTCTGGTAGACCCCCAGTGTCCGGACGTCCTTGGCGATGGCACACCAAATATCCTTCTTCTGGTGGGCGCTGACCTACATGACATGTACAGGGGAAGAAGAGAAGTCATCACCAACTGCACAGTCGAAGTGAGTGGCCCACATCCCTACCCTTGCCATGTGGCACATGCATTCACAGTCCTTCATGCTCGCAGAACTCTGCCCCCTTCCTTCTTACATCCAGCCCTCTCCACCCATACAACTTGCACCCTATGTACTCACCTGTTGGTCTGAAGGACCGTAGAGTAGCGTGTACTGGGGGAGGACCCCGTCCACGAGCTTCTCCAACTCCTGAGCAGTGAAGGCAGGGGCCCATTCCCCTGACACACGTGCCATTGTCTCTTCCAGACCGAGGTCACAGCAGCACTTGCAGTATAGGTCCTCTCCTGTCGAAGATCAGGTATTGAGTGATTGAACAGATAGAAAATGGCGGTCACGTCCGCGGCGGTGCGTATCATCACCGCCGGCGCACTTCGTCATTGGCTCCTGGGACCCATAGGGTCCAATGTTAACCAATGCAGCATTGCGCCACGGTCTTCAACCTCCTACTTCAACGATGTACAACGCCACCGCAGTTACCTCACATCCCATTGTCCCAGTTTAGAGGTCAGGCAGCCGCCATTTCAGGGGCCCACATGGCTTCATTTTCAACTGCGTCACACATACCTAGGCCTGGACTTAACACACATACAGACAACTTTTTGGAATTTGTTTTCGGGTTCTGTGTAGCTGTGGGTACATACCTCTGAGTTGCTTGACTCTGTGGTCGCTGTTGTCCTTCCTAGGCACCGTCAGCTGGGACATGTGAGGAGATGGCGGAATCCTCCGGTGTACCGACGGCTTGTGGACCTGTTGACAATGGAGGAGCGACATTTAATCATCACCTACAGGTTTGACCGTGCCACAATCCAGGAACTGTGTACCCACTTGGAGCCAGACCTTATGTCACCAATCCGCCATCCCACAGTAATCCCCCCTCAAGTGCAGGTGCTATCAGTGTTCCATTTCCTAGCAAGTGGGTCTTTTCAAACAACATTGACCGTGGCATCAGGGATGTCCCAGCCTATGTTTTCCAACGTGTTGTCCAGAGTGTTGTCTGCCCTGCTGAAACACATGAGGAGCTACATCGTTTTCCCTCAGGTGGAGGATTTGGCTACTGTTAAAGGTGACTTCTATGCCCTGGGACATATCCCTAACATTATAGGTGCCATTGATGGGACCCATGTAGCTCTGGTCACCCCCCACAGGAGTGAACAGGTGTACAGGAACTGGAAGAGTTATCATTCGATGAATGTACAGATGGTATGTTTGGCAGACCAGTACATCTCGCAGGTAAATGCTATGTTCCCTGGCTCAGTGCATGACGCCTACATCCTGCGGAATAGCAGCATCCCTTATGTGATGGGTCAACTCCAGAGGCAACGGGTGTGGCTATTAGGGGACTCTGGTTACCCCAATCTGTCATGGCTATTGACCTCAGTGAGGAATCCCAGGACCAGGGCAGAGGAACGCTACAATGAGTCCCATGGGCGGACTAGGAGGGTGATCGAACGCACCTTCGGCCTCCTGAAGGCCAGGTTCAGGTGCCTCCATATGACAGGTGGTTCCCTATTCTACTCACCAAGGAAGGTGTGCCAGATCATCATCGCCTGCTCTATGCTTCACAATCTTGCTTTGCGACGCCAGGTGCCTTTTCTGCAGGAGGATGGTCCAGATGACGGTGTTGTGGCAGCTGTGGAGCCTGTGGACAGTGATGAGGAGGAAGCAGAGGAAGAAGACATTGACAACAGGGACTCAGTCATACAGCAATATTTCCAGTGACACACAGGTGAGAACACTTTCTTTACTAATACATTTACTTTCACACTTCTACCTCTATCCTGTCTGTCAATTTCAAGCAGCATTTGGTAACTGAGTTGTACATTTCCATTACGGTTTCACAGGTGTGGTTACCAACGTGTGTCATCTGCTTGCATCCTTCGTGGATTGGGATGTGTGACATAGGTATGTTGACATTACATTTTTGAACGGATTTTGTCATTGTCATAGCTAATACACATTTTCAAAATCACAGACTGACTCCAGAGATTTTTGTGCTTCAAGGTTGTTTATTGAAGTGCTAATTATTGGAGGGGGTGGTAAAATGGTGATGGGTGATTTCACAGATCTGTTTCCCACAGTGTGACATCTGCTTTGATTCCTCATGGACTAGAGCTGTGTGACATAGGTATGTTGACATTACAAATGAAAGAGCTTTTTGCCACAGTTATTGCTAATACAGTATTCCGAATCACAGACAGACTCCAGATTGTTTTGTGCTTTAAGGGTGTTTATTTTAGTGCTCAAAATTGGAGGGGGTAGCAAAATGGTGAAGGGTGATGGTGGAGGAATGTCCATGGCAGAGTCCAGTCTATTAGTCTCACAGGTGCATTGCCCATATGGGCATAGGAAGTGGAGCTGGGGCAGTTCCAATATGGACAATCAGGGTGGTCTTGGGGGGGTCTTGCCATCGTGCTCTGTACTGTTCCTAGATCTCAGGGACCGCTTGCGGGGTGGTTCTCCGACTGCAGGGGGTGGGGTGCTGGTGTGGTGGTCCTGTGGCGGGGCGTCCTGTCCACTAGCGCCAGCGGAGGTGGTGGGTAGTTCATCGTCCAGGCTAGTGTCAGGGGCCCCTTGGAGTGCCACTGTGTCCCTCATGGTGTTCTGTATGTCCTTCAGCACCCCTACAATGGTGCCCAGGGCGGAGCTGATGGTTCTGAGTTCCTCCCTGAATCCCAAATACTGTTCCTCCTGCAGGCGCCGGGTCTCCTGAAACTTGGCCAGGACCGTAGCCATAGTCTCCTGTGAGTGGTGGTATGCTCTCATGATGGAGGAGAGGGCCTCGCGGAGAGTGGGTTCCCTTGGCCTGTTGGCCCCCTGTCGCACTCCCAGTTCCCCTGTGTTCCTGGGCCTCCGTCCCCTGGACCGTGTGCCCACTACCACTGCCCCCAGGTCCCTGTTGTTGTTGGGGTGGTGGTTTATCCTGGGTTCCCTGTAGTGGTGGACACACAGCTGATTTGAGTGTCTTGGGGACGGAGGTATGGGCCCGCTGGGTGGGTGCTGTACTGGTGTTTCCAGAGGGTGGAAGGTCAGTGTTGGGCTGTGCCTGTGCGAGGGGAACCGACTGTCCCGAGGCCTACGATGGTCCGGACTGGTCATCTGGATCCAGTTGGCCAGAGCTGCGTCATCACTGTGGGCCTCTTCTGTGGGTAGGGTAGAGATGTCTGGACCCTCCTGTCTGGTGACGTTCGGTAGTGGTCCTGCAGGGGTGTAAAAGCATGATTATTGAATCTGTGTGTGTCATGGTGTGCAATGGGTGGGTGAGCGTGTACCCCAGTGCTAGCATTCCTGTGTGGGGGCTTGTGTGATGATGGTTAGGGGGTGTTATGGGTATGTGCAGTGGCCATGCTTTAGTGATGGGTGTCCATGCTTTGTTGTGTCATGCAGGGCTTGGTGTTGGGATGGGTGGTTTGTGTAATTAGTACATTAGTGAGGAGTTGGAGTGATAGGGGAGGGGGTGAGGGTGGGGGTGTGTGATAGCATGCAGGTAGGGTGGTGGATATGATAGTTAAGATTTGACTTACCAGTGTCCAATCCTCCACGACTCCTCCGAGGCCCTCTGGATGCATAATGGTCAAGACCTGCTCCTCCCATGTTGTTAGTTGTGGGGGAAGAGGTGGGGGTCTGCCGCCAGTCCGCTGAACCGCGATGTTGTGCCTGGAGACCACGGAAACGCACCTTCCCCCGTAGGTCGTTCCACCTCTTCCTGATGTCCTCCCGATTTCTTGGGTGCTGTCCCACTGCGTTGACCCTGTCGACTATTCTTCGCCATAGCTCCATCTTCTTTGCAATGGAGGTGTGCTGCACCTGTGATCCAAATAGCTGTGGCTCTACCTGTACGATTTCCTCCACCATGACACTGAGCTCCTCCTCCTAAAACTTGGGGTGTCTTTGCCGTGCCATGGGGTGGTGCAGGAGATGTGTGGGGTGGTGTATGTGGTGATGAGTGTGGTGATGTGTAGTGGTGTGTGGTGTTTTGTGCGTGGATGTTGTGTGGGTGATGGTGTTGTGCGCGTCTGTGTGGTGGGGTTGTCGATGCTGGGCTCTCTCTCTCTCGCCTTCGTCTATAATATTTGGTCATAGGGGTTTGTGGGTGATGTGGGTGTGTGTTTTATATTGTGTTGGGTGTGTGGGAGTGGTGTTTGTATGTGTATCAGGTGTGTGTATTTTGAATTGTCCAATGTGGCGGTGTTTTGGAGATATGTGTGTATTTTGAGCGCGGCGGTGTGTACCACCAATGGAATACCGCGGTTGAAAGACCGCCGCGTGGATTCGTGGGTCGTAATAGCATGGGCGTGTTTCTGTTGGCGTGACGGTGGAGGATTTGTTTTCGCCAGTTTATCACTGACCTTTGGTGTGGCGGACTTCTGTGGGTGTCTGAATTTCGGCGGATTCCGAGATGTGGGTCATAATAGCTGTGGCGGAATTCAGCGGCCGTGGCGGTGTATTGGCGGTCTTTTGCACGGCAGTAAGCAGCTTTTACTGCCAATGTTGTAATGGCCCCCTATATGTTTGCACTTTCCCATTTTCCAAGTAAACAGTATGATCACCTTCCAGATCGTCTTCCAGAGAATTTTTGAACATAACTTGCAATATCTTACAAAAGCTATTCAAGAAGGTGTGAAATGAAAGGGTGGAGACGACCGCTGGGCTGGAGACCTGGGTCTCCAGCCCGGCAGCCGTGACAATACCGTTGCCGGTATTGTGACCCGGCTTACCGCCGTGGATTTCCAGTGGTAGGAACCTCCATGAAATCCATGGCTGTAACCACTATCAGTGCCAGGGAATTCCTTCCCTGGCACTGATAGGGGTCTCCCCCACCCCCCACCCCCACCTTGACTCCCTCCCCTACCCCCCACCACCCCTGCCATCCCCCAAAGGTGGCAGGGCCCCCCTCCCCACCCCGACCCCACATTACCTTACACATACACACCTGACACGCACGCAGGCACCACCAACACACACACGCACACACCCTGACATACATGCCAACATCCACACACACACTCAGACACGTACACCCACATTCACACAATGACTCACACATCCATACAGACATACATACAGACATACACGCACACATTTCCGAAAACACGCATACACGCACTCACACACCCCCTATATGCACAGACGCACACCCCCATGCACCCCACAACACCCCCCACCCCCCTCCCCTAACGGACGATTGACTTACCTGTTCCGTCGATCCACCGGGAGGGGACGGGAGACATGGGGGCAGCTCCGCCAACAACACACCGCCAACAGAACACCGCCGCGCAGAATCACAGGACGTGATTAGCTCGGTGGTGTTCTGTTGGCGTGGCGGTGGAGATGGAGCAACCTCCACTTCCCCGCCGCCCGCAAGTATGGCTGTTGGAAAAACGACAGAGGGCAGCCAACGGTCATAATACGCCGAGCGGCAAACCGCCACTACTGGCGGTCTTCCGTACGGCGGTCCCTCAGCGGTCTTCTTAAAAGACCGCCGAGGTTGTAATGACCACCATAATATTGTAGTACAATGGCACTTGGGTCGCACAAAACCATCATCTCTGAATCTAATTGAATCCTCCCTTTTTGATTATATTTACATCACAAGTAATCCGTTTCACTCCTCTCAATGCATTAATTAGATCAATAGCCCCTAAAAACATGGCTTCTTTCCCAACCCAAAACTATAAACAGTTTCATCCAAAAGTGGATTAGATTCTCCATAAATTAGAGTGATCTGATGTCATTAGTGTGAGTATTTGCAGCCCTGGTTCTGTATTGTCTTACTACACATTTTATGGCGGTCTTTCATCTGACTTGGCCTCTAGTGCCAACAGTAATGTGTCCCATTCTGTAACTCATGTCCGCTTGCCTAATTGTTTGTGATGCGGCTCACGATACTTGCTTATGGTGGCCTTCCAGTTCTTCACTGCATTATGCTATGCCAGGAGTAGGACTAGGTCTAGGAACTAGTTGTGTTATTGGTTTTTGTAGGTCTTGAGAATCTTCCCAGTAAACACCTTGTCAATGTCATGGACACATGTCCACCTGTCAGGTCTGTTAATAAGTCTTGTAGGGTTTGCCAAAAGGTTTGTATGTCTGGGTAGCCCCAGACCATATGAAAGAAGTCTGGTTCTAGGGTATGGCATTCCAGGGCACTTCATTGGGAGCCCCAATTATATTTTGTCTAGTTGGCTTGGGTTAAGTATGTAAAAGGTAAGTAATTGAGTTGGGTATATTTAAAAAAGGGATCTTTATTGACCCCATCATGTATTCCAATATTTTACCCCATTCTATGTACGAAATGTCTCTTTCTATCTCCTGTTCCCATTTAGATTTTAATGCATTAAATACTAGAGCCATGCCCTGTGAATGCAAAGTATTGCTTTTTGACTCACCGCATGTGTTAGCAACATAGCTAGGGCTTCTGATCTATTGTGCTCATGCTCTCCTAGCCCCCCACCATTGGCAATCACCATTCACAGGTCCCCAGATGTCAAGAACTAGCCCCTATTTAACCCCTATTCACTCCTAATGGCATCAAAGGCAAGGAACTCACATTCGTGGTATATCACTCCTATTGTAGTGATCCCAGACTAGCTTGAGTGGCATGCCTGTCTGCCACCTTCACCACAGTTGGCACCACCCACAACCGTAAATTGCGAGAGTATGGGGTTCTCGAGCTTACCTTCCTAGAGCATGTGCTCTAGCAAGCTTTTATCATTTAGAATCCCCTGGTGTAGCAGGTATTCAGTCTGGTACATATTTTGGACAAGGTCTCCATTGTCTAGTAGGCCTTTATATCATGCCTTTCTGTGTCTGTGTTCACTACTCCCCAATGTGCCAGGCTTACCAACTGAGCAGGCATAAAGTAAATTTCTGGGTTAGGTGCAACCATGACGCCCATCTCTCAGGGTGGCCTTTCAAAGTAGTGGGCTTCCAGACCAGGAAGACCTCCAAAAATGGAGGCCACTCCATTGATACCACAGTTGGGGAGAGGAAACAGGCAAGGTTTGTCTCAATGCACCCACAGGCCTGATATTTCCTCAAACTCATCCTACAGCAGTCAGAGCACACCCCCGGGTCCTTGAGAAAAAGCAGTGCATCTTCTGCGTACCAGTATCTGTTAATTATCCTGATCCCCTATTCTGGGCCCATCTCACATAAAATATACATCAAGGGTTCCAAGGCCAGTAAAAAAACAGAATAAGGGACAATGGACAGCCTGATCCGGTGATCTTGTGCAGTTCACATTTGTCAAAAAACACTCTTCCCATATGAACCCTGGCCAGAAGTTTGACGTATAATCTTTGTATCCACTTGAGAATGTGTCCCATAATCCCCAGAGCAAACAGGCTTGGTTATAGCAGAGTATCAAAGGTGTTTTCTATTTCCAGGGAAGTCACATTTGGGGTCCCTTGGCAGCAACCAACCAAATCAATAACTTGCAACAATCTATAGAGGTTAATAGAAGTATTTCGCCCTGGGACTAATCCACATTAGCTTGGATGTATCCATGTTGGCATATAATGCATGCATCAGAGCCTTTTCAATGATGCCTAATATGTTTTAGTAATTTCCAGCAGTCTTCGGCTAAGTGTCTGGTTCTGCACTGCTGATAATTCAAGTGCACGCAGTCGCTCTTCCTTCTGCAACACTTCCTCTAGCAGAGTCTGTTTGATGCCGTAGGACATTTTCATATGTGTACTTCGAATGACAACCTCAAAGACTTCTGATTTCAAATTCATGTGAGTGGCGATACCCTTGTCGTCCCTGAAGTACTCATATATCAAGTCCCTAATACTAGCCCTGAAAGGTGGATCCAACAAGGCGTTAGGTTGCAAGTGCCAAGTTGGTATTGCTGTCTAGGTCCTGCCCATTGTCATTGTTATAAAGATGTGGTTGTGGTCAGATTTGAGAAGATGCAACAGAGGTATTCTGAGATTTGGATAGCACGTATGAGAGCAGGAGCTCCCATAAATTCCTCAAGTCTAGTATGGAGTCCAAGTACCTCTCAGCAGAAAGACTATTCCCATGCCTCCAACTCGGACTCATGCTATAGGCCCACCAATTTCTACTGTGTACCCCACTGCTGACCGCAGAGGCCTGATTTAGAGGGGTGGTAGCAATGGGTCCAGATCACAATCCAGGGCCAGGTTAAAGTCCCCTTACCCATCGATTCGTACCTATGCACCTGTGAAGATGGGGGAACAGTGAATGAAGAAAGTGTAGGTGCTTGGGGCTGGGAAAAAATATACGAGCAAGGGACAATGTCTGCCATCCAGTGTGGTGCCCAGCACTATAAATCTGCCTTCTGGGTCAATATCCATGAGTACCGCTGTGAGCCGCACCTCTGGTGCGACCCAGATCAGGACACCCATAGAATATGCAGAGCACCCTGTGTCAAACATCTGACCACGTCATTGTTTCAAAAGCTTGTGTAATTTGGGATCAGTCATATGTGTTTCTTGGAAGAAGGCAACAGGTATTTTGCATCTATGAATGAAAGAGTAGACTTTGGGGGTCATTCTGAGTTTGGCTGGCGGCGGGCGCCGCCAGCCAAACGGGAACCGCCAGAATACCGCTGCGTGGTCAAAAGACCGCCGCGGTTATTCTGAGTTTCCCGCTGGGCGGGCAGGCGACCGAGAGAAGGCCGCCCGCCCGCCCAGCGGGAAACCCCTTCCCACGAGGAAGCCGGCTCCGAATGGAGCCGGTGGAGTGGGAAGGGGGCGACGGGTGCAGTTGCACCCGTCGCGATTTAAAGTGTCTGCTATGCAGACACTGAAAATCTTAATGGGGCCCTGTTCGGGTGCCCCTGCAGTGCCCATGCCATTGGCATGGGCACTGCAGGGGCCCCCAGGGGCCCCACGACACCCGTTACCGCCAGCCAGGTTCTGGCGGTCAAAACCGCCAGAACCAGGCTGGCGGTAAGGGGGTCGGAATCCCCATGGTGGCGCTGCCTGCAGCGCCGCCATGGAGGATTCCCCAGGGCAGCGGAAAACCGGCGGGACACCGCCGGTTTTCCGTTTCTGACCGCGGCTGTACCGCCGCGGTCAGCATGCCCATGGGAGCACCGCCAGCCTGTTGGCGGTGCTCCCGCGGTCGTTGGCCCTGGCGGTCCATGACCGCCAGGGTCAGAATGACCCCCTTTGTGTCTTTTCGACGGGGAGCCCACACCTCTAATGTATCAGGAAAACAATATATTTCTGTTCATAGTGTGGTGTTATAATCGTAGCATTATTGTATGGGCTGCAGGTGTATAAGGAAAGTGAACAGACAAAGGCCCTCATTACGAGTCTGGCAGTCTTAAGATCGCCAGACTCATGGTGGCGGTTTTACTTTTGGGTGGTCCGCCAGGCTGGCGGTGAGCACCTCTGGCCCAGCACCAGCTGTAATACTGCTAGAGGTATACGAGGTGGCAGAACAACAGCATTTTTGTGGTGGTGGCGGTCCTGCACACGGAGATAGGAATCTTCATTCTTGTAGCCGGATGAAACAACCCCACATGTCCACACCCCGCACACACTCACCCACACCCTTCTACACTCTTACAAACACTTACTCACGCACTCGCAACTTAAATCCCCATTCACTGGAGCACAAACACTCAAACATGCACACAGAAACACTCATTCACGCACATACACGCACTCAGGCACATCCATGCAAATGATCAGATGCACGAACAGCCCCATTCATGCGCACACACACACACACACACAAACACACATACATTCACATTCACTTGCATGCACACTGGCATAGACCACCCCCTCCACATACATGCACGCATACACCACCCCCTCCCCATCCACATACACGCATGCATACACCATCCCCTTCCCCATCCTCATACCCACACTCACGCACTCAAACACGTAGACACTCCCCTCCCCGCATTCAATACATTCACACAAGCACTCACACATGCAGACACACACACACAAACACTCCCCCCTTCCCCTGTCAGACAATCACCTACCTTTTCCGGCAAGAAGGCCGTCTGGGAGGGGATGGGTCCCGGCGGCATTGTACCACCTTCAGGACACTGCCGTGCCGTATCACAGGTCATAATACTGCGAGCTGAGTCCTTTTGGCGAGGCAGTGCTGGCGGTGGAACCGCCTCTCCACCGCTGTACACCAGGCCGACTGCTGCCCGATTTCCATCTGAAATTGGGCAGAAATCAGACAGTGGTCAGAATAGGGCAGGCTTGAGACCGCCAGCACTGATGGTCCTTTAGCGCCCGCGGCTTCAGCGGTCTTTGTAAACGATCGTTGAAGCTGTAAAGAGGGCTAATATATTTTGCCTATTGTATGCTCTAGAGATGAGTTTTGCAGGCGAGAATGTATGTCCATTCATGCGGAAAATCTCCCCTCCTCTTCTCCAGTTCAAGGTATAATGAAGTGATGAACAGACTGCAGTATTTCACTCCGTGGAATTCCTTGGAGTTATATGAAAATTCTGTGAGATTCCATGAAGCCCTGCAAGAGGCAGAAATCGGGATGTTGTACTGATTGCTCTGATTTTTATTGCTGGGAGCTTGTTCCGTGCTGAAAACTCATAACTAACAGAGCCACACGGCACAGGAGAGGTGCTGCTGCTTGAGTTGATTTTGCTGCTGCTAAGTCAATTTTGTACTTGTGTGGTGGCTTTCTCATTGCGAATGGTCGCAACTGCCCGCATTGGAAAAATCTCCCTTGGTGCCTACCAAGCACCCAAAAAGCACACTAGGGGATGCAAATTATTCTTGCCAACTTACCAATGGCGAGCTGCGTGTGGAATAAACTCTGCATTGTGGAGATTGGCAGAAGGTATCCAGAACTCAGCTTTACAAGTGTAACATGGAGTGGACAAAATTCTGCCAACTCTGCCAGTGGAGCAGAATTTATTGCACATTCCTAATACAATGTACCTAGTCCTTTTCGACCATAAGCAAAACTAACAGTACAAACATAGTCCAATAACACTTGCGTAGTTGTTTTGATCTGTGGGGTGTGAGTTTCAGAGCAAGCATGTTTACTATGGTCTTCACCCCCACATCAAAGCCTCAAAGATAGGAATGCTTCCCTGGATCGCTCATCCCAGGGCGTAGAAGAAGACAGCTAGGTTGAACACAGTGGTCTCAGGTTTGTTAAATAAATGATCAGTGGACATGAGGGGCACCTCATCAGGGACACCCTCATCCATGTGAGGTGGTGTTCGAGTCTCTCTCTGCTGTATTTGCATCGCTGGTCCCAGTTTAAGGGAGAAGGGTCTCTCTGGGCTTTGTGGACAGCAATTTGGTTTTGCTAGCACAGGATACGTTGTAGACTTGGTGTTAGACCTGTTAGCCTTAGGGTGGTCTTCCCCCAATTTCTTTTGCCTTAACCCCTTCTATTTTTGTCTGAATTGTTTTATTTTGGCCTTAGGACTCTGTGCATGTTACCACTGCTAACCAGAGCTAAGGTGTTTGTTCTCCCTCCTTTAAACATGTTAAAACTGGCTTGCACCTGATTGCACTACTTAATTTCCCTTGTAGGGTCGTTTACCACATACCCAGAACCTGTAAGTTAAGTGGTACTAGTGGTGCTAGTGGGCATGCAGTCCTTATTGTGGAACCTACGTAAGTAGCTCCTTAAAACATGTCCCAGTCATGCCCATGCAGTCTGAATGTAGTTCTAAACTTGTAATTCGACTTGGCAATAAAACCTCGTTGCCAAGCCTTAAATTCCCCTTTTAAAGCAGTTAATTCATCCATAAGGTAGTCCCTAAGTAGCCCTTTAGGGCAGGGTGCATTGTTATTAGAAGGCTGGACATGTACTTTTAGGTTTTAAATGTCTTAGTAGTGAAAAACTCTTAAATTCATTTTTCACTTCTGTGAAGCCTCCCTCACCCACGCCATAACATTGAGTTGCCTTATTACATTTAATAAGTGCTAACTTTTGATTGGGAACAGGTTATCATTGTATGTTCGATGTCTAAAAAACTGGAAATAAAATTCTCTTGAATGGTAAAGTTGGATTTTAAGTTACAGTTTTGAAAATGCCACTTTTAGAAAGTTGGCATTTCCTGCCCTAAACTCTTTGCTACTTGCAGTCTCTGCTGGGTCACATGACTAGGGGTATTTGGCAGCTGGACTATGTTTATATCTCCCAGACTGCCACACAGTAGAGGGATTGGTTGTGCCTGGATGGGCCATCAACTGGCTGGATGTGGGACAGACCTGGGCACAGCCCCACTTGCAAATTAATAGGTTGTCCTCTGCCATTGCACAAACCACTTGTCACCCCTGCATTGTTCATACAACCAACTTGGAACTACGACAGGGGAGTCAGGAAATGTCAAAGGGAATTCTTCAGAAACAGCTCCTACTTTAAAGAAGGAATCATGTACAAAAAGGGGACATCACTCAATCTTCAGTACACACCTGAGCCTGTGTATACTAAAGAAGAATGAGTGTTATGCTGCTTTGCTGCCAGATGGACCTCCACTCTGCTGTTCCACTACTCTGCTGCTCTGTGGCCTGCTGCCCGGCTTGTTAGATGAAGACTGGACCCACACCCATCATCCCAGGCTGAAATGACACCAAGAATCAGCAGACTGCCTCCCTGTTTTGAGCTGTAGGGCATAACATGCTCCAGCGGCTCCTTACAACTGCCCAGCTGACATGCAACTGGAACTGCATGCTGGCCTCTTTGGAGTGAGTTCCTGACTCCCAAGAGGTGCCCCTCAGCTCCTGGACCCTTGGTGTGGCCTCAGGTTATTTCCTCTCCAACAAAAAGGAGGAATCCTGAAGTTTTAGGCTCTTCACGAATGCGAATGTGCCAGTTCATACCAAGATCTTGCTTCCTGTGTCGCAAACTAACGCAAAATTCTGGCAAGTCCATCTCTTTGCACCACAGAGATCGGCAAGATCTGCAGTTTGCCCAACAGCATTGACAGCTTGCAGTGACCGCTAATGTGAGGTTCCAGCAATGACTGTCCGTGATGACCGATGGGACCTTCGTGCTAATGTAACAACCATCCTCATTTTTCTTGTGTTGGGTTTTCACTTTATTACTTTATTACCGTTTGTGTGCTGCATAGGTATGTTACACATTGCTCCTAAGCCTGACCACTTTTGTGCCAAGCTACCAGAGGGTTAGGCATAGACTTATTTAGTGAATTATGTAGTTCACACTGACAGGCACTGTAGCTGTTACTTGAACAGGGGGCAGGCCCTTTTCAGTCAACACCTCAGTTTCTCACACTTGGTCTTCTAGCCAAGTCCACACATTTTCTGGAGTATTGATGAAAATAATCTTATTTGCTGTTTTATGGAGCTTCAGTGGGTAAATCACTCCATAGGCAATGCCCAATGTTTTCAGCATCTTTTTAGTTCCTGAAAAGCTAAGTTGCTTTTTTCTGCACCTGGGTTGCATAGTCCATATTCCAAGGACCATGTGTGTGTGTGTTCATTGCAGAATATTGTCATGGTCTTGGTAATTCAACTGTCTGGCTAACACTGGGCTCAGAGGCGTGACCAGGGGCAGCAGGCGAGATGGCACTCCGTGAGCCCTCTGCACTGTGAAAAATGGGGATTGTGTATTGGAGAGCACTTCATTCAGTAGCCAGTCTTCTAAAAACAACTCTGCTGACTGGCCTTCGATACATTAGGACAGGCCTTCTATCCTGATGTTAATGTGGTTGGACCCCTCCTCTGCATCCCTCACTCAGTCCTATAGCATTATTAGGTATTGGTGCATGGACTCCATTTGCTGTAGTAGAGCAGAGACAGTTGGACTCTTACTAACAATGGCAGACTCAGTCTCACCCATGTCAATTTTCTGTGACCTGCTCTAAGAAGGCCCACATCAAATTTGCTTCAGTGCAGTATGGGATTCCTGAATCACCTGCAATATGACCTACTCACTGCCATTATGTGAGTTGTCATTCTGTGTCTGCAATGTCAGGCTCTGGCCTACCCTCCGCGGGCCACCCAGTTTGAGAAAGTTCACCTTGACTGCCTGTACATGTGCCTTTAGTTGTGGGTTTGTCCATCTTATCTGTCCTGTCTGGGTCAGTACTAGTCTTTGACATTAAGGCCCGCATTACGAGTCTGGTAGGCTACTGACCACCAGACTCGCGGTGGCTGTCCCACCGCCAATGGGCTGGCAGTGACGACTGCCATATTATGATTGTGGCAGAGCCACCACGATTGGTTGGCTGATACCGCCTGGCTACTGTCAGCCGGCAGCCTGGCGGCTGTAATCCGCCACAGAAGTACTGCAAGCAGGGCTGTCCTCCGGATTTCAAGTCCCCATACCGCTAGCCTTTCCATGGCGGTTCTACTGCCATGGAAAGACAGGTGGAACAGGGGTGATGGGGCCCCAGGGGGCCCCTACTCTGCCCATGTGCTTGGCATGGGCAGGAGCCCCTATGCACAGCCCCATCGTGTATTCCACTGCCTGAATTATGGGCAGTGGAATGCGTGACGGGTGCTGCTGCACCCGACGCACTGCCACATGGCAAACGGCTCGATTAAGAGATGGCTGCACTGTGAAGACTCTGTTCACCACAGGGCCGGTGGGCAGAAAAGCTGTTTCCACCGGCCGGCACCGCAGTGAACTTGTATTAGGGCTGGCGGTCTTCTGCCCGCACTGGTGGGCAGGTGGGAGGACGAGTTTGCCATGTGGCAGAGGTCGCTGCCAAATTCATAATGAGGGCCTAAAGGGCATATTTATACCCTGTTTGCGTTGAATTTGCATCTAAATTTTTGACGCTAATTCGGCACAAACCTAACACCATATTTATACTTTGGCGCCCAATCCCGCGGATGGCAAAATTCAGCAGTGTGCGTCATTTTCTGGATGCCTGAAACTGCCTTGGGTTAATGACATGCAAGGTAGGTGTTGAAGTCCAAAAAATGACTTTTACGGCATGTGCGCCTTATTTATACTCCCGCGTCATTTTGATGCACAGGAGGGGGTGGACCTTAAAAAATGGCACCCAGCCTGATTTACGCTGTTTTTTAACGTCTGAGTGAGGGCAGGTGTTAAGGGACCTGTGGGCTCATTTCCATGGTCTCTGACCATGGAAGCAGTCCACAGGTGCCCTTCCCTGCCCCCAGGGACACCCCGTGCCACCCTCACCCACCCCTGGAGGACACCCATGGATGGGGGGACCCATCCCAGGTAAGTACAGGTAAGGGAAGGGAAATATATATATGTATATTGTTTTTTTAAATGGCAAAGGTGCGCCTAACTTGGGTCCCCCTACATGCCACTGTGTCCATGGCCACTGGGCAGGGGGGCATGACTCCTGTCTTTCCTAAGACAGGAGTAATTTCAATGGGGGTTGTGCGTCAAAAAATTGCACAAGTCTGGTTAGAGCCATGATTTTTTACTCTAACCTGACTTGCCCCATTTTTTGACACACAACCCCCATTCTTCCTTGCGCCTGCGTTGCCAGGTTAGAGTAATTTTTTTTACCTAACCAGGCTGCAGCGCCAGCTAACATCAATCCATAAATAAGGCACCCACCTGGCATGTTGGAATGGCGTTAGCCGGCGGTACATTTTTTTATGCAAACCAGCGCTGGCGCTGGTTTGTGTCAAAAAGTATAAATATGGGCCTAAGTGTCTACATGTGGGGGTGAAACAAAAATCGTTCAGGTGGGTTGCCTGCTCCCCAGCAGTGATAGGCCACAAGTGATCAGTTTAGAATCAGAGGTCAACTAAGCGGGTCAGATGTGCTAGCTTCCAGCCTCCAGCAATCAAAGGTACACCCTTGTTCTCTACAATGAGGGAGGCCCAGAGTGACCAAAGCAGGGAGGGTGTGTCAGGAGGTTCCAATGTCAGGGCCTCTCATCTTTGCCACCACTTCCTCAGGTGTAGTGGCTCAGTTTCCCTAGCCAGCCAATCTGCCGGTCGAAAGATACTGTTCACGTTGGGTGCCATGGTACTCCTGTCCGCCCTCTCCAGGGTTCCTCTATGTAGCACTAGCCATGCCACTGCAGGCCATATTCCCCAATCTGGGCTCTCCTCCACATAGGCCCTCTTGTCGGCCTTTGGGCAATGCATCTGGATGCAGCTGCCTCACCCTGTTGCTGTTTGGGTGGAGAGGCAGGCAAGGCTGATGTCAGCTCCTCCCGCAGCCACCTCTGAGGGCCCAGCTGAGGACCATCCCATGGTTATAGGCCTTGTTCTTCCTGTCTTGGGTCTCAGCAGCAGCAAGGCCTCCTGCTACGGCAGCAGACCCCCAACCACCCTCAGGGCAGGAACACATGCCTTTCGGGCCGTTGGGCAGCCTCTACACCACCACTCACTGCAAATGCTGTAAGGAAGATGGCAGCCTACTGCTGTGCTCAGCCCATCACAGCTCACTGTTCTAAGGAGCCCATGGGGCACATACCTTCTACACTGTCCTTCACCAGAGCCTGCCTCAGTGCTGAGGAGGGTAGGAAGATAACTGTGGTCAATTCTGGATATCGGGGACAAATTGTCCAGGGTTGTAGTGGGGTAGAGGGAGCGCACGATCTATGAGTCCACTATCTTGCTCCTCCAGATCACTCCTCCCAAGTCTTTGTGTTATTGTTGATCAAGAAAACAGATTACATCAGTTCTCCTTGCTTTAGTGAAACCTGCTGGGAGAGCTGTGCAGGGGGTCTTGATTGTGTTGTGTAGCCATTTTAGCTATAGTTTTATACACTTAGGCCCTCATTACAACCCTGGCGGTAAATCCCGCTTACCGCCATGCTGACGGCCGCCAACATACCACGGCCGCGGGAGAAATCCGCTACAGGTATTACGACCCACATCTCGTAATCTGCCACCATACAGACACCCACACAAGTCCGCCACACCAAAGGTCAGTGATAAACTGGCGATAGCAAAACCTACACCATTACGCCAACAGGAATACGCCTACACTATCACGACCCACGAATCAACGCGGTGGTCATTCAACCGCGGTAATCCATTGGCGGTACACACAGCAGCACTCAAAATACACACACATTTAGAAAACACAGCCACATTGAACAATTCCAAATACACACACCTGATGCACATACACACACCACACCCACACACTCACACCACTATAAAACACATACCCACATTACCTGCAACCCCTTACAATGACTTTTTTGGAAGAAGCAGGGATAGAGAGAATAGCAAACACAACCCCAGCATCCACAGGCACACATCACCATCACTAATACAACATCTACACACCTCAAAGAACACACCCCAACACAACACATCACACAGCACAACAAATATCACCTCACACATCACCCACACCACAGTATGGCACCTCAAAGACACCCCAGGTTTTCTGAGGAGGAGCTCAGAATCATGGTGGAGGAAATCATCAGGGTAGAGCCACAGCTATTCGGATCACAGGTGCAGCAGACATCCATTGCAAGGAAGATGGAGCAATGGCAGAGAATTGTCGGCAGGGTCAACGCAGTGGGACAGCACCACAGAACACGGGATGACATCAGAAAGAAGTGGAACGACCTACCGGGGAAGGTGCGTTCCGTAGTATCCAGACACCAGGTAGCCGTACAGAGGACTGGCGGTGGACCCAACCTCCTCTGCCACAACTAACAACATGGAAGGAGCAAGTCCTGGCAATCATGCATCCTGAGGGCCTTGCAGGAGTAGCAGGAGGACTGGACTCTGGTAAGTCAAATCTTTACTACTTTATCCCCCACTCTACCTGCATGCCATCACAAACTCCTACCCCTACCCTCACACCCATCACCCCAACACCTCAGAGATACCCCACTATCACAACCCACACATTCCAATACCAAGCCCTGCATGTAACACCAATGCATGGACACCCATTACAGACCTGCATGGACACCCATCACCAAAGCATGTCCAGTAGAGAGACTCACCCAGGCCACAAACTCACCACTCACACAAGGGCCCAGGCAATAATGCTAGCACAGGAGTAGAGGGAAACTCACACATTGCACAAGATGGCACACACAGATACAATAACTATGCATTTACACCCCAACAGAACCCCTACCCAACGTCACCGGACAAGAGCCAGCCATATCCAGCCCCCCACAGAAGAGGCCCACAGTGATGACAGCAGCTCTGCAAGCCTGGATCAAGATGAGAAGCCCGGCCCATCAGGGACCTCTGGACAGTCGGTTCCCCTGCCACAGTCCCAAACCACCACTGAACCTCCCGCCTCAGAAAACACCACCACAGCACCCACCCAGCAGGCCCATGCTACTGTCCCCAGGACACCTCAATCAGCAGTGTGTCCACCACTACAGGGACCCCAGGCAAACGCACTAACCCAGGACAATCAGGGACCTGGGGTCAGTGGCAGTGGGCACACGGTTCAGGTGACAGAGGCACAGTAGAACAGGGAAACTGGAATGACTGCTGTGCGACAGGGGGAGTACAAGCCCAGGGAACCCACTCTCCATGAGGCACTCTCCAACATCATGGGAGCATACCACCATTCCCAGGAGACCATGGGCATGGTACTGGCAAAGTTTCAGGAGACCCAGGGGCTGCAGGAGGAACAGTACCAGGGGATCAGGGAGGACTTGAAGTCCATTAACACCACCCTGGTCACCATTGCAGGGGTGCTGGCAGACATGGCCAACACCATGAGGGAGACAGTAGCACACCAACGGGCGCTAGTGGACAGGAGGTCCCGCCACAGGACCAACAGGCCACCAGCACCCCACCCCCTGCAGAAGGAGAACCACCCCACAAACGATCCCTGCGATCCAGGCAGAAGACAAAGAACATTGCCAAGACTCCCGCCAGGAAATAAGACTCTCCTGATAGTCACCCTTCTGTCCCACTATATCATTCTGTCCTAATTGAACTGCCATTACTCCACTTCCTATGCCCCCTAGGACAATGCACCTGTGATACAAAGAGACTGGACTCCACCATGGACATTCCTCCACCATCACCCTAGCCCATTGCACATACCCCTCCACTGATTAGCACTTAAATAAACACCCTTGAATCACAAAACAATCTGGAGTCAGTCTGTACTTTCACAAATGTGTTATTACAACCTCTCTGACAAATATCAATGGCAATGTTCATTTGCACATACCAATGTATGACAGTTGTTGGGCAGCAGTAAACATAGCAGAAGACAGAATGTGGTACCCAGATCTGTGAACAGGAAAGCCAAAGTCAACTGTCAGGGTCCATACACAGAGGTAAAATGGCAGATTTATGCAATGTCCTACAGTAGTCTGATATGAGAGGAGCAGTGCCAGTCTCTTACCTGTGTCTCACTGGAAGTATTGCATGATGATGTTGGTTCAGTTGTCTATATACTCTTCTACACTGTCCACAGGCTCCACAGCTACCACAAGACCAACATCAGGCCCATCCTCCTGCAGAAAAGGCACCAGGCGTCACAAAGCCAGGTTGTGCAACATACAGCATGCCACGATGATCTGGCACACCTTCTTCGGTGAGTAGTATAGAGAGCCACCTGTTAGATGAAGGCACCGGAATCTGGCCTTCAGGAGGCCCGGTAAGTCTGCTCTAGAATACGCCTAGTTTGCCCATGTGCCTCCTTGTAGCGTTCCTCTGCCCTTGTCCTGGGATTCCTCACTGAAGTCAGTAGCCATGACAGGTTGGGGTAACCAGAGTCATCTGCAAATATCGAGGGGTATCTGTTAGACATACACAAACCCTTAGGGACTACCCCATACCCAGATACCTATTCATACTGTGTGGGGACCTTGGCCTCACCTACTAGCCACACACGGTGCCTCTGGAGTTGGCCCATGAGGGATGCTGCTATTCCTCAAAATGTAAGCGTCATGCACTGAGCCAGGATACTTGGCATTCACATGGGAGATGTACTGGTCTGCCAAACACACCATCTGCACATTCATGGAGTGGTAGCTTTTGCGGATTCTGTACACCCGTTCATCCCTGCAGGGTGGGACAAATGCCATATGTGTACCATCAGTGGCACAAATGTTGGGGATATGTCCCAGGGCATAGAAGTCACCTGAGGGCAAATCCTCCACCTGGGGGAAAACGATGTAGCTGCGCATGTGTTTCAGCAGGGCAGACAATAGTCTGGACAACACATTAGAGGACATTGGCTGGGACATCCCTGATGCCATGGCCACTGTTGTTTGAAAGGAACCACTGGCCAGGAAATGGAACACTGAGAGGACCTGCACTAGAGAGGGGATTCCTGTGAGATGGCGGATAGCTGACATCAGGTCTGGCTCCAACTGGGCACATAGTTCATGGATTGTGGCACGATCAAGTCTGTAGGAGATAATGATGTGTCTGTCTTCCATTGTTGACAGGTCCACCAGGGGTCTGTACACCGGAGGATTATGTCATCTCATTATCTGCCCCAGCGGATGTGCCCTATGGAGGAGAAGGGTGAGAAGAGGGTCATATACCATATAGGTAGCACAAGGATGTTTTGCACTATTGTGATTTAATCGGTGTGTGGCTCTGTCTGTCCGTATCCCTGCCCAAAAGTGCTGTGACGCAGTTAGGTGCACTGCCATGTGTCCCCCTGAAATGACGGCTGCCTGACCTGTAAGTAGGGACAAGGGGAAATGAGGTAACTGCGCTGGCATTGTGCAGCATCGCAGTAGGTGGACGAAGACCGCTGCGCAATTCAGCATTGGTTAATATTGGGCCCTATGGGGTCCAGGGGCCAATGACGATGTACGCCGGTGGTGAAGGTACGCACCGCCGCGGACGTGATCGCCATTTTCTATCTCTTCACTCACTTGATACCTGACCTTCAACAGGAGAGGACCTACACTGCAAGTGCTGCTGTGACCTGAGTCTGGAAGCAACAATGGCTACAGTGTCTGGGGAAAGGGCCCCTGCCTTCACCGCAGAGGAGTTGGACAACCTGTTGGATGGGGTCCTCCCCCAGTACACACTACTCTACGGTCCTCTAGACAAACAGGTGAGTACACTGTGTGCATGGTGGATGTGACATTAATGTATGGAGTGGCATAGATGGAAGACAAATGAGGGGGTGGGGGGGTGGCTGTGGCCTGCATGTGAGGATGGTCAGTGTATGTGTTTCAGGGCATGGTTGGGAAGTTGTGGCCAATGAGTAAGAGTAACCGGACGTGGGAGTAAAATCCATTCTTACTTTACCTTTCCTGTAGGTCAGCGCCCACCAGAAGAAGGGTTTTTGGCTTGCCATCGCCAAGGAAGTGCAGACCCTGGGGGTCTATCATAGACGGAGCACCCACTGCCGCAAGAGATGGGAGGACCTGCGCAGCTAGAGAAAGAATATGGCGGAGGCCCAGCTGGGGATGGCCTCCCAACGTGGAAGGGGTGCCCATCGCACCATGACCCACCTGATGTACCGGATCCTGGCGGTGGCATATCCGGAGTTGGATGGGCGCTTCAGGGCATCACAGCAGCCACAAGGGGGTGAGTACAATCTCATTCAGCTGACTCTGCACGCTTTACAAGGTATCTGGGTGGGGGAAGTGGGCTGTGGGTTCCCCTGGGCCAGGGTGAACTTGTTAGGGTAGGTCACTTGTTAGACAGGCTCTATGGCACTCAAACCCCAATAGTGGTAGTGGCCATCTACAACTAGTCAGCATCCTGTGGGTTCCAGGTGTGCAGCAAATGAGCTTAGGCATAGTCCCCCATGGGCAGGTGATTTTCCGAAGAACTGTTAGTGCATGGCCTAGTGCATAGGGCTGCTCCCTGTGTGATGTGTCTGCCAACGGTGGTGTTGTTGCTGGCATTGACCATGTGTCTCCTCTGCCTTTCCCCCCCTTTTTGTTTTCTCACCCTGTCCTTGTGTGCATTAGCATCATCTGGCGGAGGAGCAGTGGCATGGGAGCAGGAGGGAGCTGCAACCCACATGGCCCAGGAGGGTGAATGTACAGAGTCTGAAGGCACCAGTGGGACGGAGGTGAGTGGAGCTCCACGACAGGGACAGGAGGGGACACCAGCAACAGCGACTCCTCCTCTGATGGGAGCTCCTTTGTGGTGGTGGGCCTCCTTGTACCCACCGCAACAACAGGTAGAGCTGCCAGCCCCCCCACCAGCACCGCCCTCCCAGCAGCCCCTCAGCGTGTTTCCCGTGCCCGCTCACCCAGGAGGGTGGGCATCTACTTCCATGCCCCACTCAGCCCTGCTGCCCTAAGTGAGGAGGCTATTGACCTCCTGAGATCCCTCACTGTTGGGCAGTCAACCATTTTGAATGCCATCCAGGGTGTCGAGAGGCATTTGCAACAAACAAATGCATACCTGGAGGGCATTCAATCTGGCATGGTGGCCCAACAGAGAGCATTTCAGGCTCTGGCCTCAGCACTGATGGCAGCCATTGTCCCTGTGTCCAACCTCCCCCCTCCAACCTCCACTACCCTGACCCAATCCCCTCTCAGCAATAGATGCGGCAGACACAGCTGCTAGAACTGTAAACACAGCAGTGACAATACGGAGACATGCATGGCTGCGTACATCAGGATTCAAGCCGGAAATACAACAAGCCGTGCTGAATATGCCATTTAACGGACAGCAGTTGTTTGGGCCGGAGGTGGACACTGCTATTGAAAAAGTTAAAAAGGACACTGATACGGCCAAAGCCATGGGCGCACTCTACTGCCCACAAAGCAGAGGCACATTTCGTAAAACGCAGTTTCGAGGGGGGTTTTGAGGACAAAGCACAAAACCCACAACCTCACAAACAAGGCCCACTTATCAGAGCCAATATCAGCGGGGATGTTTTCGGGGACAATATAGAGGGGGACAATTCCAAAAGAGTAGAGGGAAGTTCCAAAGTCCCAAAACTCCTCAAAACAAGCAGTGACTTCGACGTCACAAATCCCCAACACATACCACCTGTGGGGGGGAGACTAACCAAGTTCTACATACAATGGGAGGAGATAACAACAGATACTTGGGTCTTAGCAATTATCCAGCATGTTAATTGCATAGAATTTCTCAATTTCCCACCAAATATCCCACCGAAAACACACAATATGTCAAAGCAACACATGGATCTTCTACAACTAGAGGTCCAAGCGTTGTTACAAAAACAAGCAATAGAATTAGTACCAATTCAACAGAAAGGAACAGGAGTTTACTCTCTGTACTTTCTCATACCCAAAAAGGACAAAACTCTACGACCTATATTAGATCTCAGAACGTTAAATACCTACATCAAATCAAATCACTTTCACATGGTGACGTTACAGGACGTAATCCCATTGCTCAAACAGCAAGACTACATGACAACACTAGACCTAAAGGATGCATACTTCCATATACCGATACATCCTTCACACAGAAAGTACCTAAGGTTTGTATTCCAAGGGGTACATTACCAATTCAAAGTGTTGCCATTTGGGATAACAACTGCGCCAAGAGTTTTCACAAAATGCCTGGCAGTGGTAGCTGCGCATATCAGAAGACAGCAAATACACGTCTTCCCGTACCTAGACAATTGGTTAAACAAAACCAACACGCAAAAACGGTGTTCACAACACACAAGGTACGTTATCGAGACCCTCCACAAACTAGGTTTCTCACTCAACTACACAAAGTCGCACATTCAGCCGTGCCAAACACAGCAGTACTTAGGGGCGACAATCGACACAACAAAAGGGGTTGCCACTCCAAGTCCACAAAGGGTACAAGCATTTCACAAGGTAATACAGGTCATGTATCCAAAACAAAGAATACAGGTCAAGATGGTAATGAAACTACTAGGTATGATGTCCTCATGCATAGCCATTGTCCCAAACGCCAGATTGTACATGCGGCCCTTACAACAGTGCCTAGCATCACAATGGTCACAGGCACAGGGTCAACTTCTAGATCTAGTGTTGATAGACCGCCAAACATACACCTCGCTTCTATGGTGGAACAGCATAAATTTAAACCAAGCCTTTC